>NW_017732211.1:303883-386224 GCF_001890085.2 Hipposideros armiger
TTTGCCATCTTTCAGTGAGCTTCATAATTCCTCATTCATAGAAGGACCTGTCTTTATTTGCAAAAAACTGAACAAGGTGCTGATTTACAGCCTCACCTGAATTGAATGTTATACCATGCAAGGAGCGAAACAAGTGAAAGTCTGAGGGCGCAAGGTCAGGCGAGTATGGTGGGTATGGCAACACATCCCACCCAAGCTCCAATAATTTTTGATGGGTGATCAAATTTGTGTGTGGTCTTGCGTTGTCGCGATGGAACACAACTCCTTTACAATTAATAAGCTCTGGACGTTTCTGGATGATGGATTCTTTCAAAGTGTACAATTGCCAACAGTACACATTCGAATTGATTATTTGGTTCCTTGGTAGTAGCTCGAAAAACACGACACCTTTTAAAATCCCACCACACTGAGAACATAACGTTCCTCTGGTGAATGTCTGCTTTCAATGTTGTTTGAGGCAAATCATCACGTTGGGACCAAGACCGTTTGCACACCACATAATTGTAAACAATCCACTTCTCATCACCAGTTATCAGTCGCTTCACAAAAGGATAGTTTCGTCACGTTTGACGAGCATATTGCAGATGTTTGCACGCACCATCCAATGAACTTCTTTGAGTTCACGCGGAACCTAAATATCGAGCTTGCTTATGTATCCCAGCTTCTTCAGGTGGTCGTAAACGCTTGAATGATGGATGTTCAATGTTTCTGCAATCTCTTGTGTCGTGTAACATGGGTTTGACTGGATCAATTCCTTTATTTTGTCATCAACCTCGGTGGGGTGGGCCTCCCTGACCGGGGAGCGTCATTGAGATCAAAATCACCAGCACAGAATTTCATGAACCATCGTTGGCAGTGATGTTCTTGTAGAGTATTGTCACCATAAACTTTATGCAACTTTTCACAAGCTTGATGCGCGTTCTTCCCTTAATGGAAGTAAAACAGTAAAATATGGCAAAAATTCACAGTTTGGTCTTCCGTCTTCAACTTGTAAAATCTCCAAAACTCAACCAAATCGCTTAATTTTTTTTTAGAATGAAGCTAGAACGGTCAGCTGTCAAATGACATAGCAATCACATAGATGCGAATGACTCTAGTACTTCCAAAAATGAACTAGTGCCATCTGTCACAAACATGTGTCATGACTTTTCCGACAACCCAATATATGTATATATTAGCCTAATATGTGTATTAGGCTCCTCCAAAACATGGTTGTCTCTGGGTAGTGGGGAAATGGGTGATTTTTGTTTTCTCCTATATACATGATTTCTTCATTTTCTAATTTTTTTACAGTCATCATGAATTATTTTGTAATTATGAAAAATATAAAAAAGTCATCTATACTGGAGTATTTTGGGGTAAGAAGGGTGTGTCTGGGATTTGCTTTAAAATATTCTGGTGGGGATAGGGTTAAGTGGGTGGGGCTAGAGATAAAATAAGATTGGTACATGTCTTTATTGTAATGTTTACTTGTGTATGTGCTTGAAAAGTTTCATAAGTATTTTTTAAAAAGCACTTTTATATGCATTAGCTCTTTTGATTATATGCTAACCCTGTGGGGTTGATTACCTATATTTTATAGAAAACTGGGATTCAAAGAGGCGAAGTCACGTGCCCTAGGTCACACAATGGTAAGTGAAAGAGTGGGCTTGACCTGGGCTCCACTCTCCAAGCCACATCTCAGTTGCTTCTTCTTTTTAATAATTAAAAGTGATTAACATTTTTTTTGGTTATAATGTCATAATTGTTCCCTGCACAGAATTGGGAAATAACAGAAAAGCATCAGGAGGAAAACATAGTAATCAAGTCGACCGCATCACAGTTAACCCTTTGATGGCTGCCATGCAGACTTTATCTCAGTAAGAGTGGTGAGTCGTTCCTAGCGGACTGGTGAGTACAGCTGTAGCTGTTTGGGAGCCCCTTCACATGTGAGGGCTCAGAGATGGTGGGTCCTTGCCACCCCCTGCCATTGTCCCCTGGTGCCTCCTTCAGATACTGCAGTCTGGACCACAGTTCTCTGCTATGTTCTTCCTTGCCCTGTACAATCTCAAGCAGTACAAGCAGATTTGGGGACGTCGGGGTGGCCCTTTTTCCCCCTGACGCCAAATGGAGACACTGCCGTGGGATCCTGTGAGTCTGCAATTGCACCGAGTGTGGTCGTGCCTCCATTTCCCCATCCTGAAGATGCTAGTGAGAATAGCAGACCTGAGGGCCTCTGCCAAGCAGTGATGAGCTAACGTCTGTAGTGCTTTCCAGCCCCTCGGAGCAAGGTGCCGGAGCCTCCCCAGCTCTGCGCCTGCCGCCTGCCAGCCTGAGTGAGCGCCTGGGCCTGGCCACCCCGCGCCCAGGGAGCGGCTGCATTCCTCTGCCCCAGGCACTGGCTTCTACTCCTGTGTTAAAAAACAAGAGGAGGAGGAGGGTTGAAAAGTAGAGAACAAGAGAGGGAATGACATTAGAACTGGGGAAGGGGCCTTGAGAAACAGAGCAGAGAGAGGGCACCCTCGGGGCACTGTCAGCTGCAGAGATTGCAACCTTGGTTTCCTGTTTACACAAGGCGGTGGGGGAAGTTTGGGAAGGGCCAAGACTGGGTCCAGTTGAATTGATTCCCTACTTGATTTCCTGTTTTTATACATAATGGGAAAACCACAAATATACAAACAGTGCTGGCCACCCAGCCTCTTGCACCCTTGAGGACCGTGTTCATGGCTCTGCCTTTGGTGGGTGTCATTCTAGTGGATGCCCCTTGTCTGTAACTCCCTCTAGCACTGACCTTCACAGGAACCCTAGGCAGTCACACTATCAACCGTGTTTTAGAGAGAAGGGCTCGGAGGCGCACAGAGGTGAAATAGCACAGGCCAAGATCATACAGCTGGGGATGTACCACAGGGTCTGACTCACTCTCCCCACTGGGCTTCCTGTGCCTCTGTTATCTGTGACTATGCTTCGCTTTCTTCTAGCATGGATGCGCTACCACGCCCATCACAGTAAGTGTGTCTGTGCAAGGCCCAGGCTGAGGGAGAGGCCCTGAGGGGGAGCCCAGGGAGGAGGTGCAGAGTGGGAGAGGGCTGCAGCCTGGGTATGGCAAACATGACTCTGAAAAATATTACCCGGGAAGAGTACCGGGTTCAAAGTCAGGGAGCAAGAGAGGTAGTGGCGGAGAGGAGAAGCGGCCGGGCTGGCCAGGCCCCGGGCTGTCCTGGTGTCAGCAGTGAAGCCTTGGGAAGGTGTGAGGCTTTGTGGGGGAAGAGAAACTCTGCTTTAAGCATGTTTAGTTTAAGCTGTTGGCAGAACATCCAAGTGGAAATAGCTCGCACACAGCCAGGAATATAGGACTGGAAAGAAAGTGTGAGGTTGTGTCAAAAAGAGCAATAGGCAGGATGACTTTTGGCCAAACTGTGGGGAACTTTTCCCTGCCTCTCTCCACCCGCACAGAGAGGGGCTTTCTCCTCGGGGCCCGGGACGCTGGCTTCTCACTGCAGCGCTCCCTTTCGTTGCTGGTACTGGCCCGTCCAGCCCAGCACAATGAGGGGCACCTGTGAAGGGACGTCAGGGAGTGACAGGGCCTCATCTCGCTTTGCTAAATACGTTCTGGATAGGTCCTAAGCATGTCAGGCCTGCCCTACTTTCACTTCTTCTAGAACACAAACCTTTGGGGTTCCATTTGCTCTCCCTTTGACACCACCCACCACTCTCAGGCCAGTGCAATGTCTCTGAACTGCATCCTTTAAAAGGTGAAGCCATTTTAGTGTGGCCCCGCTCCCTGAGGCTCAGGCTGCAATTGCTCCCCTTACCTGAGCCCTAAGGTGATGTGGCAGCCACTTGGTCCCCCAATCTCATCTCTGGCCAGGAGCATTTCCCTGCCCTTCCAGCTTTCCAACCTCATTGCATCTGAGACCTCAAACTTGCACTCATCACCCATCCATGGACCCCAGTTTTCCACTCATCAGAGTCCCCGCTGGCATGGAGAAGCCCCTAGTGCCCTTCTGGGTCTGCGGTTAGGATTCATTTTGCGTGCTTCTCCGGATCCCCACAGCCACAGAGATCAAAGTGTACCTCAAGGGTCAGTGGACTCTGCTGCTAGCTATGAAGAGAGGACCACAGGCGAAGTACCCAGAGTCCCATCACTGAGCACCTACTGTCTCTCTCCCTGTGCTCATCACAAAAGTGCACCTCCTCTGGGAGGGCCAATTAGAAACAGGTACTACTTCCTCTGCGGTTTACACAAGCCTCACCCCAGGGCACCACAGCTTTGCCAGAGGAACACAAGCTGAATTTCAGGGGGCCCATGCCTGCAGGTCCTGCAAAGAGATGACTCTGAATCGCTGCACAGCCTGGGGTCCAGCTGTGGCCCTGAAACAAAGAAAGCACCTCAGGACACTTCTATTTCTCCCAGCTCTAGTTAAAAATATCAATGGTAACATTTCCTGAATACTTAGTAGGTGACACACCCTCACAATGCCTAAGGAAACCAGTTTTCCCACAGGCTACCTGATATAAATAAGACTTAAGTTCCTACGGGCATCTAATCTACATTATAATGAAACGTTGAAGGAAATGGCATTATGCAGGAACTGCTGCTGCACTGTCATTGCCTCATTCCTATTTTGCTGATAGGGAAATTGAGGCACAGAGATGTTAGATAGCTTGCCAACATTCTCCACCCTCTATGTTTTGAGCTGAGGATTCCAACCAGGCACACTGGCCCCAGGGCCTCACTGCCTCCTAAGTAACACTGCTGGGACCTGCCCCTTATATTTTGTAAAGACTTCTGACACCCATGAGCAAGGTGGATTCTCACACCTACTCCTCCCTGATGTGAGCTTGTCACTATTATTATCAACCCCATTTTACAGATGAAGGAGGGAGGCACAGAGAGGTGAGGCAACTTTGCTGAGGTCACACAGCTAGCAAGTGAGGATTTCAATCCAGTCCTGCCTGGTTCTATCTCTCGTTCCCACTTTGTAGCTACCCCTGACCCAAGAGTCCTGCAAACTGAGTGTCAGAGCTGGTGGGGACTGCAGAGACGACCTCATCTAAACTTCTCACTGTTATCAGAGGACGAAGCTTAGCGTCAGGGGAAAAGAGACAGACTGAGCAGAAAGAGGTATAGTCACTGGGGAAGAAAACAAGGCAAGGAACAGAAATCAAACAAGAAAGACAAAGGCCCAAAGTAGGGCAAAGGCATAAGCGGTCAGCCATCTGGAAGCAGTGTGTGTCAGTGAAGCAGGGGACCTAGACCGACAGGTGTGAGGGCCCAGCTGCTGCCAGCCAAGCACAGTCCAGCCCGGTGCCCAACTGGAAAGAAGGCACCCTCCACCCCCTGCCCCTCAGAGTGCTCCAGGGGACTCTGGGTTGGGAGGAAAGGTGGGGCTTGCCTGTGAAGAGCTCCTGAGGGAGGAATGTTCCCACAGCCTCTCTTTGCACTTTCCGCACATTTTCCTCAGAGCTCTCCCAAGTGTTACCTTTGGAGTCACGAATATGGATGATTCCTTGCCATGTTTCAATTCCAGGCTGTCTGGCCCCCGCCTTGCCTGGTCTGAGGGGATGAGTAAGTGCCAGTGCTTGCTACCATGAGCTAAAACACTAGGTAGGGATAGGTAGAGAGAAGAAAATGGCTGTCCAGTCAGCTTGAGGCATCAGTCTCATCTGATATCAAGGTGCCTCGCCATCTCACTGACTTTAGTTCAAGTCCCGAGGTTGCCATTTCCTAGCCATGTGACCTCGGGCAAGTGACTTTAGCTCATTGGGCCTCAGTTTCCTTACATGTAGAGTGGGGGAAAAGAGAATACCTACCTTGTGAGCTTGTGCCAGGGTTGAATGAGATAATGTCTGTGGCTATAAACCCTCAAGAGCTGTACACATGTGAGTAATTACTCTTCTCTGACCCCTGTTCCCTGCTGCTTGGGGGATGGACTCGGCCTTCCAGCCCCGTCCAGTTCCAAGCCTGACTTCACCCTCTTGGCCCTGCTTTCCTCATTGTCACATATGACTGTGTGGGAAGTCGGGCCTCCTGACCCACCAGGGTGGGCTCCCCAGGCCTGGCTGTTATTCCTACTGCTTGTTCCTTCAGGCCACAAATGTGAGCTGAGCTCCAGTCACGAAGCCCTCAGAGGGGACCCAGGCACCACTTTGGCCCTCCAGGAGTTCCCAGTACAGTGGGGGAGATAGAAAAGCAGACCTGAATAAAATCATGTGGCAGATAGGAGGAGGTGTTGCGGACATTGTGTGCAAAAGCATAGATGTGGCGGGGGTGGGGTGGGGGGCTAGGGGAGCAGCATGGGATGGGGTTGGTGGTGTCATGGGAGCCAGACTTGAATGCCCGTTAAGAAGTTCAGCTTTGGAGGGCCGGCCGAGTGGCTCAGTTGGTTAAGAGCTTGCTCAAGAGTGTGAGCTCTGAGCAACAGGGTCGCTGGTTCGAGTCCTGCCCAACCTGAGCTGCCAACCGGTGGCAGGATGGCTCAGCTAAAAAAAAAAAAAGTTCAGCTTTGAGCCGGTTGGGTGGTGTGTTGGTTAGGAGTTGGCTTGGGACGCCAGTTCTGAGCAGGAGGGCCGGTCTGGATCCCACATGAGGGCCAGTGACACTGCCCTCTACAGCTAAGATTGTGAACAACAGCTCAACCTGGAGCTGGGCTGCTGTGAGTCGCCAGTGACTGCGTGGGCTGCAGTGGGGCTGGCCGGCAGTGGGCTGCTGTAAAGCTAACGTGAGTGGTTGGTAGCCGGCGTGAGTGGCCAGCAGTCGGAGTGAGCTGCCAAGAGTCACCGTGAGCGGCTGTCCAATGGCCGGTGACCGATCTGCCTCACCCGGGAAGAGCGCAATGATAACACCAAAATGGGCCAGTGAAGTGATGTCCTCCACAACTAGATTGAAGAACAAAAGGACAGCAACTCATTTGTTCCCCTCCCCCAATTGCCCAATTAAAAAAAATCTTAAAAAAAAAAAGTTCAGCTTTGATACTGTTGCCACTGAGGAGGATTCAAAGATGTACATGGCGCCTTGAATCCTTTGTTACTCAGTGCTTTGACCTTATCCCCGCTCCACCCCCACCAGCAAGCCATCTAGCTGAGCCCTACGCTTCCAGGAGAGCCCAGTCCTCTTTGCTGAACTCAGCACAAATAAGGCAACTGGCCCCATCCCCCTCCTCCCTCACCTAATTTCTCATGCCCCAAACTTTGCCTTTGTCCTTCTTTTTCTCTCTCACGCCATGTCCAACTGTCTAGCAAATTCTGTCTGCTCTCTGTCAGATACACTCAGGATCCAAAGCACTTGTCACCACTTCCACGGCCACCACTCTGGCCCAAGCCACTGGTCTCTGCTCTCCTGTGCCCTGTCCCCTACAGTCTGTCCTCCCCTGCTCAGGAGCCTCAGTGGCTCTCTGCTCCAGCGGGGGCAAAAGTCCCAAGTTCATACAGTGTGACCTGTATGACCTGCCCCCTTCCCCGCACTCCCTAGCTTGAGGCACAGCGGCCTTGCTGTTTCGGGATGTGACAAGGCCTTCCCTGCCTGTGACCTTTTGCATTTGTTGTTCCCGCCACCTGAAACACATTGATACAGAAACATAACTGAATTTTGTTTGTTAACCTTGTGCCCTGCAACCTTGCTGAATTTGCTTATCAGCTCTAGTATATTTGTTGTTACGCACTGTTTTCATTTGTAAAGACAAGTTAAACAAATTTTGGAGCATCCATGTAATGTGACCAGTTTCAGAGGTCAGGTATGCCATACTTTTTCATATGTCTGAAATATATCGTAATAAAAGATGAATAAAATAGTTCTTTGTGGATTGATATGGGAAGCTGTCCATGACATATAATGAAGCGAGAGAAACCAGGTTACCAAACAGTATAATCACTGGTTTTTCTTCCGCTGGTCTCCACTCCCCAGTTCGACCCTCATTCTCACCCTTATGCTGCCTTGATCTCTATTTCCAGCCAGTGCAAGCTCCATGCTGCTCACAGTGTGCTTCCTAACAACGGCAGGATTCAAAAGGCACGTAGGTGACTTCAGAGGAAGGTGTGTTAGAATTGCACTGGATGTGTGCAGCTAGCCTGGGCCCCTGGGAGAACCAGAAGCTCCCAGTCACTGCTTTCCCTGCAGCTCGTCACAACATTGACTAAGGTCCTACTCTGTGCCACTCAGGAGTGCTGACGTGAAGAGGTGGGAAAGCTCTCAAGTAAGGTGCAAAAGAAGAACTTACTAGGATGGCTCAAAAAAAAAAAAAAAAAAAAAAGAAGAAGAACTTACTATAAAAACATGTCCACACATCACTAATAAAATCAGAGGGACAAAAATTCAAACAATGAGCTGTTTTTACCTCTTAGATAGGCAAAGATGAAGCTCCAGGGAGTCGTGGCAGCAGCCACAGTCACCCAGTGTTAGTGGGACTATGACTGAGATGACACTGCTGGGGATCAAAATCCATCTGTGTGGTTTGTTTTTAATGTTCCATTTCAATAAATTGGTCATAAGAAAATAATACAACAAACGGTAAGGGTGTAAGTAAGAGGGTCTTCGTTGCAACGATTTTTTTTGAGGAAAAATTCACATAACATCAAATTAACCATTTTAAAGTCAGTAATTCAGCAGTATTTGGTACATCTACAAGGTTGTGCAACCATCACCTCTACCTAGTTTCGAAACATTGTCATTATCTCACAACAAAACCTATACCCATTAAAGAGTCACTTCCATTTCCCCCTCTGCCCAGGAAACCACCAATCCGCTTTCTGTCTTTACGGTTTTGTTCATTCTGGACATCTCACATGAATGGAATCATACACTATGTGACTTTTGGTGTCTGCCTTCTTTCACTTAGCATGATGTTTTCAACTACTGTAACAGGTATCAGAACTTCATTCCTTTTCCTGGCTGACTGATAGGCCATTGTATGCATATACCACAATTTCTTCATCCATTCATCCATTGGTGAACATTTGAATTATTTCCATATTTTGGCCATTGTGAATACTGTTGCTATGAACATTCATGTACAAGAATTTTAACATCTATTTTTATTTTTATTTTATTTATTTATTTTTTAAAAGATTTTTATTGGGGAATTAGGGTAATGGGAACAGACAAGTTGCTTTTGTTTTGTTCTTCATTCTAGTTGTGGAGGACGTTGCTTCACTGGCCCAAGTTGCTGGCACCATCATTGTGCTCTTCCCGGGCCAGGCAGATCAGTCGCCGGCTTCTGGACAGCCGCTCACTGCAGCTGCTGGCCACTCACGCTGGCTGCTGGCTACACACGGTCGCCCATGGCAACCCACTGCCACAGGGGCTGCAGCCTGCACCATCGCCGGTGACTCTCACGGCAGCCCAGCTCCAGGTTGAGCTGTTGTTCAGCATCTTAGCTGTAGAGGGCAGTGTCACTGGCCCTCATATGTGGGATCCGAACCGGGGCCCTCTGGCGTCCCAAGCCAGTTCTTAACCATTGCGCCACTCGGCCGGCCCTTAACATCTATTTTTAATTCTTTTGGGGATACATACCTAGGAGTGCAATTGGTGGGTCATATGGCAGGTCTATATTTAACTTATTGAGGAACTGTCAAACTACTTTTCACAGTGCCTGTACCATTTTACATTCCCGCCAGCAATGTATGAGGGATCCAATTTCTCTACATCCTCATAGGCTCTTGTTATTATTATTTTTTATTATAGCCATCCAAATAGGAATAAGCTGGCAATTTATTGTGCTTTTGATTTGAATTTCCCTAATAACTAATGATGGGAGCATCTTTTCATGTGCTTGCTGTCCATTTGTATATCTTCTTTGGAGAATCAAGGTCTTTGTTTAATCAAGTTCTTTGCCAATTTCTAAACTGAGTTGTGTGTCTCTTGTTGCGTTTTAATGTATTCTGGACACCAGATCCTTCTTAGATGTTGCTTTGCAAATATATCCACCCATTCTTTGGGTTGTCTTCTCACTGTCTTGATAATGTCCTTTGCAGCACAAAAGTTTTAAATTTTGACGAGGTCTGATTTATGTTTTGCCTTTTGTTGTGTCTGCATTTGTTGTCATATCTAAGAATCCATTGTCAAATCAAAGATCAAGAAGATTTACCCCTATGTTTTCTTCTAAGAGTTTAATAGTTTTAGCTCTTACATTTAGGTCTATGATCCATTTTGAGTTGATTTTTGTATATGGTGTGAGGAAAGGGTATAAATTTATTCTTTTGCACGTGGATTCCTGTTGCCCCAGTACCCTTTGTTGAAGAGACTATTTTTCCCCGTTGAAGGGACTTGGCACCTTTGTCCAAAATAACTTGGTCACAGATGCATGGGTTTATTTCTGGACTCTCATCTCTGTTCCATTGATCTATATGTCTATACTTATGCCAGTAACATGCTATTTTGATTACTGTAAACTTGTAGTAAGCTTTGAAATCAAGAAGTGTGAAACCTCCAACTTTGTTATTCTTTTCCAAGATTGTCTTGGCTATTGAGGTCCCTTGTGATTCCATATGAATTTCAGGATGAATGTTTCTGCAAAAAAGTTATTGGGATTGCACTCAATTTGTGGATCACCCTGAGTGGTACTATTACTGTAGCAATATTATGTTTTCCAATCCATGAACACAAATGTCTTTCCATTTATTTGTGTCTTGTTTAATTTCTTTCAGCAACATTTTGTAGTTTTCAGTGTACAAGTCTTTCACCTCCTTGGTTAAGTTTGTTCCTAAGTATTTTATTCTTTTGGATGCTAGTGTATAGAATTGTTTTCCTAATTTCCTTTTCAGATTGTTCATTGATACAGAAACATAACTGAATTTTGTTTGTTAACCTTGTGCCCTGCAACCTTGCTGAATTTGATTATTAGCTCTAGTATATTTGTTGTTATGCACTGTTTTCATTTGTAAAGACAAGTTAAACAAATTTTGGAGCATCCATGTAATGTGACCAGTTTCAGAGGTCAGGTATGCCATACTTTTTCGTATGTCTGAAATATATCGTAATAAAAGATGAATAAAATAGTTCTTTGTGGATTGCTATGGGAAGCTGTCCATGACATATAATGAAGCGAGAGAAACCAGGTTACCAAACAGTATAATCACATTGATGTAAAAGTCAAGGCCATATGTCAGCTCCATGGCCACAGGGACTGTTGTCTGTTTTGCCCACAGATGTAATAGTGCCTGCATGGTACTTAGTACGTGCTCAATAAATATTTATGGAATAAATGGGGGAAAAAAGTCTGGAAAGATAAACACCAAACCGCTAATAGTGGTTATTGCTGAGGTGTGAGGTCATGAAGGAACCATTATCTGTATTGTTTGAATGTTTTTACCTCAAGCGTATATAAAAAAGTTATTTCCATTAACATCTATCTCTCTCCCCCCATCCCCCACTCACCAAGTAAGTGGTAAAAAGAAAGGCACTGCGGGCCAAGGGAGGAAGGTGTTGGGACTCTGAGGTAAACAGAGGCTCACTTTGGAGCTAGGCCTCATCAGTCTCATTTGTGTTGTCCTAGCAGCGGGTGCAAATCTGGTCTGAATGCTCTTTGGTTGAAAACTCTTCGATGCTCTTTTACCTGCAGGATCAAGTCCAGCCTCCTCCACCTGGCACAGGAGGCCCTTGGTGATCTGGCTCCTGCTATTTTACTTCCGGTCACTTGGTGACGTATACCTCAACATTTTATTGTGGGAATTAAAAAAAAATTGTATTGGGAAACAGCCATGGTCATTGGTTACACATGGCTTTCATGCTACAATGGCATAGTTGACTCTTTTAAGGAGGGCGCAGCTCACAGTGGCCCATGCGGGGATCGAACCGGCAACCTTGGTGTTATCAGCACCACACTCTATCCAAGTGAGCTAACCGGTCACTCTTATTGTAGGAATTTAAAAACACACAAAAGCAGACAGAATAGTATATTCAACCTCCATGTGTCCATCAAAACAACTTCAACAGTGACCAAGAATTTTCAAATTTTGTTTCATCTATCTTCACCCACCACCCGCTGCCACGCACCGACACATTTCCCTGCCTGGAGTACTTAAAACTTCAGATATGTTATTTCACCTACAAATACGTACTTCACTTTGTATCTCTAACAGATGAGGACTTAAATAAACATATAACTACCACGCTGTTATCATAGTTAACAAAATTATCAAGTTTCTTAACATCACCTAGCCCATGTCCAAATTTCCGCTGTTGTCTTAATATTGTTTTTTTGCTGTTGGTTTGCTTGAATATTATCTAATATTTTGTGTTTCGGCAACACTAAACTGCTTGTTAGTTTCCTAAATTTTGTGTGCCTTTGCGTGGTATGCCTGCTCCTGCCACCTGGCCCCAGGTCAGCTTCTGTGTCATGATTGCCCCAGTCTAGATGTCCTGGCCCTCCATGATACCCACATATAAGGCATTGCTTTGTCTTAGTACATAGTTCCACCACTCCATGCTTATGTATTGAGAATTACAGGCTCCAGGTACCACGCCAGGCACTAGGGGTGCAGTGGTCTCACTGCCAAAGTCCCTACCCTCCTAGAGTGTGTGTGTATGTATGGGGGGGGGCACTAAATCAAAGCTCGATAATGATAAATTATATTTTAAAATAGAGAGCACAGGGTGGCTACTTCACATGGGGTCGCCACAGTACTTTACTGAGGTAGTGATGTTGTGGCTGAGAACTGAGTGAGAAGGAACCAGTCTGGGCAAGGACCAGCGTGCGGGCCTAGCGTGCGGGCCCTGTCTTAGAAGGCTGTATTCACGTCTGTCTTTACCTCTCCAGCTATAGGGCTCATCCTTTGGGGGTCATAACAAACAACCCCTTGGAGTGTTGAGAGTTTGATGATAGCTCTGGTTCCTTGCCCCAGCAGAATGTACACATGTACAGCCACACGAATTTGCATACCAGTTCCTGAAGCCAGGGAACCTCAGGCAGGAAGAGTGCATCATGCTGATACCTAATCTGTACGTGCCTTCCTTCACTATCCCCTTGATCTCTTGAAATCCCCTCATGAGGTAGGTAGACATATTACACCCATTTGATAGATGGGGAGACTAAGGCTCCAAAAGAGCGACTTACTTGGCCAACATCCCATAGCTAGTGAGTGACACTGAGGGGACTTAAACCCGGGCGGTCTGAGGCTGAAGTGCGTGTATATGTTTCATGCACGCCAAGGCACTGCTGGGGTCAGCTTGGGGCCCAGCACTGAGCGGAGGTTTGGGGACTGGTTCTTAGCAAAGACGGGGGTTGGGGGGGGGCTGCTTGGTCTAGAAAGCTGTTTGCTTTCCTTCTTTCGCTTCCTTCTCCCTGTCCTCCTCTTCTTCCCCCTTCTACCTTTTTTGTTGAATGGCAATATTTGATTTTCTTATAAAGAAGTCTTTCTGCCTTAGAAAGAGTCTTTTAAATATAGAATTGGAAATATACTGCTCTCTCTGTGACAGCTCACAGGCAGATTCACTCCCCCAAAGGGAAACTGGCTTGGGATTTTTCCGTTGGCTTAAAAAAATGTATTTATTTACTTTTTTTGGACCAGGTAATACATTCACATGGCTCAAAAATCAAAAGGTACAAAAAGGAACACGGCAAGCCTCCCTCACTCCCCTGCCACCTGCCACCTGCTTCCCCTGCCTGCAGGCAACCAAGGTGCCCCAGTTTCTTGTGTATCTTTCCAAAGATGTTTTAAGCAAATAGAGGCATATCCAATATATACGTATATTCTTTTTGAAATGGGTATTTTCTTGACCCTTGAGCTGCAGACACAGCCTAAACTTGTCTCTGTCGGTCTCCCTGGCCCCTGTGCGGCCTTGGGATAGTGGAGGCCAGGGGGGCTCCTGGGAACACTGGGCTTTCCTCGGAGGTCGGCCTTTTCAGGCCCATTTTCATGGCAGGCCCTCCTGCACACAATACTTTAGACTCTTTTCAAAGTCCTTCCATCTGTGCTAATTCATCAGGCACTCACAATAGCCCACGAAGTACGAGAATGATTCGCCCCACTTTACGGGTAAGGGAACAGACCCAGGAAGGTTGAATAACTTGCTGAAAAGCACACAACTAATTAATGTTGTTGTCGTGTGGAGAGGTCTTGGGAGCAGCATGTGGCTTGGTCCAGCTTGGACTTTGGAAGCAGTAAGAAAGTTGTTTACTCCAAAGTCACAGTTTAAAAATATTTTAGTGGCACTAGGTGTGGGCCAGTGAAAAAATTGAGGGAACTCACAGTTCCAGCTGGGTTTGCTTCCTGGCTCTGCCACTTACAACTTGGCAAGTTACTTCACAGTTTGTAGTGTAGTTTGCTAATCTACGAAGTCAGGATGATAATACCCACCCAGCGGGGTGGATCGCCACCTCCTATAAAGGAAAGCGATTTGTAAAACGGGGCATATTCCAATACTTGCTTTGCATTATTATTACGGTGATTGCGGTTGGTCCTTGCTGGCACAAAGGCGGCCCTTTCCAGAAGGAAAGGCAGGCTCACACTGGGTGCACAGTTGGCCCGCCCTCCAACCACCTTATCTGAAAGACCCTCTCTGGCCTAGTGAATCGGAAATCAACCTCCTGGGCAGCAAGAACAGCCCTGGGGCCGGATTGAGCACAAACTCTTCTTCCTCACTGCGGGTCTCAAATTCACTTTGATATGTAACTTTCCCCACAGATACAGGTTTTTTTGTTTTGTTTTGTTTTTAGCTGAGCCATCCTGCTACCTGTTGGCAGCTCAGCGGCTGCTCAGCTCGGGCCGGGACTCGAACCGAACCGCTGTTGCTCAGAGCTCAAACTCTTGAGTGAGCTCTTAACCAACTGAGCCACTTGGCTGGCCCCAGATACAGTTTTTCAAAGTTTATTTACTTTTCTCTTATAAAACTAGACCATGCTTACTAGAGAAAAATTGGAAAATATTGAACAGTAGAAAAGAACAAACATGAAACCATGCCTGGATGTTCATCCTCCACAGAAGCCACGGCAGTTAGTATTTTGGTGGCTTTCCTTTTGGTGCTTTTGTTCCTCCTGGGTATTTATGATGAGTCGGAACAGAGCAATCCTTTCCCCCAGCTTTGCTGAGGGGTAACTGACACACCCAGAGCTTCGCGTACTCATCTGCAGTTCAGTGGCTTCACACTCAAGCAGAGGCACTCAGTCTGTCTTTCTTGTTTTATGACTACCAGGCCCACCTTTGAATATTTCGACTTTGATTTTCAAAAATGTAAAATTATTCCTAGTTCTATCTATGGGATTTTTTAGCCTAGTGTTTTCCAACAAGAATCAAATGGAAAGGAATCCCGAAGGTCTGATGAAATGTGCCCTCGCTCTGCGACAGGTCTGCCCTCTGGGAGGCCTCGCTCTCAAATGCTGGGGCCAGCAGAGGTGAGGAGGTGGCACTGGCCGCCCAGTGGGAAAGGGCCCCTTCTTGCTCAGGTCCATGTCCCTTGAAAGGAAAATGGGGCACTAGTCATTCAACACTTTGCCACATGGTTGCCCTTGGGGACCAAGGTCTTCACAGGACTTTGGCTGATGACTTTTGGAGTGGGTTCCCTAGAAAAGACTGGGGTTCGGGGAGCCTCTGAGACCACAAACCTTGTCAGAAGGTCTCACGCAGGCTGTGAATTCAGAGTTCCCTTTTGCCTTCCTTGCCCCCCCGCCCCGACTCACAACTGCCCCACTCAGCACCTACCCCTTCTTCTATTTTTTAATGCCGCTTCTTTTTGGTATAAGTCGAACTGCCCTTAAGCTGAGAGTATATAATTAGAATAGTGGGCATTTGAAGTGACTGGTATTCCTAGCAGACCAGGCGCCCTGATGCTGTTTAATAAAAGCTTGGCTAGTCCCATCCCGGGACGCATTCAAGGCTTTTTCCACTGCCTTCGACTGAACGCCCCCTCCTGCCCCCCCACCCCCACCCCCAAGGCCTGGAGAAGCACAACTCACCCTACAAGGCCCGGCTGTGAACCTTTACGGGATGCTGCCCTGGCATGGTAATTGCCATCTTGCCTTCTCCTGGCAGTTACACCAACCCCAGCGCATCACAACTGTATCCCATTTTCATCAGCAGCTGACTGTCTACACCTGACGGGGAAGTAGCCTCTCTGTTCATCGGAATGCCCCTCTTCCATCTGCCATGCCACCTGCCCTTCCCATCACAGAGTCACTCCCCAGGAAGGGACAGCAAGAGCCTCTCCATGATCGTAGATGGGCTCTAGCGCAGGACAGAGCTTGGTCTTCAGTCCCCAGGACTTAGTGGGGGCACGCTAATTCCTCAGTGGGGTCCAGCACTCAGGGCCAGCTTCTCAGGCTGGGCCAGCAGAGCATGGAAGCAGCAGGGTTATTCTTGACACTTCAGGAACACGAAATGTTTAGAACGGTGTATGCTGTCAGTGGTCAGTGGTACTTGACCATGAGGACAATGGGACAAAGAAGTGGGTTTTCAAAGATTTTATTAAAAATAAAATAGATCCACAATCATAAAAACCAAACAAGCGAACTTCTTCACACCTCCCAGTCTGCTGACCACTTCTGCTTTGCCAGGGCTCCACCTGGATGGTCCTGAGGCCCAAACCCTGCCTCCCAGCTCCCCCGTCCCACCAACTGGTGACTAAAGCTCCTCGTTTCCCCCCAGCTTCTGATCTGTCTCCTTTAAGAAAATAAAAATACCCCCTCCCCAACTTGCTTAAAAATAATTTTCAAAGGTTAAAAATGGCATTTGTGTGTTTTTTAAAAATAAACACTTTAAATGTTGGAACTGTCCCTCTTCCCCTAGGCCCAGCTGAAGCCTTTAGGGTGCCTGCCTGCCTCACCCCAGGAGGCCAGCTGCCAGTTGGTGCCCCTTGGAAATTTTCAGGAAGTAATTTCTTCCAAATTTCCCCTGCAGTCACAAATTCCACACACTGTCTTCATTACAGGCACTGCTCTTCGCCTCTGGAAACCTGATCTCGTTTTGTCAACTAGACCACATGCTTCAGATTCCCTGCAAACAGGACAGAAAACAACATTCAAATTCAGGTGACATATATGAATTCCACCTCAATAAAGCTGTTAAAAAAAAGCACTTGCATGTTGGGACTTGTTCTCTGGCTGTTCTTGGGAACCCAGAGACCCCAACATATGAACCAGCAAGCCCAGGCTAGCCTGCTGGATGCTAACAGACATATGGCCCAGTTACCCCAGCAACCACAAGTCGCCCATCAGCCACATGGGTGAGGCCTTTGATAGCCAGCTACCTGCAGTGCTGGGTGAACCCAGCCCAAACCAGCAGGAGAACCACCCAGCTGAGCCCAGCCCAACTGCCCATCCACAGGTCATGAACTAAATGAATGGTTGTTTTAAGACAGACAGACAGACAGACAGATACACACACACACACACATTGAGGTCACACTTTTCAGGGTTCACACTTTACTAACTGCATCAAATCTTGCCCCACCCCCAACAAGCCTTTCTCCCCCTTTAGCAGGGCACAACCCTCCTAGTATTTTCTCTTGCGAATACCTGTGTAATATGAATTGAGAGCTTTCCTCTGCCATTAGGCCTAAGAGTCTTTGAGGGACAAGTGACCACTTGAAGTCCTACAGAACTGGGCTCTAGGAGTGAAAAGTTTGCTTACTTAGTCCCTCTGCAGTGTTTTCCTTGCCCCACGTCCCCAAGCAGAAACACTGGGCTCCAACCCCATCTGACCTGAAATAGGAAGCATGCCCCATGAAGGGAGGGACCCTGGCTGTCTTACTTTGGGCTGATCTCCAAAGTCTAGCACAGTGCCTTGCACAAAGTATATGCTCAATAAATGACTGTATAAGTGGATGAATGAAAGAAAGGGAGGAAGGAAGAAAAGAAAAACAAATCAGCACTCACCTATCTAGTCTTATTTTTAAGTTTGAAGTACCATGAAGTAACATAATATGGTACAACTGACTTTTTGTATGTGCCGTTGTATGATTTTAGCACGTGTATAGATTCATGACACAGAGCAGTTCCATTAACCCTCCACAATTCCCTGTGCTAGCCTTTGCAGTCACATACTCCCCTCCAACTTCCCACCTGGCAACCACTGACATATTCCTCATCCCTCTAAGTGCTGTCTTTTTGAGAATGTCATATAAATGGAATCAAACAGTACGTAGCCTTTTTCTTTTTTTAAAGATTTTTTATTGGGGAATTGGGGGGATGGGAACAGTGCTGGGGAATTGGGGGAAGGGGAACAGACAAGTTGCGTCGTTTTTGTTCTTCAGTCTAGTTGTGGAGGACGTTGCTTCACTGGCCCAAGTTGGCACCATCATTGCACTCTTCCCGGGTGAGGCAGATCAGTCGCCGGCTTCTGGACGGCCGCTCACTGCGGCTGCTGGCCGCTCACGCTGGCTGCTGGCTACACAAGGTAGCCCATGGCAACCCACTGCCACAGGGGCTGCAGCCCACGCCATCGCCGGCGACTCACAGCAGCCCAGCTCCAGGTCGAGCTGTTGTTCAGCATCTTAGCTGTGGAGGGCAGTGTCACTGGCCCTCATGTGGGATCCGAACCGGGGCCCTCTGGCGTCCCAAGCCAGTTCTTAACCATCGCGCCACTCGGCTGGCCCAGTATGTAGCCTTTTAAGACTGGCTTCTTTCACTAAGCATAATGCCTTTGAGTTTTGTGCAAATTTTTGGTGTGTCCATAGTTCATTCCTTTTTATTTGGGTTCTTCACTTTTTAAATTTTTCAATTATTATAGACTTACAGGAAGTTGCAAAAAAAAAAGAAGGTACTGAGAGGTACTCTTCATCAAGTTTCTCCAAGTGGCAAAATCTTACATATTTATTATTTAATATCAAAACTAGGAAATTGGCATTGGCACTTTTCACAGACCTTATTCAGATTTCATGAGTTCTACATGTACTCATGTGTGTGTGTGTGTGTGTAAGTGTATAGTTCTATGCAATGTTATCATGTGTGTACATACATGGAACCCCCAACACAAGGGGATCCAGAACTATTCCATCACCACAAAGATCTCCTCCCCATCCCTCTACCCCGCAAACCCTGACAACCACTGATCTGGTCTCCAGCTCTATAAATTTGTCATTTTGAGAAAGTTGCATAAATGGAAACATACGTGTACATCCTCTTGAGATTGGCCTTTTGACTCAGCATGCTGCCCTTAAGAGCCATCCAAGTTGTTGTGTGCATTGCATGTGTTCTTTTTTGTTGTTCTATGTGTGGATGTAGCAGTTTGTCTAACCATTCAGCTGTTGAAGGACATCTGGGATGCTTCTAGTTTTTGGCTATTACACATAAAGCTGCAATGAACGTTCATGTGCAAGTTTTTGTGTGAACACGGTTTTCATTCTCGGGGATAAACGCCCAAGAGTGCAGTGGCTGGGTCATATGGTAGCTGCTTGTTTAGCGTTATAAGAAACTGCCGAACGGTTTTCCAGAGTGGCATTTGGTGGTGTCACTAGTTTTTATTTTGGCCATTCTCATAGGAGTGTAGCGATCACTCACTGTGGTCTCAATTGGCATTTTTCTAATGGCACATGAGGTTGAACACCTTATTTGCTGTCTGTATGTCCTCTTCATGTCTTTGGCTAATTGGGTTTTGTTTTTGTTTTTTTACTGTTGAGTTTGGAGAATCCTTTATATATTCTAAATACAGATCTGTTGTTTGATACATGATTTGGAAATATTTTATGTAAGTATGGAACTCAGCTTTTCATTCTCTTAACTCTTGCAAAGCAAAAGTTAATGTTTTGGATCATGCTTTTGGTGCTTTCAACCTCTAAGCTCACAATCTGTGGATAATCTTTGATTCTTCGCCTCCTAGTTCGAGGCCCCTCAACACCTTTGCTGTCTCCCGTGGGCCTCTGCTTGAGTTGTCGCCTCTGCTGAGGAAACCCACAGGGTCTCAGCTCTGTGAGTACAGACAGAGCTTGATGAATGAGCCGAGGCATGGAGGGACAAAATTCTGCGTGCAAGTGCTCCAACAACACGTTTACAGCAAGGAAAGCTGGGTGCTGCGTTCTCTGCTGCTCTGTCTCACTCTCCTGATACATTTGGAGGCAATTAAGAAAAACAACAGAAATAATTTCCACCAAAAGTTGATGATGAGCAATATTGAATTTGGGTAACAATAAAAATGTAAACTTAAATAATGCCCATTGTTTTCCCCCTCACATGTAGCTTTTCCAGCAGTGGGTGGCAGCCTGAGAAAATTCTAAAGGCCGGCATCATCTGGGGCCTGGGGAGACATGGAGTGTAGACCAGAGGGGGCAAACTCAAATGCCCAGAAGAGGCCAGGAATGCACTGGATGTGAGTAAAGCAGGCTGGGGGCAAGATATTTGGAGCCCTCTTGATCCTTTTTTTGGGGTCTACTTTGACTCATGACATGAGGATAAGGAATAGTTCGCTCTTTTCTTAACTCTATTACGAAAGAAAACAAAACCAAAATATAAGCGAGACGATAAATGGAAACTCACACGTGGCCTGCAGTCAGAGACTCAAAAGGGAGTGGTGGGGTCTGCGGCCAACAGGAAGGTTTAAAGGAAGAGGGCAGCAGCTCCTCAGCTTCAGCCCTTCGTTACTGTGCAGGAATGTGGGCCCACATCTTTCCTCTTTCCAAGAGAAGTCAGAAGTTCCCATTTTTATGTGGAGTTTCCACAGTGTTAAGTGTGGACAGCTGATTGAAATTTTTGAAGAATGTTGCATGGGACATCAGCATGTGAGGCCAAAGAAACTCCCAAACTCCCAGTTGGTGATCTCTGGGTTATCTCTAGGACAGTTCTGACTTACATCCATGACACCCCATTTCACTCTCAAATATCCTGCTTTGCACAATAAATTAGATCGTCACCCTACCTCAGGTGTGTCAGAAGGAATGCTGAACGGGACTCAGGAGGCCTGGCTTCTACTGATTCATCAAGTCACTGACTAATTTGTTCATGCATTTATTCAATAAACATTTATGGGGAGTTTATTGCTCGCCAGGTACTAGGTGCTGGGGAGTACTCTCTTTAGTCCCTTTTAATGAGGAGACTTTATTTTTAGAGCAGTTTTAACTTTACAGAACAACTAAGCAGAACGTGGAGGAGTGCCTGTGTCCCCGCTGCCAGTCCCCCCCAACCCCCAGGCACTTTCTTTCCCCTGTTGCTGACATCCTGTATTAGGGCGGTACATTCTTTACAGTTGATGAATGAATATTGATACTTCATTATTAAGTAAACCCACAGTTTAGATGAGGCTCACTCTCAGTGTTGTACAATTTTATGAGTTTGGACAAATGTATAATGTTATGTATTCACTATTAGAGGATCACACAGAGTAGTTTCACCGCCCTAAACATCCTTCCTTCCTTCCCCCATAGCCCTGGCAGCCACTGATCTTTTTACTGTCTCCACAGTTTTGCCTTTTCCAGAATGTCAAGTGGTTGGACTCATACAGCATGTAGCCTTTTCAGGCTGGCTTCCTTCTCTTAGCAATACTCATTTAAGTTTCCTCCACATCCTTTTGTAGCTTGATAGCTCATTTCTTTTTAGATCTGAAAAATATTCCATTGTCTGGATGGACCAGTTTGTTTATCCATTTACCTAATGAATGACATCTTGGTTGCCTCTGAGTTTTGGCAATTATGAATAAAGCTGCTATAAACAGATGTTCAGGTTTTTGTGTGGACATGAGTTTTCCACTTCTCTGAGTAAATAGCAAGGAGCACAATTGCTGGATTGTATGTTAAAATAATGTTTAGCTTTGTAAGAAACCGCCAAACTGTCTTCCAAAGCGGCTGCACCATTGTGCATCCCACCAGCAGTGAATGAGAGTTCCTGTGGCTGCACAGCCTCGCCAGCATTGGTGTTGTCAGTGTTTGGGTTTTAGCCATTCTATTAGGCGTGTAATGGTATCACATTATTTTAATTTGCAATTTCTCAGGGACATGCTAGTGCACATATTTTCATATGGTTACTTGCCACCTGTGTATCTCCTTTGGTGAGGTGCCTGTTTAGGTCTTTGGCCCATTTTTTAATGTTTGTTCTATTGTTTTTGACTTTTAAGTTGCATATTTTGGATACCAGTCCTTTATTAAATATGCGTTTTGCAAATGTTTCTCTCGGTCTGTGACTTGTCTTTTTATTCCTGTAATCTTTAGTCTTTTTAATGCACAGCAGCGTTGCCCAATAGAACATTCTTTGATGATGGAAATGCTCTATATCTATGCTGCCCAATATGTTAGCCACTAGTTACATGTGGCTATTGAGCACTTGAAATGTGGCTGGTGTGAGTGAATAACAGAATTTTAAATTTTATTTAATTTTAATTACATTTGAATCGCCACACGTGGCTAGTGGTGACTGTATTGGAAGTGCAAATATTGCACAGTTCCCAAGTGAGAGGCCTTATAAACATCCAATCTAAGTAGCCACCCCAGTCACTCGTTTTCTGTCCCATCAGCCTATTTTATTTTCTTCAATGCACTTCGCACACTGAAGACATCTTGTGTGTTTACCTGCCTGTTGTCCGTCGCCCATCGCAAGCTCTAGGAGGGCAGGGACCTCATCTGTCTTGTTCATCACTCTCTTGTTGGCACGTAATAGGGGCTCAGTAAATATTCATGGAAGGAACGAACATCTGTAGAGCTACGGGGCAGCTGATAAAGCACTTTCCCATTCAGTCCACAGAGGTTTACAGTTTGCTCATTGCTCTTAAGGCCCTTATAACTGGGGTCAAGGGGCACCCATGCCACTGGGCCAAGTGGCAAATGGGTTCTGAAAACACTCGGTGTTGTAGCACTTCGGAGGAATGCTTGGGTGACCCCAGGACCCTTGGAGGCTGAGTGGCACCACAGAGAAACAACTATTGCTGGAAAGTGTTTCCAAAGTTTCCATCATATGAGTACCCCTTTCAGAAACGCTGTCATATCTACTTAACATCTGTATTAATGGTAACAATATTTCTCTTTGTCTTATCAGCTCACTTTAAACATTTTAATACCTATGTTGGCCTCATCTATCCTAAGCAATAAGAATCATCATCATAATTAATAACAAGAAGCAGACTTGTGCTTAAGTACATTTTAAAACATACATTCAGATAAATATGACTACGAAAATAAAAAATGTGTTTGTATCACTTCAAATTGTCTCTCTACAGAGGTTCATAAGGCCCACTTTGGGCCCAGCCCCCAGCCCCTGGCCCATTGTAGATAGAAGACACAGTTCTTGCCTGCAAGGAGCTCTCAGTCTAGTGAGGAGACAAGCACATCATAGTCCATAGCAGCATGGCAATAAAATACCAGTGTGTACAGAGTGCCAAGGGCATACAAAGAGAGGATGTGGAAGGCTTCCCACAGGAGTTGGCATCTTGAAGAGCAAAGGCGGCAGGAACAGAGCAGGATGTGTAAAGGCACAGGATGCGGGTCAGAGAGGGGGGCCTTGGGGCTGGAGAGATGGCCAGAGGCCAGGTCATCGAGGGCCCAGAAGGCCTTGGTCTTATCCTAGAGGCCACGGGAGCCTCTGGATGAGTTTTCAAGATGGGGAGGACCCAGGCCTAGAGCAATTTTCCCAGCTGCTACCCCATCTCAACCAGGCTTGAGGGTCTCATGCTCTACTTGGGAACAATGGCAGAACACAGGATTTCTGGGAAGCCTTGGGCATGTGCTGAGATAGATAGCTGATTTCATTTTAGCTCTTAATTATCAACTGTATTGCTTAGCCTGGAATGTACATCCCTCCTGTCATCAGAAAGCCTTTCAATGATAATTAACTGTGACCATCAAATACCACTTGTCTGCCTCTGACCTGAATTAGAACCTGAGGCTCTGGATTAACCCCACTGGCTTCTGGCATTTCTGGATATCAGCACTTATAGGCTATTACCGCGATAGTTAGGGTGCTCTGGTCTTAGCTTGCAAGGGATGACTGTAGTCTCAAATGGAATCAAAGCAATTTCTAAAATAGCCTATGATTCACTTTTTCTCCCCTCCTGTGCCTAAATCTGCTGGCTCCATGTGGAAGGACAGGCACAAGTAACTGAGGTGACATCACAGGAGTGGGCTGCTTGCCTGCCAGCCAGCCAGCCTATGGAGCTCAGCCTCCACATCGTTTATCTGCAGGGCTGGGCAAGGCCTCTAAGGCATCTGGGAGTCCCAGCCCCAGGTTCTTTGGTCCATGTGCTTTCTCCACATTTCTTTTTCAGACAAAACTCCGGGGCGGGGAAATCCAGGATAATGGGAATAGCAGCAGCAGAAAGAATATTACAGCCTTACATCTGTATAATGCTTTAGGGTTGTGAAAGCCATTTGCTCCATTTTGCTCCACCCAAACACCAGGGGGAAATGGAAGCTGGGGTTTTAGGCCTGAACTGGAGACAAACTCTCGCTCTCTTGCACAAAGGAGCTAAATGCCAGCAGTCACCGCATGATGAGGACTTGGATGCCACCAGAAGGTCAGACAGTCGCCTTTCAGCTTCTAGGTACTTCCTGGAAGATAAACTCTCCAGGACAAATTGCCTGGCCTGCCATCCTGATTAACCATGCCGTCCTGATTGAGCCAGCAAGCAGTGCCAGTCTCCACACTGCCAACTCCTTCTGCACACCCTGCTTTACAGTCCCAATGGTCCCAAAGACCTTTCCTGGAGCCAAAGTCATGGCTGCTAACTGTGGAGCCCCGAGGTAGGGTGTGTCATGAACATCTGGAGGTGTCAACAGCTGCCAGGGTGGCTCAAGGGCTGTGAAAGGAAAGCCGCTATTCCAGTCCCATGTGTCAGCCATCACTGCACATCCTGAGGTGGAGGGACTCCTTCCTGCAGGAGCCATACAAATAGTTCTCATGTCTGCTCTGTGATCTTCCAGCGCCTGGTCCCAGAAGACCTGGATGGCCCAGCGCTCCACGGCTACAGTCAGAGTGAGAAGCGTCCCAGCCTAGTTCCCTGCCCGGATCCTTCCCAGAAACCAGAGCGGTGGCACACTGTTGTTGGCCCTCTTGGTTTTAGATTAGCTTTCAGTGTCACTTGTGTGTGTCTGTGTGTGTGTGTGTGTGGGGGTGGGGGATGATAATGGAAGCAGTGAGCCACAGATGCTTAGCACTGTGGCAAGAGTGGCAGGTGCTCCTGAATTCAGAATGAGCGTAAGACCATAATGGCTGGTCAGTGCCACGAAAATGTCACCTCTGTAAACCAAGATGCTGTACTCAGGGAACTGTCTGTTGGAAATCTTGGCGAGCTATACAAGCGGCCCTTTTGAAAGCTGAATCTGTAAACCTATATGTGGAAAGTGACTGGCAGAAGAGAACATCATCACCTCCAAAGGAGAGAGGCCTCCCAGACTTGTTTGCCAGCTCACAGGGGATATGTGTGCCTATGAAAATAGATTAAGGATCACCGCCTCAGCCTGTTTTAGAGATGTGAATAAAAATCTTGGCTTGAGACTGCCTCCTCTCTGGTTGACTGATTTTTCAATTGATTTGTATTTATTAGCTAATGAAATTAAAGTTGTAAAAATGATAACAGAAACACAATAAATCTCTCCCACAACTGGCTGTTTCTGTGTCACTATGGTGCACTCCTCACTTTGATTACTTCAAAGTCTATTATTTTGTTCTCAATTATTCTGTTTTTCTGGCACTGGAGAAAATCAATTTGTTTTATTTTCTCTTATTCATGCACTCAATTATGCTCTTCGGGCACATTTAATCACTTTGATGTTTTCATTTTATGGCCCGTCTCTAGACACTTCAGCTGCATTGCTGCCAACGGCAAGCAGGACTCATTTGCATGTCACAATAGACTTGAAATTCTGACTCAATTTAGAAATCTTCATGAAATCTCCCTCCAAATATGCTTGAAGCTGCAAAGAGGCAGAAGAATGTGGGAAACCAGGTGCCAATAAAGATGCTTCCCTTTCTCAAAACACTTGAGAGCTCTTTGGTGGCCTGAGTGTGGCTTGGGGATGTCCCTGTCCACAGGATGGGATGTCTGCAGAGCTTCCTCTGCAACTTTGTGGTGAGAAGCCTGCAAAGGCTGCCCCTTGACAGCAAGGCCACGGAGGCTGGGCCTGCCTATTTTGGCATGAAACGCCCCTCAGCACTGGTGGAATTGGCAGTTGTGCTAAGGCCAGCACCTGAATCTCAGTTGGTTAAAGGGCCTCAGGATAGACAGAGAGAGTTGTCAACAGTTAGGCATTCCAGAACCCAGAGTGGTTTCCCTTATTTTCGCTAATAAGTTCTAACATCCCTTTTGCCCCCTTGGTTATTTTAGAGCTAAAGGCTGGAGAGGAATAAGTGATATAATGGCTTTAGCATGTACTTCGGGCAAACAGAAAAAAAGTGCCTAATTAAACACATTAGTCCTCCAACTGTTCTTCAAAAGTTCTTGGTTTGTTATATGCAACATCATGCAGTTCTGCCAAGGAGAAGAAACTTCCGTGTTTCCTCCTCCTCTAAACTTTGGGTATGATCGTCAGTCTCTCATGTGGAATCCAGCTCCCTCATTTACTTGTTGTGTGACCTTGCACAAGTGAATCAACCTTCACAAGCCTCAGCTCTCTCATCTGCTAAATGGGGATAATACTGGGTTGTTGGAAAAGTCATGACGCATTTTTGCAATGAAAAACAGAAAAAAATACGTCATGACTTTTCCGACAACCCAATAACATTATCTACCTCAGAGACGGCTTTACTTCCCAAACTTCCATAGCATCAACCATATTCATATCCCACTTATATGTCTTATGCAGACTCTTTTTTAAAACTCAATCTCATCCTACAATGCTATCTGTGAAGTCAGAGTTTGATGAGACAGTTATATTTCTAAAACACATTAAAACATATACAGTAAACACACCAAATGCATTCCTGCCTCAGGGTCTTTGATCCTGCTCTTTCCTTCATCTACAATGTTATTCACCCCAGTTTTTGCAAACCTCTTTTCCTTCATTAGGCTCTGTTCCCAAATGTTACCTCCTCAGGGAGGCCTTTACTGACCACTACATAATGGTAACAGGGTCAAACTACCAAAAAGATGTAGCAATCCTAAATGTGTAAGCAGCAAACAACAGAGCTTTAGAATACATGAAGCAAAAACTGATAGAGCTATAAGGAGAAATAGATAGAGCTACAGTTAGAGTTGGAAACGTCAACATCCCTCTCTCAGCAATTGATAATAGAATAAGTAGACAGAAAATGAGCAACGATATAGAAGAACTCAACAGTGCTATTAGCAACAGGATCTAACTGACATTGATAGAACACTCCACCAATCCACAATAGAATACAAATTCTTTTCAAGCACTCATACAACATGTACCAAGATAGACCATATACTGGGCCATAAAACAAACCTCAACAAATAGAAAATAATTGAAATTATACAGAGCATGGTTTCTGATCACAATGGTATCAAAGTAGAAATGGAAAACCTCCTGAAAAAGAAATCTCCAGGTCACTGGAGAATTCTACTAAAAAAGGAGAATTAACATCAATTCTATACTATCTTTTGCAGAAAATAGAAGAGGAGGGAACACATCTGCACTCATTTCAATAAAGCTACTATCGCCCTGATACTGAAAGCAGATGAGGACAGTACACACAAGAAAACTACAGACTAACATCCCTCATAAATACAGATGTAAAATCCTCAACCAAATATTAGCAAATAAAATTAGCAAATAGAATTCTAATATATCCATAGTACACCATGACCAAGTGGGGTTAATTCCAGGTATACAAAGCTGGTTCAATATTTGAAAATCAATTAATCAATGCAACCTACCATATTAAAAGGCTAAAGAAGGAAATTATATATCAGTATTGGTATAACTGATGTAAAAACAGCATCAAACAAAAATCCAACACCCATTCATGACAAAAATGCTCAGAAAACTAGGAATATAGAGGGATACTTCCTCAACTCAAGAAGGAAATTCTACAAAAACCTCAGCTAACGTCATAGTTAATGGTGAAAGATTGACTGTTTTCCCTCTAAGTTCTGGAACAAGGCAAGGATAACTGCTCTCACCACTTTTACTCAACATAATACTGGATGACTAAGTTAGCACAGTAAGGCAAGAAAAGGAAACAAAAAGCATGCAGATTGGAAAGGAAGAGGGATGAAACTGTCCCTATCTGCAGATGAATGGTGATCTATGTAGAAAATCCTAAGGGATCTACAAGAAAACCCTGGAACTAATAAGCGAGTTCAGCAAGGTCACAGGATATAAGTGCAATATACAAAAACTGTATTTCTACATACCAGCAATGAACTCATAGAAACCAAAATGAAAAACATAATGGCTCAAAAAAGAAAAACTTAGGTATAGAACCTGTTCAGGATCTGCATGCTGACAATTACAAAACGCTGATGAAGGAAACCAAAGAAGATCTAAATAAATGGAGACACGTACTATGTTCATGGAATGGAAGACTCAACATAATAAAGATGTTAATTCTCCCCAAATTGATATACAGGTATAACACAATTCCTAACAAAATCATATCCAGATTTTTTGTAGGTACAGAAAAGATTATTCTAAAGCTTATATAAAAAGGCAAAGGAACTAGTATAGCTAAAACAATTTTGAAAAAGAAGAGAGTAAGAGGAACCACTCTACCTAATTTTAAGATTTATTATATACCTACAGTAATCAAGATGGTGGGAAGAAATAGGCCATAGATTAATGGGGCAGGAGAGAAAACCCAGAAAGACTGAGACAAAAACAGTCGCCTTGGAGTGAATGAAAATTTTGGAAAGGGAGGTGGTCCTAGGGAGCTGTGTGGATTTTCTGCACTTCTACCAGAGAGAAGAGTCTTTACATTGTGAGTCAAGGGAGGGCCTATGCTGCAAGACAAATGAAAGTACCCTAGAATTTCTAGAGGTACCTAAGAAAAGAAACAGCACCTGAGACACGTAAAATATTAATTCTGTAGTCCCTTATTTTTCCAGCTGTATGCAGTTGCAGTGACCGGATCTTATAAACAAAAAATTGGAACATTAGGTCTGATAAAAGATTATTGTCTTTTTCTTAAAAACAAACAAACAAATAAACAAACAAACCCAAACATGTATCAGTTTTTTTCTTACTGTAAAAAGAATACATATTTATGGTAGAAATTTTTTAAAATACAGGAAAAGAATAAAGAACAAGTAAAAAATTACCCATAATTCCAATGCTACCACCGAAGGTAATTACTGCTAGCATTTTTGGTATATTTTCTTCTAGCGTTTTTCTGTGCATAGCCACACAGTGTCACACACACAAACATTATGTATGTTTACAAAATTGAGACTATATACTATTAAATCATTTATATCCTGTTTTGTTGCACTTAACATTGTTATCATGAGCATATTCTTGTGTCATCCAATTATCTTGAAACATTTCTTTTTAACTGGCTGCAAGGAATTCCTCCATGTAGATGTATGGAGACATTGTCTCACACCTCAAATGCTATGTATCAAAACAGAACATATCAAGTATGTGTTCTATAAAACTAACCAACAGCTCCCATCCCAGTTGGTGTTCAGGCTGGAAGCTCAGAATTATCTTTACTTCTTCCGTTCTCCTTGACGTCCCTCCAAGTGCTGTAGATGCTGTCTTCGTACCAGCTCTCAGCCATGCGGGCAGAATAGCATAGGGAGCACCTTCCCACCATTGTTCTAGTTCAGGCCCTTGCAGCCTCACTCTTGGAATACCACCACGATCCATCCAAATATCGCTGCATGAAGTCATGTCTTCATTCTGGAATCTAGAATGGCTCCCACTTAACCGTCTCCGATCTAGACTATTCAGCCTGCTATCCAAGGGAACGTGCCATCTGCCCCTGACCCCCCACCTATCCGAGTTTCCATTGCATCTGAGCGCTACCTTAGTGCTGTCTAGTCAAATCCTCCCAGACTTCTGCAAGCGGTCTCTCTAAAGTCATACCCCCCCATTTCTTCGACACAGCATCAGCCATTATTATCTCATGATCTAAGGGGGTTACTTTTGTCTCCTCATCTAGACTTCTCCACTGCTTATCAGAAGCACAAAGCACATCTTAAACATCTCTTATACTTCCCCTGGCACCAAGCACATGAGACATTCCAAAGAATAGTCACTGATTGATTTAGCTGGGCTTTGAAGTGGAGACACAATAACACTTGTTAAAATTAACCTGGATCAGAACCTCCCTTTGGGAGACACTGCAGGGTTTACTAAGGGGCAACTGGAGAAAGCAGACAGGGGACGATGAATAAATTTGACTGAGCACTACTGCCCAGGCCAGGAAGGACACCAGGCCTGGGTGCAAATCCTGAAGTCACCACTTGCTTATTATGTGACTATGGGCATGATGCACCCCGTCTTCAGGTGAGGATTAGGTGAGATGTTGTAGGTAAGGAATCCAGCACACGGTGTTGTAAGGGGGGCTTTCAGTAATGGTAGTTCCCACCTCCTGGATTTAGGTAGACATTTCAAGTCCTCGCAAGTAACCTGCCAAGGCTTCTCATGGTTTATTAAAAGCTCCAAAGTTGCTGTGTTGTGAGGCGCCAACTCCATTTTTATTTTGGACTCTATAGTGTTTTCAGCATCATAGTTTTATAACTTATCTTTCTGTTTAACAATGATAACGACAAACCTTCCCAAGTATTCTACTCTTTGGTAAAGCAAGAAAGAGGAGCGTGGTTCATGGGGAAGCACAGCAGGCTGGAGAGGGAAAGAGAAAGGCCTTGGGACGGACGGCAAGGGGAGATAAGGGGCAGACAGAGATCCTCACCTAAAGTCGTGGAAATTAGCTCAAGATATCCTCCACCATCCCGGTCCAAAGTCTTTCCAAAAGCCAACGCTCAGCGTGTCTTGGAACCAACCCTGCTTTGCAGCTTTTCCTCTGGGCTTCTCAGAGTTCCCATGGTTTCCAGTCCTACCTGAAGCTTGGGGCTCCAGCAGGCCTTGGACATGCCCAGACCTGATGCCCCAACTGCTAGTCCCCAGAAGAATGTCAATCCCAAAGTTCAGGCTGCCAGAGGAGGTGCTGCCCACCCGGCACAATGCTTCTCCCGGGAACGGCAGCTACAGGCTGAGGGACTGTAGAGAGCAGTCTGGGGATGACGGGATGATGGGGTGATGAGAGGTGAGGGGTGAGGAAGGCCTCAAAGGCCTAGGGCAGGGGCCAGAATTTTAAGTGTTACCCATGGCTGTCTTCCTCCCATCTCCAGGAAGACACCAGATCAAGGTGCTTTGGACCAGCCACACGAAAGGGTGGGGAAGGTTTACTAGGGGCGACACCGCAGAGCGGACGGGCACCAGAAAGACCAGACAGCCCGTGTTCAAATGTCTACTCCGTCACCTAGTAACACAGTGTGTGGCATGGACTAGGTGCTTAGTAATTACTTGCTGAGTGTATGAATAAAGGTGACCTTGGCCAGGTCACTCATCCTCTCTGAGCCTTAGTTTCCTCATCTGTAAGATAAATAGTAGCTAGTATTCATATTATTCCCCCTGTGTTGTCTCTCCCCACGCCTGCATGACTTTGCTGGCCCAGCTCCCCAATGCTGCACTGGAAACCCTCCCTCCCGTGTGTCCCCCCTACCTCCTGGCCCCATTTGTTTCCTTTTCTATCACAGGCAAACTTGGGGTACAGCCTGGGAACTCAGAGCAAGTGCAGAAACCTCCAGTTACAATTCCAACTTATGTATGCACAACTCACCCCCCGTTCCCCACCCCTACACCCAGAACATGAAGCTCTGGGCCCCCTAGGGACCTTCACTTGAATCCAATGTCATCACTACCAGGGCTAGACAACCTCTAGCCCTGTTTCCCCACGCAGAGCTCACCAGGCTCGAGGAGCTGGCCGCCTCTGGAGACTGAGCGCGTCAGCACTGTTCCAAGTCTGGAAGGTTCACTGTGAGCCGGCCCCTCTGGAACGCTTCAACCAGAGGAAAGGCAAAGAAGATGGAGCCACTCTCTCACCCACACTTCCTGGGGACACTGACGCACATCTTCAAGATTCACTGGCATGAGAAGGGCAACTTGTGGGAGCAAAACCGCCTTTCTCTGTATAAAGTTAAAAGCTTGAGTTCACTCTCCATGGCTTTACTTTTCCATTTTTTCCCTCTTGGATAGACTAATGGGCAGAAAGGATGAGATAAGGTGAGGCCTCAATGTGCCTGTCCCTCCAGTCATCCTGTGTCATGTGGAATGCATCTGTGTCTATAAGATGAACCTCCTCAGGCTTGATCTCCAATAGGTCAAATATCCCATCTTTTATGCTTCCAAGGGATGTGGCGCCAAAGAGAAGAAACCCAGACTCAAAGGATGAACAAATTTAATGAGACATGCTGGCTAACTCTGTCCCATGGAGTGGGGTTTAATCCATCCATCCCTCCTTGCCATCCCACCTCCCCAAATCATTCTGGCTCGTGTTCCCCGCCCCTTGCTTTGCTTTTAATGGGCGGGGGAGCAGGGCAGGTGGCATGATGAGAAATGGCCAGCCTCAGCTGAAGTTTTTATATGCAAGAACAAATGACAGTCTTGTAGGCAGGTTCAGGAAAATCTTTCAGAATGCAGGAAATTCAGCAGCCTTTTCACACTGACCATTGTCATGGCAACGCACTATCTGATGGCAGCATGCGTCACCAGGCTGGAGGGGCACGGTCTCAGTATAGCAGGTTAGCGTGGCCATTTTTTTAGCAACATTTGGATTTTTTTCTAGCCTCATTTCTTCTACGTTTAGCTGAATTTCTTTTGGGTTCTGGACTTGTGTGCTCTGCTCATTTGCATGGCTAGAACAGCAGACCTTGTCAATGTGAAAGGGATGGCTACATGGAAAATCTGAAGATTCCTAGCATGCTCCAGCCACTCCACTTCTTGTCCGCCCTCTCTGGCTCCTCCCCGCCCACTCTCAGCCACTTAGTTTCTTTTCTTCTCCTCATCAGTTCTTTCCTATACACAGCATTACCTCCCCTCCACCCAACAACTGTGACTCATCTACCAGCCCTGCATGCTCATCATATTCTTCTAACTCTTTTTGATTTTCTCATTTTAATGCACAGTACCCTAGAATCTGAGGGTTGGTAGGAACCTTAACGATAATCTAGTACAATCACCCTCCCCCAGTGCCGGAGCCCCTGTACTATGTGACAACCAAATGACCACCTAACCTCTCCTTGTATGTCTCCAGCAACAGAGACCTCACTCCTTTCCGGGCAGACCATTATACTTTGCACAGCTCTAATTGTTTCTTCTACTGAATGAAAATCTGCTTTTGTGTACTGTGTACCTATGGGTCGCAGCTCTGTGCCCTGTGCTCTGTGAGAGCCTCTCAGAGACAGCCTCTGGGACCAAGCTCCTATTTGTTGAGGGCCTTTTTAAAGCGAGGTTGATAATGCATCAGCATTTCAGGAGGTCACCTTGCCCTGGTGACTCATACTGAGCTCTATGTTCACTAAAATCCCTCTCTTTCAGACAAAATGCTGCTAAGCCACATCTTCTCATCTTGTATGTGTCCAGTTGCTGTTGAGAACTCACTTCCTGGTCCATACATTTGCTCCCAGTCTGCTTTCATTGTGTTATAATCAGAACATTGCTGTAACCTGTTAGAATCTTTAAAAAATCTTGACTTCCATGTAACTTACAGGTCCTTTCAGGTTTTCTATTGTTTTTTCGCCAACACTCAAACTAGTAGTCTTTTGTCTCGAATCTTTTTTAAAACGTATTCCTCTTTTGGGTTTCTTACTTTTCCTAGTTCTCTTCCCTTTTAATGACCTTCCTTATGTCGTCTCATACTTGTCATTTCCATTTCCTCAATAGGAAGACGTCATCACTCTCTGGAGATATATTCCTGGGTGTGTGTGCAGGAAAGCATGAGGGCATATATGTAGGTGTGAGCTGCAGAAACTTGCTTACTTTCTCTGTTCCTCTTGTATTGCACGCGCGCTACCAGGATTTATAGCTGGGATGAGGGGAAAATGGCAAGCTTGAAGGAAGGCGAGTCAGAGTAGTTGGTCCAGGATCAGTCCCAAAGGAAACAGGAAATGTGCCCCGGATCTGAGAGGGGCAGGAGGAAACTAGGGTGGGAGCGCTAGTGTTAATTAGGGCTGGAGAAGGGCCAGGAATAGGAGGATTTTAAAGGCCTGAGAGGTTGGATAAGGGAGGAAGATTTGGTTAGGAAGTGAGGACCTGTGGGGTCAGTAGCCATGGAGAGGCCAGAGGGAGGTGGCTTGAAACTCTAGGGTCAGGGGAAGGCTGAGGGTACGGGATGCCTTAGAGAGGCAATAAACTTGGCTGTGACCATAAGCTTGAGTCTATGACTTATGAGCTGACGAATTTTCTCAGGCCAAATGAGCCTTGGACGTGGAGTCCCTCCCTATGGACTTGGCTGTTGGCACAGGCTGGACTGTGTTAGAGGATAGGGCCTTAATAGCACCCTCAGCAAAGACCCCCCCAGGACACAACACATCCCGTCAGACTAACTCCAGCACAGAACAGGCCTCCCTTTCATGCTGGATCCTATTCCAACGAGGGAGTCAAAAGCAGGGGAACTGGTGCTATCTTGGTCGAATTTCAATCTCCAGGATGGGCGATCTGATACCCTTGGCTTCTTAACTCTACAAATAACTAGAATCCAAAAAACAATTCACACATACAGACAAATTCAATTAAACAGGAAGACGCATGCCAAAACCACTTTTAAAAATGCTGTATACAGTGAGCTGAGTTGTGAAGCAGCAGCTGGGGTTGGAAAGCTGAGGGCAACGTCACCAAACAGCTAGTAGACAGTGTGACCGACAGGCCACAAACCTGACGAATGCCATGTTCCCTCTGTCCAGAGGCCAGCCCCATCTCTAGTGCTCTGGGTGGGACTGAGCATGCGGATCCTCAACTACTCACTGTGGGCCCACAGTCTCTCAAGGCAGTCAGGGAGAGAATGCTTGTGAGCCGCCACCCCCTCCCAAGTCTGAATCGACTTGAACTTGCCTCACCTGAAAGAGGGTTTTACTATTGCCCTTTTGAAAGAGAAAAGGGTTCCTGGGCGCACTTTAGAACTTGTTTTCCACTGGAGGTGCCCAAAGCTGAACCTATTGTGCCCCTGAAGGTGACATTAGCTGGCCTGATGACAATTCCAAGCAGAATGGCCAGTGTGGAATTCCAAGTACAATCCGTCAGGCCAAGACGAGGTCTCCCTCCCAAATCGGTGACAAATGGTATTTCGGGAAGGCCCCACTGATGGAATGAGGAGGGCAGGACTCAAGGGGTGCTGCTCACCTTTGATGTAGTTGAGGATTTGCTGGACTCGGTGGGGCTCATTGCGGTCTGGCCGGCAGCTTGGCGTGATTTCCAGCACATAATCAGGACCATATGCTGTGAAAAACTGTAAGGAAAAGGGAAAGGCAAAAAAACAAACTAAACCACAGAAAATCTCCAAAGCAAACCACATACAAACAGAACAATCAAAAGAAGCCCACTGCTCTTGACAAGGCAGGACAATGCAGCAGGAAGCCCTGTGCTGGCAAGTGCCACTCCCCGTGTTCCTAATCTCCGGTGACAGTCCAATGCTAGCCTCTTTAGCATGGCGTCCAGGGTTCTCTGTGCTCAGGCCTCAACTTTTCCCTCCAGCCTTAGCTCTTCCGGCCTCCCCGGGGCCTTTCTCTAGCCACACTGGCCTGCTCTGAGCACTGCCAAATCATACCATGCTTTGCCCCCGCCCCCTTAGAACCTTTGCCATCACTCCTTCCTGGGGCCTACAATGCCCTCCCCCAAACCCTGCTGCTCCCATCCTTCCAGGCGCAGCTCAGAGTTGGTCCTCATTCTCCACCAAGCCCTGGAGCGTTCTGTTGGTACCTCTCTTATGGCCGTTGTTCAGCAAATAGACAGTGCTTGCCTACACATCACATGCTGCTGTGGGGGCTACGAAGATGGACGAGACCTCCTCGGGGTTGTCTAGCTGTTTGCAAGCACATTCTGCTTTGAACAGAGGTTTTTTGCCAGGGAGCCAGCCACTCTTCCCGCACTGCGTTGCCGGCTCCTTGAAGGCAGACAGCACCTACATGTCATTCACCTCATCGTCCTCACGGACCACAGCAGCCGCCTGCTCGTCCCAGCTGCCTCGACTTTCCCGGCGCCCGGGCATGCCAAACAAGCCTAGTTTCTCCACTTCAGTTTTTCTTTCTCTGTAGTAGAGTTCATTTGTTTTAAATTCAGGGAATCAAAAGAAAGGTTTTTGGATTCTATTTCTAGCTTGCTAGATGAGTCCTTGTGACCTTTGGTAAGTCACAATATCTGATTCAGCTTTCCTATCGGGGCCCACTTGGGGAAAAACACTCCCCAACAAAGGGAATCATTCAATTGGGGTAAGTCTTTGAATGGGAAATATGCAAAGCTGCTATTTCTGTTTAGTTTATAACAGAAATAGTATTTGTGCACACTCTCTGGAGAGAGAGCATATGGTCCTTAACATTATGTGCTTTCAATAGTGATATTGTTAGGTGGTAAGGAAGCCAGGGAAATTCAAATTGCACAGAAAAAATGGCACAGAGGGCATGAAAAAAGGGATCTTGATATGTGTCACGAATTTGATGTCATTCAAGGAGCCTCTAAAAAATAATCCAGGGTGACTGCCACTGACACCAAATTATCCTTCTTATGAGTCTGGATGTGCATCTGGCACCGTGGGGCAGGCTGTGGAATCCATGGGAGTAATTTGATGGGGAGATGGCTTTTGCACATCCATGACAAAAACCTTTACACATGTAATTAAAAGGAGTGTGACAATGCTTATAATGCCTGGTTTTTGTTTGTTTGTTTGTTTGTTTGCTTGTTGTGGATTGACCTAGAACGAAGAGATGGGTCTAGTTCCTTCGCGCTGGGCTTATTACCCTCTGACGCCTGAAGCCCTGAGTTCTGGAGATAGAAGAGGCCTTGAGTAGAGATCGTCTCTACCAAATCCACATATGAACCAGTCAGGAGGGGTTACCTGGGTGACACATGCAGAAACTAACTCACGGTTATGATCAAAGAAACTTGGGGGGTTTGTGTTTTTAACCACGGAGGGCCCCTCAGTCTAAGCCTGAGCACCTTGTGGGCTTGGCTCTGGGAGAGAAGGCTCCAAACAGATGTGGCCCTCTCTCCTTAGGCGGCATCTCCTCCTCAAGAGGCTGTCAAGCAGTACACACATTTCATGGGTACGGAAGGACGCGTTTAGAGAGAGCGATCGAAGAAGGGCAGCTGCAATGAAGCAACCAGTCTGGGAGACCCGAAAGCCCTGGCATTAAAGTGCTACAAAAATCAGAGGCAGGGGGCCTTGCTGAGGCGTGAGAAGACGGAATGACTGCGTCCATCCACAAAAGCACCAACACTGCCGATCCTGTCAGGAAGACATGTGGTCAGCTATCTGTTTAGGGCTGAGTGTTCGGAACAACATGTCCTCATTTTGTGTGCCTTCTCCATGGTTACCTGTACTCTCCTACTTTAGTCCCCTCTTTGACCAGGAGCATACGGTTGCAAGACGGTCAGCTGGGGCCAGAACTGCCACGTGACAGAAGGTGCCTGTCCTGGGATTGAGCGTCTTATCCTAGTTGCATTAGCACCTGGCTTTACCTAGCCACTAAATAACCCATTCTTTGCTGAAGCAGGTAATACGCAAGCCTGGGTTCCCAAACAGCTCCCCACCTGCGTCGGTCAAATATTACGTCCAGGTCCTGCCTATTTGCTCTATTCTTAGGCTAGGGGACACAGAAGATTCCAGACAGTTCCTGTTTTGTGATCCAGTTCTGCTGGGGGCTGAGGGGAGCGGCAGGCACTGGCAAGGCAGAGGCTGTATCTAAGGTAAACGTGGTGGCCTGCCCCCCTCTCTGGCTCTCGCGTGTCACTTCTCTGTTTCTGTGTTATATCATGCTTTTATTTCCACACTTGATCACTCTTTTCTAGTGTATGAACTCTGCAAAGGCAGCACCCTCTGTAGACTTGAACGCAAGTCATTAAAGCTTCTCTTTAAGCCTTTATTTTAAAATTATGTTGAATTAGGGGTGGCCGTAGAGCTCAGTTGGTTAGAGCGTGGTGCTGATAACACCAAGGTTGCCAGTTCGATCCCCGCACGGACCACTGTGAGCTGCGCCCTCCCTAAAAGAGTCAACTATGCCATTGTACCATGAAAGCCATGTGTAACCAATGACCATGGCTGTTCCCCAATAGAAATAAAAAAATGTTTATAAAGTAAAAGTTACTGTAAGCTGCTTAATTTAAAAAAATTATCTTGAATTACATTAATTCACAAAAGGTTTCGGTGGCTGTTCAGCTAATTCTGTGGAATAATGCAAACAGCTAATTCATAGCAGTAACAGCTTTTCTAGACTCTTCAGGCAGCGTGATGATGTGGCAAGAGCCCCAGCTCTGGGGTCAGGCAGAGCGGGCTTTTCGCCCCGGGATTAAGCCGTGTGCCTCAGGAGAGCTTCTTTATCTGTGTTTGCTCATTGCTACCAGAGGAATGGTAACTGCTGAGCTGAGTGGTTTGGAACCACTGACAGAACATATACAAAAGAGGCTAGCCAGGGCCCAGCACATAGTAGGACTTCAGTAAGTGTGAAGTCCCTTCTGGGGCATGAGGCCCCTGCCTGACTGCTGCCTCACCAAGCCCTTGGAGCTGCTATGCAGAGAGAAGAGCCGATTCCTTCTGCAGCCCCAGGGCCTCCCCACTTGCTCAAGCCATTAGCTCTGCCTAGGGCCTGTGGAGAAACTGACTTCTCTCACAGTTTCCTGTTCTACACTCCTGCCACTTGTCACTTACTGGCGAGGTGGAAAGGAAATCTGATCACACAGGCAAAGGAGATGTTAGGGTGGAGGGATTTGGCCAGCACTAGAAATAGCTTGAGGCCCCACCCTGAAACTGCCCTCCAGCCCCGAAAAGGAAAGGAAATGGGCAAGCAACAATCCCATTCCCAGACAGGTGGAGGGGGATGAAAGGCGGTGGGCTTTGATCTCAGCAAAGGAAGGAGGGAGGTGCTAACCTTTCTCCACCCCTTTCCCGTGGGCTTTCTGGTTTTCAGTTTATACATTTTTGAGGGGAACATGGTGGTGGGGAGGAGAGAAAGGGAAAGTACAAGGTGGAGCTGAGGGATAGCAGGTGAAGGTAATGCCTACTTTAGGGTAGTGGTCCCTTCTCGACCCAAGAGTCAATGAGGAAAGAAATGAACATCGCTCAGTGCTTGCTCAGTTCAGCCCTGCCGTGCCAGGAGCGTGCACTTAGACATCTGGTCACAAAGATATTCAGAAGAAGCCGTCAGGTTGCTGCCATTCCTTCAGAGTCCTATTTCCTCATAGGAAGCCAAGCCACAAGCCTGGAGCAGCGAATTCTTTTATTAAACCTACTATGTGCTTGACTAGGTTAGTCACTGGGGTACAAAGATGGCAAGACATGTTTAGTATGACAGATTATTACAGAACCGTGTGGTAAGAGGTATAATAACAGTAAAGATAAAAGTAATACGAGTTAACGTTTATTAAGGCTTACTATGTGTCAGGCACCTAAATTGTGATGAGATTTGAAGCCAGCTCATTCTGGACATCTGCCTCTAAACTACCTCAGAGAAAGTGACTGTGCAGTGGCAGGCGTCTGCAAAGGGGACATGGTGGGTGAGTGGCAGGCCTGGGCACAGGCGGGGAGGGTGGGGGGGGGTAGAACAGAACAGCGCATTTAAGGCACTGAAATTAATTTGCTGTGGCTCGACGGTAGGACGCGAGGAGAATTAAGACACCAGGCTGGGAGGCCTGTGTCCTCATCCCAGAACAGACGGTCCACAGTGCTTGCACCTAGGACGTGGTAAAGGACTATTTGTGGGACAAGTGAATGGAAGTGTGGGGGAGCTTGTAAATGTGAGGGAATGGACACGTCAGCCGTGCACTTTAGATGGCTCACTGGCTACAGTGTGGACAATGGAACGGAATTTGAGGGGAGGCGCATTCATGGGATGAGGAGTTTGTGGGAGCAAACCTGGGAGTAGCAGTCAAAGGCTGGTGCCCAGTGAGGGCGGCGACTGCTGTGGAGATGGGCAGGATGGAGGGAGGCGTTGTCAAGGTAGGCGCACCAGGACTTTGGTAACTGGCTGGCTGACTCCGAGCTTTTGAGTCTGGGTAAGTGGGGGTACCAATCACAGTGAAACCGGCAGAGGTGGAGTAAACTAGCGGGAAGAGCCAGTCTGACTAAGGGAAGGTGATAGGCTTGGGTTTAGCTGGGCCCGAAATGACAGCAGTGCATCTGAGTCACCATGTCTAGCAGGCAGCTGGAGACGTGATGACAGTGTGCTGAAGTCAGGTCATGGCGGAGGACTGAGGGAGTAGGGAGATAAAAAGATCCCAAAAAACAGCAAGTGGAGAAGAAGAAAGAGGACAGTGAAGTGAAATCCCACGAAGCCTTAGGGATGAGACTCAGCATGACATGCTGGCAGCACACTCCCGTGGCTCAACTAGTCAGCAGGGGACACAATGGCTTCTAGCCAGCCCTTTTTCTGATACTTCAATGAGCTCAGATTTTTTATTGTTAGCTCAACATTTACCTTTGCCTAAAAATTAGACTCGTTTTATCTGGGTGAGCCCAAGGTTCGTGCCAATCCCTCTTACAGTCCCCTGAGGCTCTACTCTGTCTTCAGTTAGGGAGGTTGTGAGCCCTGACCAGGAAGAGCACCTCTTATCCCGAATGGCCCTGTGAAGAGAACTCAACACAACCAGAGTAACATAGCTTCTCAGCCTTTCCTGTATCACCAACTGCTCCATCAAAGAACTTGGCCCAACCCTGATGGAAACAAAAAAAGCCCTCTTTTCCCCCAGAAAAACGTTTCTGTTTACAGGAAATTCGGTTATTATAAATATCATTTATGGTACATTTTAAGGACATAAAATTGTGGTGGTATTGTTGGAAGTAAATTTTATTGCCATGGCTTTATAACACAAACAAAAATAACCCCATTAGTTGTTGGACTGAACTGTAAGGAATTGGCACACCAAAGGCGCATGGGGAATTAGGAATGTCCAGACCAAGACCGAGAGGATAGGGAGATATGGGCTACTGGACATAAGCTGTTACATGTGGACATGGACATGACAATGGAAACCTGGCATCCCGTCTACACTATATCTGTGCCCCACCTGCGATACTCACCCCACCCCTTGAACACAGTCACGACTGAAGAACTTCATGGCGAGGCTCATGTACCAGTGCCAGGAAGAGTTTGAACGAATGAGTGAATGAATGAATAGGGCATGGAAACAGTCTTATTATTCAGCTGTCTTAATGGTATTTGAACTCTTGATATAGCAAAGTTCATGAAGCAAAATAGTCAGGTAAACCTAAGAAATGTTAGCTTATTTGAGGATCCATTCTATTTAAGCAAAGAACATACCCAATATTAAGCAGTCTTATTTCAATTGCTGAAGTACTTAGAGGCTTCATGAACAAACATATATACCTCTTTAGTGTATTGTGCATTCACTAAGGTTCCTATAGTACCAATCCACAGTAATTTGTGTGTATTGTGTGTGTGCACATGCACGCGCACACACACACACACACACACACGTTCTATTAGGTGCTGAGCATTAGTCTAGGCTCTGGGGGAGGAGAAGCTGAGTACAAAAAGATAATAAGGTTCACTGACTGCTCTCAAGGAGAGGACAATCTAAATAGAGAAAGATATAATTACAGGAAGGGCAGAGGAATAAATTCAAGCTTCACTGTGTGGTATTGGCTAGAGTACAATAAAACGCCCTCATATGTGTAGGGCGCTGGACAAGTGAGGTGACTTGTCCAAGGTTATAGGGTTAAACCAACAGGTATGAACTTTAACCCATGGCTTTGTGGACTTTCAGCCCAGCGGGTTTTCTATTAACCATGAAGCAATAAGCATTGCGGTTAAAGAGTGACATTTCTGGAGCCACAGAGGATAAGCCCTAAATCTCTGCTCCACCACCTGCTACCTGTGTGACCTTAGGCAAGTTATTTAACTGTTCTGACTCAAGGTTTTCTTGTTTGTGCAATACGGATAGCAATAGTACATACTGTATAGAGTTTTGTGACAATAAGTGAGCTAATGCATGTAAAGCACTTAAGAGCAGTGCTTGGTGCATAGTAAATGCTCAGTACATGTTACTAGCAAATGCTAGATCTTATTATTTATCGCACTTTATCAACTCTACAAAGACACAGGAGTTTTGCACAGTAGCAAAACCAGATTTCTTTACAAATGCCCATTCATTCTGAATGAGGCTGAATTCCAAAAAGCCTGCAGCCAGAAAGAGGGCAGAGAGATCAAGAAGAGAAGGATTCAAATGAAAGGGACTAAGAAAGATGGAAGAGAGGAGGAGTAAATGAGGAGGAAAAATTGGAAGTGGTGGGAAAGAAAGGCAGGGGGACAGAGGTGATCGATAGAAAGGAGAGAAAATAAAAATGGGGGAGGGGACAGTAAATTGGCCAGGGAAGAAAGGAGGTACAGAGGAGGTGGCAGAAAAGACGAGGGTTGGTGGCCGCTGCTTTACTAGGGGTTTCCCTGGGGGCCAAGGTTTTCCTTCAGGGTGAGTTCTCAGGGGTCTGGCCAAGACTAATACCACATTTTGGGCACTAGCTTGTCTCTCGTTGCCATGGATCCCCGTCCTTCACCTGCCTCTTAAATGTAGGTGCCTCCAGGTTGTACTCTCAGCTCGCTCTCACGCCCTCTCTCTCTCTCTCTCTCTCTCTGAAAGAGTTCATACTCTGCTGCTGTTTTAATCACTTCTATGCAGAGAGCCTACATGCCTGGGTTCAGTGTTCATCACCAGCCTCTGACTTGCATTTTGAATTGGCTGCTGGGCAATTCGACCTGGAAAACTTAAATTCTTGGTACTTGATGATTAATGTGTTCCAAGTAGAGCTAATTCAGTCCTTTCAAGGACAGCGTTCATCTTCCTTTTTTGTTCACTCAGCACCATGGGTTAAGTCCCATTATACAGTAAGCTCCTCAGCAAAGATTTGAACTTATGACTGTGAATGGGTCAGTGTGCTTATGCTTTGTTTAGAGACACTGCATTTTGAGCTTTCAAAGTACCTGAAATGATATGCGATCAGGAGATGGAGATTAGGGGGTCTCCATCTCTGTGATATATTCCTATTGTTTCATGAACACTGAGTTTTTTCTCCTTGCCACTTGTTAGATGAAGAAAAACATCTAACTGCGTGCAAGAAGATAGAGAAAGGCACAGGGCACTCAAAAGACTGGCATTATCTGTCAGGGGAAAGCTTTGGGTACTGGTTATGTGCTGGGGCAGGATGCAGGGTGGCAGGTGCTGGGGAGACAATGAGGAAGCAGACAACCCCTGGCCTCGAATAGCTTACAGCCTAGTAAAGAAGGCAGACAGGTATAGGAATAACTCTGATGAAATGAATGTTAGAGGTGAGTCATTTCTCTAGAGCTATGGGAACTCCAGTGGGAATTCTTAATTCTGAGTGTGGAGGCTGGGCAATGGATAAGGCTCCACACAGGACATGGGAAGCAGCGGGACTGGCCTTGAAGCATGAGTCAGATTTGAAGGGAGAGAAGGTAAGAAAGGCAGAGGGAGCAGAAGGAGCACAATAAAGATACATTTTAAACAAGTTGTCAAAAATTAATTCATGAGAAAGAACCCAGCACTGGGTTGGCACAGCTCTGTAAGCAACTCTGTCTTCTCTGAATAGCCGTCCTTCATGATGGACAATGATAGATGGATGGGCTCGGCAGAGGCAGGGGAAAAGTCAAGGATGGACTTGAAACTCCATCAGAGTGGGATTTCTCTCTGATATATCCATCAGACTGGTTACTGGGGGCAAATCTGAGTTGCATTTATTTAAAACCTGTTGACTCTGTCATTGATACTAACATCGCCTGAGCATGAAAAGATGAATGAGACTCGGCCCCTATCATCAAGAAGTGGATGGGGAGATAGCTGTGCCAACAATCATTTGAATGCTCTGTGGTAAGTGCTGGAACACAATAGATGGCAGGCCAGGAGCTCTTGGCGTCCAGAGGGGAGACCACGCTCTCAAAGCCATGCTCCTTCCCTGAAATTCACATCTGATCATGTCATTCCCTCTGCTTAAAACTGTGGTTGGCTCCCCAGTGACTGCAGGACGGAGTCCAAACTCTAAAGTAGGACATACAGAGACCTTCACATTCTGGCCCAACTGCCTTCTCCAGTCTTACGTCATAGCACGGGCCGGGCTGTGGTTCCTGATCTGTAGACACACTTGACCTTGAGCCCCTGCTACATGTTGCTTCTCTGTTGCATGAGCCCCAACTCCCCCAGATGGAGTGAGTCCATCGTCTGCATTCCTACAGCTGCTGTGGATCTCTCTGTCCTAGCACCTATCACACTACAGTGTAATTGTTTGTCTATGTGCTCGCCTCCCCCAGTAGGCAGTGTTCTCCTCAAGGCTGGGAACAGGGCCTTATTGTTTTCTTCATACTCAGGGTTTGGTACAGGCCTGGCACATAGTAGGCACCTCCATACATCTTCGTTGCGTGAATGCATGACTCTGACATGTGGCTGCTTGGGTCCAGTCGTTGTTAGCAGCTGGCATTACTTAACATGAGAGATACATAAAAAATGAAGGGCAGCCAGAGTAGCTGAAAAACAGGCCGCTCTAGTGACATCATGAAAAAAAACAAAACAAAACAAAACTGGAGAAGGCTGAAACAACGCTCCCACTCAGGCTTTAACAAACGACCTTCCCTTCTGAGCAGCCCCTTTTTGTCTGCTTTCCCATTCACTTTCGAAAACCCAGTCGTTGAAATGATTCTAATTATTCATGGTCAGTGGCATATCCAGGAAACACTTGGTTTACAAGCAATTAAAATACACTAAAATAGATTTATGCAGGTTGAACCTGATCCTGCTAGTAAGAAGGGAGTAAATGACTTACATCTTGGAGGTGTATTCACTTCCCAAGGTTGGTTTTTATCACTGTCTATCTATTGTACTGGCTTGGCGCTAACATGGCAAACATCCGGAGGTCCTTCTTGGGGCGGGTGTGCTGTGAACAGTGCAAGGAGCCCGAAGACTGCATGCTTAAGTGCAGCCAGCTGTCCTGTAGATGTGTGCACGCTGTCCCTGCCTATGCCCACCTGGCTGGCCCAGCAGCCCACGGCCCAGGCAGTAGGAAAAGGACTGTGATGTCAGGCTTGGCTTTCAATAACATTGGAAGCACGTGCTATCACTGAACCCCTCAAGGCCCAGTCTCCGCATTGGTAAGATGGGGGCACAAATCTTCACCCTGCTAACTTTCAAGGACTGTTTATGAGGATCAACGGAATGAATTCAGTAAAAAGCTCTAGAGGCTAGACAAATGGAGGGGGTTTCAGTTTCATGACAAAAACTCTAGCTTGTGGCTGTTGGGTCTCTTCCATGCTCTAGATGAGGCTGAAGTTCATGAGCAGATCAGCAATGGTGCACTTAGGCTCATCCCCTAATAGTTTCTTTAAGAGTCTACACAAGGATGATTCATTACCTTGCCACACTCAAAGCAACAGTGTTTTAATGTCCCTCTAATGAAGTCAGCAGTCAGCAGCTAAACAAACAGGCCATTTGGTTGAGAACAGACACGGGGCAGCAAAGGCCTAGCACATGGGGTCCAGGTGTCCTCGGAGATTTTTTTAAATTGGGGAATTGGGGGAAGGGGAACAGACAAGTTGCTGTCCTTTTGTTCTTCAGTCTAGTTGTGGAGGACGTTGCTTCACTGGCTCAAGTTGGCACCATCATTGCGCTCTTCCCGGGTGACGCAGATCAGTCACTGACTTCTAGACGGCCGCTCACTGCGGCTGCTGGCCGCTCATGCTGGCTGCTGGCTACACACGGTAGCCCATGGCAACCCACTGCAGCAGCGGCTGCAGCCTACGCCAACTCATGGCAGCCCAGCTCCAGGTTGAGCTGTTGTTCAGCATCTTAGCTGTGGAGGGCAGTGTCACTGGCCCTCATATGTGGGATCCGAACCGGGGCCCTCTGGTGTCCCAAGCCAGCTCTTAACCAACGCACCACTCGACCGGCCCTCCTCGGCGATTTTGTGCCATTCCTGCACATAGCAGGCTCTGTTTCCTTAGGTTTGACTCTATGGGGGAAGAGGATGCTTTTACCGCTGTGAGAAACCTAGACTATATAGCTAAGCCATTCAGCGGGTGATGTGATTGGTGCAAAAATGAGATTGAGCATCAGCTTTGGAGCTAAGTGCACAAGAACTGTAAAAAAAGGCCAAAAGGCTAGCCGAAGAGCAGGGTGTGGAAAATCAGGAAACTGGAGTGACAGTCCACTTGGAAGTCTGACCTTAAATTACTGGGTTGTAGGAAAAGGCATGATGTATTTTGTCTATGTTTTTCAAAGGTCATTTATTTATGTAAAGAACAAAGATCAATCGATGATATATTGCCCGTTTTGTTCGATAACCTTTTGCCATCTTTCAGTGACCTTCCTAATTCCTCGTTCATAGAAGGACATGTCTTAATTTGCGAAAAAATGAACAAGATGCTGATGTACAGCCTCATCTGAATTGAATGTTATACCACGCAAGGAGTTTGAAGAGAGCGTAACAAGTGGAAGTCTGACGGCGCAAGGTCAGGCGAGCATGGTGGGTGTGGCAACACATCCCATCCAAGCTCCAATAATTTTTGAAGGGTGATCAAACTTGTGTGTGGTCTCGCGTTGTCACGATGGAACACAACCCCTTTACAATGAACAAGCCCTGGACGTTTCTGGATGATGGATTCTTTCAAAGTGTCCAATTTGCAAACAGTACACATTCGAATTGATTGTTTGGTTCCTTGGTAGGAGCTTGAAAAACATGACACCTTTAAAATCCCACCACACTGAGAGCATAACCTTCCTCTGATGAATGTCTGCTTTTGATGTCGTTTGAGGCGAATCATCACGTTGGGACCAAGACCGTTTGTGCACCACACTGTTGTAAACAATCCACTTCTCATCACCAGTTATCAGTCGCTTTACAAAAGGATAGTTTCCTCACGTTTGACAAGCATATTGCAGATGTTTACACGCGCCGTCCAATGAACTTCTTTGAGTTCACACGGAACCCAAATATTGAGCTTGCTTACGTATCCAGCTTCTTCAGGTGGTCGTGAACGCTTGAGTGTTTCTGCAATCTCTCGTGTCGTGTAACTTGGGTTTGACTCTATCAATGACTTTATTTTGTCGTCATCAAACTCGGTGGACCTTCCTGACCGAGGAGTGTCATTAAGATCAAAATCACCAGCACAGAATTTCGTGAACCATTGTTGGCACTGACATTCTTGCAGAGCATTGTCACCGTAAACTTTATGCAACTTTTCACAAGCTTGACACGCGTTCTTCCCTTTATGGAAGTAAAACAGTAAAATATGGCAAAAATGCACAGTTTGGTCTTCCATCTTCAACTTGTTGTAAAATCTCCAAAACTCAACGAAATCGCTCAATTTTTTTTAGAACGTAGCCAGAACTGTCAGCTGTCAAATGACATAGCAATCATATAGATGCGAACGACTCTAGTACTTCCAAAAATGAACTAGTGCCATCTGTCGCAAACATGCGTCATGACTTTTCCGACAACCCAATAATAAGGTCTTGAGAGACAATAATGGAAAGTCATTTACCCTAGGTCTGCGAAAGGGTTCTGGGTGCCTTCACACTGTGTTGTATGTTCCTGCCTTTGCAGAGAGCGCCCTCCCGTCTCAGTCTAGACCATTCCTACATATCTTTCAAGATCCAGCTCAAATGTGACGTCTTAGCCGACTGTCCAAAGGCAGAGTTTCTTGTTGCGTCCCCTGTGCCCCCACAAGGCCCTCTGCAGCCCTTCCTCCCCATTCCCCTGTGACTGCAGCTCTGGGGAGCAAGAAACACATGGTAGCTTTACTGGGCACAGAACACATCACAAAGATGGCGCTCATTGCAGCCTGGCCGAGTGAATGAGCATTTGAGCTCAGTTACTGGGTCTGCACAGGACCCAAAGGGAAGGCTCAGTAGGCAATGATTGGCGATGGTGTCCACGCTTCTTCCACACCACTTTACCTGCTTAGTGACTGCTTGAGTGCTGACTGACAATGGACTCATGTTACTCCAGGCTATCAGTTTGCTTCCCACAACTTGCAAACATGAGCTGGAAAAGTGCTGCTCTGCACCCCCACCCCTAATCTCGCATCCACTTGCTTCTCGGGAAGTTGCCCAACAGCACAGACAGCTTTGTTTAGTACGTCTGAAAACTGGAATTACATCCATTACCAGACATGAGTGCCTAACGGATGGCAGCCACAGCCTCTAGTTCTCCTTCTGGTCTTGCTAATGATGAACTCGATGGCTGTGGACACATCGGCTCATTGCACACTCCCCATCCCCAAAATGGGGACAATAATGAAGATGTGTGGTTTGAGTCAGTAAGAAGCTTGACTGACATCCCTGTGGACGGGGGAAGCAGCAGTTGATGCTGGCAGAATCCGTAGGGTTTTGTTGTTTTGCTTGTTTCTGTGTGTGAATCGTTCTGCCTCAAGCCCAGATGTGCAGCCCGTGGAGAAGAAGGCCTGGGGCTGCAGCAGAGCCAGTGCATTTGGAAGTGGACAGGATGGGTCGGGACAGAATGGGACAGGATGGGATGCTCAGCTGCTGGCTTACCGACAGCTGGCTCCCTGCTCCCTGGAAGGGACCAGGAGCAACACGCTCCGAAGGCTGTGTGTACTGGAACACTTTTGTATTGAAATTAAATAAAACTCATGACAAAGTCAATCTGACACATCTTTAATGATACGCATAATGATTTCTTTGCTGTGCTGTAATTAGGCATAATGGTAAACAGCTCCCAGGAATGACTGCAGTTACGCTGCTTTCGCACAGCTCAACCAAATATTTCTGAGGCCAGGCAGCATGGGGGTGTGGCCTGGGGGTGTCTGCACAGGATGCAGAGCAGAAAACTATTTGCAAGGCATTTCTCTGGCTCCCCTTCCTCTCCACTCCCCATCCCACCCTGAGGCCACAATCCCTCTACCCTTATTGGGGAACAGAAAGATCTGATGAGGGGCTTTGGTGGCTAGCTCCTTTCTCTAGCCATGGAGAGGTCACCCTGAGGCTCCTAGGGAACCTGGGATGTTCAGAGGGGCTTCAGGCCAAGTAGTCCCTACATTTCCACGAGGCCTGATTCTACCACGGGGCCTTTAACTTATAAAGTATATGCCTAATGTGTGCACCATGTTTGGATCCTGATTTGAACAAATCCATGCAGGAAGATATTTTTGAGACAATTGGGTGAAATTTAACAGTGACTGCTAATAGATGATGTTAAGGAAGTATTAATTTTGCTAAGTTTGAAAATGGTATTGTGATTATGTTAAGAAAAGGTCCTCATCTGTTGGGGAAACATACTGAAATATTTGTAGGCCAGTAACTGTGGAATGGTATGGCACCCAGGATTTGCTTTAAAATACTTCAAGAAAAAATGGGGAACAGAAGAAAAAAGAGTGGCAGAATGTTGATAGTTGTTGAAGCTGGGTGATGAGCACATGGGGGTTTATTATACTCTTCTCTCTGCTGTGTATATGTTTGAAAGTTTCCATAACAAAATGTTAAAAACAAAACAAAACATATACCCTAGACTGCTCTGGCAGTGACTCAGGCATCAGGGACAATTAGTTTGATCATGCTGACGACACCTAGCAGACGCAGGCAGCTGTCAGGGACAGGATTTGGGGTGAGCAGACTCAGCAGGGTAGGTGGGTGTGTTGGAGTCTGGGCCACTGCTGGGAAGGGTGAAGTCCTGGGTGGGGTTTGAGGGACATGAAGGGTCAGAGGATAGTCTGAAACCTCTGGGAAAGAAGGCAGGAAGTGAAAGAAAGGAGACAGAATGTAGCAGGTGCTCATGTCCCAGTGTGAGGTCCCCTGCTAGCCTGGAAGCTCCTGGGGGGTGCTCCTGCATCTCAATGCTGTCTTTGCCAGAGTTCCCAGGACATTAGCTTATTCATTTTATTCCACTCATTCACTTATTTAAGGCTATTTACTGAGTGCCTGCTATAGCCAGGGAATACAAATGTATGCACCTGGTAGGTAAAGCCACTGCCCCCAGGCAGCTCACATTCTAATGGGAGAGGAGGGACAGGAAATAAACAGCAGGGAGATATGGCAGATGGTGGTAAGTGCTTCAAGGGAAAATAATGTAGGCTGAGGTGGAAAGGGAATGCTGGGTAGTGTCTCAGGACCAAACCTGCATGGCTCACAGGCCCGTATGAGCTGGGCATATGGTCATGTTGGACTCAGTGCCTGGGTTTCACCAAGGGCTCCCAGGCCTCTTGTCCTTTATATACACTTTCACCTCGCTCTTGAGTTAACTGTCCCCGCCTATGCCTCATTAATCTGCAGTCCTCTATAGGTACCACTTCCTCCAGGAAGCCTTCACACTATCTCCCGGGGTCCTCTCTGCTTTCAAAGCAGCCTTGTATGAATCTCTACTACAGTACTTACCATCTGGATTATAATTCTCTTCCCTACTGAACTTTGAGCTCTTTGAGGTTAGAGAGCATGTCTTCTTATATCTATATAGCATAGGGCCTAGCACATGATCAGGATCCTATACATGCTAATGAAGACATGAATGAATGGATGGATGAAAGAAAGAATGCTGGAAACTGCAAAAGCATCCTTAAATCAAATACTGGGGAAGTAGAGGGGCTAGTGTGCTCAGATACCAAAGGGAGAAATGCGACTGTACAACGTATGTATTCAACTCTATGATATGATAATAATAACTATATTCGCACTCTATGTTCATTGCACAGACTCTGGAGCCAGACCACCTGGGTTTTAATTTTGGCTCTGACTTTTCTAGCCGTGGGATTTGGGGCAGGTTACTTACACTATCTGTGCCTCAGTTCTCAGTGAGAACACCTGGAAAATGGGGAAGATGATAACACTATGTATTAAAATAAGACAAAGTTCTGCAAAAGGGTTTTCCTATTATTATTTATTACTATAAGCCAGTGATGGTTCTAAATGCGTTACTTTTTCATTCATGTACATTGAGCCCAAGCCAATTCTAAGTCCTGGGGAAACGGTGCTTATATTTGACATAACTTGATCCTCACACAATATAAGGGACGTATTGTACACATCTTCATTATATAAAGAAGAAAATTGAGGCTTAAAGCTGTTAAGTAACCTGTCGAAGGTCACCAAGCTCATAAGTTGAAAATTAGGGTTCTCTCTGGACTGTGTGACTCCAAAAACCATTGCTTCAGAACAGGGATTGACAAATGATGGCCCATGGGCCAAATCTGTCCCTCTGTCCTTTTTTCCCCTTGAAGACATAATTCACCCTTTTAGAGTACACGATTCAGATATTCACAAGTATATTTACAAGGCTGTGTAACTATCGCCACTATCTAATTCTGGAATATTTTCGTCACTTCAGAAAATAACCCATAGCCATTAAGCAGTCATTTCCCCTCCTCCTAGCCCCAGGCGACCACTAATCTTTCTGTCTCTATGGATATGCCTATTCTGGACATGTCATATACATGGAGCAATATGACATGTAGGTTTTTGTGTCTGGCTTCTTTCACTGAGCATGTTTTGAAGGTTAATCCATGTTATAGCGTGTGTCAGTACTTCATTCCTTTTTAAGGCTGAATAATATTCCATTGTATGAATAGGCCACATTTTGTCTATCCATTCATCAGTGGATGAACATTTGGGTTGTACTTTGGGGCTATTATACATAATGCTGCTATGAAATTTTGTGTACAAGTTTTTGTGTGAACATATGTGGTTCTGTATCTAGGAATGGAATTTCTGGGTCATGTGGTAACTCTATGTTTAACTTTTGGAGGAACTGTCAGGCTGGTTTTCAAAGTGGCTGCACCATTTCACATTCCCACCAGCAGTATATGGGGTTCCAATTTCTCTATTTCTTTGTCAACACTTGCTATTGTCTATCTTTTTTACTATAGGCATCCTAGTAAGAGTAAGGTGGTATCTCACAGTGGTTCTGATTTGCATTTCCCTAGTGACTAGTGGTGTTGAACATTTCCTCATTTGTTCATTGGCTATTTGTACATCTTTTCTGGAGAAATGTTGATTCACATTCTCTCACCCATTTTTAAATTGAGTTATTTTGCCTTTTTTTTTTTTTTTTTTAGCTGAGCCATCCCGCCACCTGTTGGCAGCTCACGGCTGCTCAGCTCGGGCTGACTCGAACCGCTGTTGCTCAGAGCTCAAACTCTTGAGCGAGCTCTTAACCAACTGAGCCACTCAGCCGGCCCTAGTTATTTTGCTTTTTATTATTGAGTTTTTTTTCAAATGACTTAATCTTATTTTATTATTATGTAAATTTCAGGTGTACAGCATTATAATTCAACATTTGTTGGATTAATTATACACTACAAAGTGATCATCCCCAAAGTCTAATTTACTATCCATCACCATGAAATTGACCACCACCTCCCCTTTTCCTACCCCCGCCCAAGTCCCTTTCCCTCTAGTAACCACCTATCTGATCTCTGTATCAATGTGTCTGTTTTTGATTCGCTTAGTTCATTTTCATTTTTGTTTTTGTTTTTTTAGAGTCCACATATGAGAAATCATATGACATTGGTCTTCCTTTTTCTGACTTATTTCACTTAGCATTATGCCTTCAAGATCCATTGTTGTTGTAAATGGCAAGATTTCATTTTTTATGGCTGAATAGTATTCCATTGTACATATGTACCGCATCTTCTTTATTCATTCATCCATTGATGGACACTTAGGTTGTTTCCATATCTTGGTTTTTGTAAATAATGTTGCAATGGAAACAGGAGTGCATACAGCTTTTTGAGTTGGTGGTTTTGTTTTCTTTGGATAAATGCCCAGAAGTGGAATAGCTGGGTCATATGGTAATCTTCATGACAACCATATGATGTAAGCACCACAGCTTTCACTATTTTACATGTGAAAGAACCAAGGATGAGAACGAGCAAGTGACTTGGTAAATGGTGGAACAGGAATTCTAACTATGGTTTACGGCCCATTTCTACCATCATATCTTAGCTTCTTTAAAGCCAAAAACGCTGATTCTTTTATCTTTTTATTTTTTTTTCAGGTGTACAAAACAATTCAGTTGTAAGAGTTTTCTAAAATGTATTCTGGATACAAGTCCCTTATCAGACATACGATTTGCAAATATTTTCTCCCATTTTGTGGACTGTCTTTTCACTTTTTTGATAGTGTTCTTTAAAGCATAATGGTATTTAATTTTGATTTTTTTTTCTGTACATGGTTCTTTTTTCTTTGGTAGCTTGGGTATTTGGTGTCAAATCGAAGAAATGAATCCAAGGTTATGGACATTTACACCCATATTTCTTCTAAGAGTATTATAGTTTTAGTCCTTACATTTAGGTCTTTGATCCAAGTTGAGTTCATTTTTATATATGGTGTGAAGCAAGGGTCCAACTTCATTCTTTTGCACGTGGCTATCCAGTTGTCACAACACCATTTGTTGAAAAGACTATTCATTTCCCATTGAATGGTCTTGGCACTCTTATCAAAAATAATTTGGCCATAGGTGTATGCGTTTATTTCTGGACTCTTTTCTATTCCATTGATCTATATGTCTCTCTGTATGCCAATACCACCATCTTGACAATTGTAGCTCTAGAGTAAGTTTTGAAACCAGGAAATGTGGGTCCTCTAACTTTGTTCTTTTTCAAGGTTGTTTTGGATATTCTGGGTCCCCTGAATTTCCATGTGAATTTTAGGATCAGTTTGCTAATTTCCTATAAAAAACAAAGAAAAACTAGCTGGGATTTTAATAGGGATAATGTTAAATTGGTAGATAAATTTTGGGAGCATTGTCATCTTAAAAACATTAAGTCTTCCAATCCATGAATACAGATGTCTTTCCATACATATAGGTCTTCTTTAATTTCTTTCAACAATGTCCTGTAATTTTCAGTGTAAATGTCTTGTATGGCTCCTGTTAAATATATTTATAAGCATTTCATTCATTTTGATGCTATTGTAATAATTGTAATAGGAATTTTCTTAATTACATTTTTGGATTGTTCATTGCTAATGTATGAAAATACAATTGATTTTTGAATATTGATCTTGTATCCAGCAAACTTCCTGAACTCATTTAAAAAACAAACTTAATTTTTAGAACAGTTTTAGGTTCAAAGTAAAATTAAGAACAAGGTACAGAGATTTCCTATATACCCCTGCCTCCACACATGATAGCTTCCCTCATTATCATCATCCCTCACCAGAGTGGTACATGTGTTACAACTGATAAACCTACAATGACACATCGTTATCACTCAATGTCCATGGTTTACCCTAGGGTTCACTCATGGTGTACATTTTATAGGTTTGGACACATGTTAAATGATATATATTCACCATTATGGTATCATACAGAGTATTTTCTTTTTCTTTTTCTTTTTTTTAAATTTTATTGGGGAATTGGGAGAGGAGAACAGCACTGGGGAGTTGGGGGAAGGGGACCAGACAAGTTTCTGTCCTTTTGTTCTTCAGTCTAGCTGTGGAGGACGTTGCTTCACTGGCCCATGTTGGTATTATCATTGTGCTCTTCCCGGATGAGGCAGATTGGTCGCCGGCCTCTGGATGGCCGCTGACAGTGGCTCTTGGCAGCTCACACCGGCTGCTGGCTGCTCACACTGGCTGCCGGCTACACATGGTAGCTTATGGCAGCCCACTACAGCAGGGGCTGCAGCCTACGCCATCGCCGGCGACTCACGGCAGCCCAGCTCCAGGTCGAGCTGTTGTTCACCATCTTAGCTGTAGAGGGCAGCGTCACTGGCCCTCATGTGGGATCCGAACCGGGGCCCTGCCGCTCAGAGCTGGCGTCCCAAGCCAGCTCTTAACCAATGCGCCACTCGGCCAGCCCCCATACAGAATATTTTCACTGACCTAAAAATCTTCTGTGCTCTGTCCATTAACCTCTCTCTATCCTCAACCCCTGATCTTTATACTGTCTCCATAGTTTTTCCTTTTCCAGAACGTCATATAGTTGGAATCATACAGTGTGTGGCCTTTTCAGATTGGCTTCTTTCACTTAGTTATATGCATTTAAGGTTCCTCCATGTCTTTTCATGGAGGAAGAAATGACAGCTCATTTCTTTTTAGCACTGAATAATATTCCACTGTCTGGATGTACCAGTTTGTTTATCCATCGCCTACTGAAGGACATCTTAGTTGCTTCCAAGTTTTGGCAATTATGAATAAAGCTGCTCTAAACATCCGTGTGCAGGTTTTTATGTGGACATAAATTTTCAGCTCCTTTAGGTAAATACTACCAAGGAGTGTAATTGCTGGATTATATGGTTAAAGCATGTTTAATTTTGTAAGAAACTGCCAAACTGACTTCCAAAGTAGCTGTACCATTTTGCATTCCCACCAGCAATGAATGAGAGTTCCTGTGGCTCCACATCCATGTCAGAATTGGTGTTGTCAGTCCTCTGGATTTTGGCCATATGAACTCATTTTTTAGCTCTAATAATTTGTTTTTGTGTATACCTTAGGATTTTTTATATACGAAATCATGTCATCGGCAAATAGCTGCAGCTTTCTTTTTCCTTTCCCATCTGGATGACTTTTATTTCTTTTTTTCCCAATTTCCCTACCTAGAACCTTCAGTACAATGTTGAACAAAGGGGCAAGAGTGGGCATCCTTGTCTTGTTCCTGATCTTAGGAGGAAAGCTTTCAGTCTTTCACCTTTTAGTATGATATTAGATGTAGATTGATAGATGCCCTTTATCAGATTGAAGAAGTTACCTTCTATCCCTAATTTGTTATGTTTTTATTACATAATGAAAGGGTATAGGGCTTTGTCAAATGATTTTCCTGTTTCTATTGAGATTGTAATGTTTTTGTTTTTAATTCTATTGATATGATGTATTTCATTAATAGCTTTCAGATGTTAAAATGACTGCATTCCTGGGATAAATTCTGCTTGGTCATGGTATATGATCCTCTTTAGATGTTGTTGGCTTTGGTTTGTTAATAATTTCTTTTTTGAGTGAGGGTTTTTGCATCCATATACATAAGAGATAGTTCTATGTAGTTGTTTTTTATTCTTGTGATGTTTTTGTCTAGTTTTGGCATCAGGGTAATTCTGGTCTCATAGAATGCATTGGGAAGTGTTATCTACTCTTCTATTTTTTTTAAATGAAGGATCATTGTTAAGTCTTTAAATGTTTGGTAGAATTAACCAGCAAACCTGTAAGTGCCTGGGATTTTCTTTGTGTGATTTAAAAAGATTATTTCAATGACTTTTATTTGTTATACGTCTATTTAGATTTTCTATTTTTTCTTGACTTAGTTTCTGTAGTGTGTTTATCTTTCTAGGAATATGTCCATTACATCTAGGTTACGTTATTTGTTGACATACAGTTCATAACATTCCCTTATACTCCTCTTTATTTCTGTAAGGTTGATAGTAATGTCCTCACTCTGATTTCTGATTTCAGTAATTAGACTTTTCTTATTTTTTTCCCCACTTTGGTCAACCTACCTAAAGGTTTGTCAATTTCCTTGATCTTTACGGAGAATCAACTTTGGTTTGATTTTCTCTGTTCTTTTTCTATTCTCTTCTTTATTTATTTATTTATTTTTTTAAAAAGATTTTCATTGGGGAATTGGGGGGATGGGAACAGTGCTGGGGAACCGGGGGAGGGGGAACAGACAAGTTGCTGTCGTTTTTGTTCTTCAGTCTAGCTGTGGAGGACGCCGCCCCACTGGCCCAAGTTGGCACCATCACTGCGCTCTTCCAGGGCGAGGCAGATCAGTCGCCGGCTTCTGGACGGCCGCTCACTGCGGCTGCTGGCCGCTCACGCTGGCTGCTGGCTGCACACGGTAGCCCATGGCAACCCACTGCCTCAGGGGCTGCAGCCCACGCCGTCGCCGGCAACCCAAGGCAGCCCAGCTCCAGGTTGAGCTGTTGTTCAGCATCTCAGCTGCAGAGGGCAGCGTCACTGGCCCTCATATGTGGGATCCGAACCGGGGCCCTCTGGCATCCCAAGCGAGCTCTTAACCATCGCGCCACTCGGCCGGCCCCTCTCTTCTTTATTTTTGCTGCAATTTTTATTACGGACATATCTCATTTTATTGTGGGTTGCTCTATTGTACCCCACAGATATTGTCTTTTTTTTTTTTTTACAAACTGAAGGTTTGAGGCAACCCTGCATCAAGCAAGTCTATCAGTGCAATTTTTGCAGCATCATTTGCTCACTTTGGGTCTCTGAGCCACATTTTGGTGATTCTCACAATGTTTCAAACTTCTTCATTATTCTTATATTTGTTATGGAGATCTGTGATAAGTGATCTTTGATGTTACTATTGTAATTGTTTTGGACACCATGAGCTGCACTCATATAAGATGGCGAACTTAAACTATAGATACATGTGTTCTGACTGCTCCACTGATCAGTCATTCCCCCATCTCTCTCCCTCTCCTCCCCACTGCCTGAGACACAACAATATTAAAATTGGCCAGTTAATAACTCTAGAAAGTCCTCTAAGCATTCAAGTGAAATGAAGAGTCACACGTCTCTCACTTTAAATCAAAAGCTAAAAATGATTAAGCTCAGTGAGAGAGGCACGTTGAAAGCTGAGGCAGGCCAAAACCAAGGCCTCTTGCACCAAACAATTAGCCAAGTTGTGAAAACAAAGGAAAAGTTCTTGAAGGAAATTAAAATTGCTACTTCAGTAAATACACGAATGATAAGAAAGTGAAACAGCCTTATTGCTGACATGGAGAAAGTTTTACGGGTCTGTATGGAAGAGCAAACCAGCTACCACATTCCCTAAGCCAAAGCCTCATCCAGAGCAAGGCCCTGACTCTCTTCAATTCTATGAAGGCTGAGAGGTGAGGAAGCTGCAGATGAAAAGTTTGAAGCTGGCAGAGGTTGGTTCATGGGGTGTAAGGAAAGAAGCCGTCTCCATAACGTAAAAGTGCGAGGTGAAGCAGCAAGCGCTGATGCAGAAGCTGCAGCAGTTTATCCAGAAGATGTAGCTAAGTAATGGAGGTGGCTGCATTAAACAACAGATTCTCGCTGTGGGTGAAACAGCCTCATATTGGAAGAAGGTGCCATCTAGGACCTTCACAGCTAGACAGGAGAAGTCAGTGCCTGGCTTCAAAGCTTCAGAGGACAGGCTGACTCTCTGGTGAAGGATTAATGCGGCTGGTGACTTTAAGATGAAGCCAACACTCGATTTCCATTCTGAAAATCCTAGGTCCCCTAAGAGTTATGCTAAATCTACTCCGTCTGTGCTCCGTAAATGGAACAACAGAGCCTGGATGACAGCACATCTGTTTACAACGTGGCGTACCAAACATTTTCAGTCTACAGTTGAGACCTACTGCTCAGAAAGAGAGACTCCTTTCAAAATATGACCGCTCATGGACAGTGCGCCTGGTCACCCAGGAGCTCTGGGGGAGATGGACAATGAGATTAATGTTGTTTTCATGCCTGCTAACACAGCATCCATTCTGCAGCCCACGGATCAAGGAGTAATTTCAACTTTCAAGTCTTATTATTTAAGAAATACATTTTGTAAGGTTATAGCTGCCACAGATAGTGATTCCTCTGATGGGTCTGGGCAAAGTCAGTTGAAAAGGATTCACCATTCTAGAGCCCATTAAGAATATTCACTATTCATGGGAACAGGTCAAAATATCAGCATAAACAAGACTTTGGAAGAAGTGGACTCCAGCCCTCATGATGACTTTGAGGGTTCACAACTTCAGTGGAGGAAGTAAATGCAGGTGTGGTGGAAATAGCAAGAGAACGAGAATTAGAAGTGGAGCCTGAAGATGGGACTGAATTGCTGCAATTTCATGATAAAACTTTAATGGGTGAGGAGTTGCTTCTTATGGATGAGCAAAGAAAGTGGTTTCTCGAGATGGAAGCTACTCCTGGTGAAGCTGCTGTGAAGATTGTTGAAATGACAACAAAGGACTGAGAATATTACATACACTTAGTTGATAAAGCAGCGGCAGGGTTTGTGAGAGGAATGACTCCACTTTTGAGAATTCTGCTGTGGATAAAATGCTATCAAACAGCATCACATGCTACAGAGATGTCATTCGTGAAAAGAAGAGTGAATCGTAAGACACTGCCACAGCCACCCCAACCTTCAGCAACCAGCACCCTGATCAGCCAGCAGCCAGCAGCATCGAGGCAGACCCTCCACCAGCAAAAGGATTACGACTTGCTGAAGGCTCAGATCATGGTCAGTAATTTTACAAATACAGTATTTTTAAATTAAGGTATGTGCATTGTTTTGTTAGACATAACACTATTGCACACTTAAGAGACAACAGTGTAGCGTAAACATAACTTTTATATGCACTGGGAAACCAAAAAATCTGCGTGACTTGCTATTGCGATATTCACTTTATTGCAGTGGTCTGGAACTGAACCCACAGTATTTCTGAGGTGTGCCTGTATTTCCTTTCTTCAGTTTGCTTTGGGTGTTTACTTTTCTTTTTCTAGTTCCTTAAGGTGGAAGGTTAGGTTATTGATTTGTGATCTTTCTTCTTTTTTAATATAGGCATTTACAGCCACAAATTTCCCTCTAAGCACTGCTTTCACGGCATTCAGCAAGCTTTGGCATGTTTTGCACTGGTTTTCATCCATCTCAAAGTCTTTTTTAACTTTCTTTGTGGCATCTTCTTTAACCCGTTGGTTATTTAAGAGTGTGCTATTTCATTTCCACATATTTGTGAATTCCCTAAATTTCCTTCTTTTCTTGATTTCTAATTTCATTCCAAAGTACTTCGTATGATTTCATTCCTTTTAAATTTATTGAGACATTTTTGTGGTCTAACATGTGTTTTATCCTGGAAAATGTTCTGGGAAGAATGTGTATTCTGCTGTTGTTGAGTGGTGTGTTCTACATATGTCTGTTAGGTCTAGATGTTTAACAGTGTTGTTCAAGCTTTCTATTCCCGTGTTGATCTTCTGTCTGGTTGTTTCATACATTATTGAAAATGGAATATTGATGTCTCCAACTGTTATTGTGGAATTATTTATTTCTCCCTTCAGTTCTTCAGTTTTTACTTCATGTATTTTGGTGCTCAATTGTTAGGTGCATATATACAGAGGGTGCCAAAAAATGTATACACATTTTAAGAAAGGAAAAAAACTATTAAAATTGTAATACTCAATATATACCAATAACAAAAGATGAATACAAGTCACGTTTGACTTCTGCAATGACAAGAGGTGCTCACGGTGGTTTCCCATCAGCATCCAGACACTTCTGATTACAGTGAACTACTACTTGAGCAACGCTGACCAAAGTGTCCACTTGTATACATTGTTTGGGCACCCCCAATACCAGGATGGAAGGTCCGACATGGAGGCTGACTTCATCCATTAGTGCAGAATAACACCAAGATGATGGGCCCTGGAGGCTGCAGCCCATGACCAGGATGCACCACCCTGCTCCCTTCCTTTACTTCCCTGCCTGCCCGGGATGCTTTAATTTCTGCCACCGTGACAGCAGTGGAGCCCCAAGCCAGAGTGCTTTGAGCTGTGTAAGCCTGGGGTCTGACAGGGATGTATGTGTGCAAGGGTCTGTGACGGTCTCTCAGGGGAGGGGCGTGTTTCTGGCAAAGGGTCTGGTTTAAGGTCTGAACATTTTGACCCCTTAACAAACGCTTGAATACATTTTGTAGAATGGCTAAACTCTTAAAACGCTCTGAAATAAGGGTAAATGCTTATAAGTGCTTACTTCATGTTTGGTGCTAGTCTAAGCACTCAGTATACTATTTATTTATAACTTATATTTTCCGGATGCTTGACACTTTTATCATCATAAAATGTCCTTTGTCATCTCTAGTAGCAATTTTTGTCTTACAGTCTATTTTGTCTAATATTAATATGACCACCTAGCTGTCTTTTGGTTACTATGTGCATGATATATCTTTTGCCACCTTTTAACTTTCAACCTATGTGTGACTTTTAATTTAAAGTATTTCTCTTATAGACAACATAAAGTTAGATCATTTATTAACCCATTTTGACAACTCTGACTTAATTAGTGTTTAATTCATTTACATTTAATGTAATTACTGATAAGGCATTTTAATTTCCTTGCTATTAATAATCTATATAGTTTGGATTAATACCAACTTAACTTCAATATTATACAAACACTTTGCTACCATACAGCTCCATTTCAGCACCTTTCTTTTATGCTGTTATTGTCATACAAATTACAGCTTTATACATGGTGTACTTATAGAAGTAGGTTTATAATTATTGCTTTATGCAGTTGTCTTTTAAATCATACAGGAGAAAAATGTTAAAGAAAAAAATACATTTGTACTTTTATATTTACCTATGTAACTACTCTTATTGGTGCTCTTTATTTCTTCATATAAATTCAAATTACTGTCTAGTGTCCTTTCATTTTAGCCTTAGGATTCCCTTTAGTATTTCTTTTGTAGCAGTAAATTCTCAGTGTTTATTTGTGAATGACTCAGTTTCCACTTAGTTTTCTTTTTTTAAAAGATTTTTATTGGGGAGTTAGGGGAGGGGAACAGCGTTGGGGAATCGGGGAAGGGGAACAGACAAGTTGCTGTCCTTGTGTTCTTCAGTCTAGTTGTGGAGGACGTCGCTTCACTGGCCCATGTTGGTATTATCATTGCGCTCTTCCCGGGTGAGGCAGTCGCTTGCCGGCCATTGGACAGCTGCTCATGGCAGCTCGTGGCAGCTCACAAAAACACACACCAGCTGCCGGCCAGCCCTGCTGCAGCCTACGCCGTCGCCAGTGACTCACGGCAGCCTAGCTCCAGGTCGAGCTGTTGTTCACCATCTTAGCTGTAGAGGGCACAGTGTCACTGGTTCTCATATGTGGGATTCGAACCGGGGTCCTGCTGCTCCGAGCTGGCGCCCCAAGCCAACTCCTAACCAACGCACCACTCGGCCAGCCCTCCACTTAATTTTTGATAAATAGTTTTGCCAGATATAGAATTCTTGGTTGATTTTTTTTTTCTTTCAGCACTTTGAATACCTGGCCTCCATGGTTTCTGATCAGAAGTCAACCGTTAATCTTATTGAGGATTCCTTATATATGATAAATATTCTCTTACTGCTTTCACATTCTCTCCTTTGTCTTTTGGCAGTTTATGATGCTTCTCAGTGTGGATCTCTGAGTCAATTTTACTTTGAGCTTCTTGGATGTATAGATCAATGTTTCATCAAATTTAGTAAATTTGGGGCCATTATTTCATCAAATATTCTTTTTTCCCCTTTCTCTCTCTCTCCTCTCCTTCTGAGACTCCCACTATGTGTATTCAGGTCTCTGAAGCATTGTTCATTTTTCTTCATTATTTTAACTTTCTGCTCCTCAGACTGGATAATATCAATGGACCTGTTTTTAGGTTTGCTGATTCTTTTTTCTGCCTGCTCAAGTCTTCTGTTGAGCTCCTGTAGTGAATTTTTCATTTCAATTATTGTACTTTTCTGTTACAGAATTTGTATTTATTTTTAATTTAATTTTATAATTTTTGTCTCTTTATTGATATTCTTTATTTGATGAGGACTTTTGATCGTATTTTCCTTTAATTCTTTGTATACATTTAAAATCGCTGTTTTGGGCCGGCCGAGTGGTGCGTTGGTTAAGAGCTGGCTTGGGATGCCAACTCTGTGCAGCAGGGCCCCGGTTGGGATCCCACATGAGGGCCAGTGACACTGCCCTCTACAGCTAAGATGGTGAACAACAGCTCAACCTGGAGCTGGGATGCCGTGAGTTGCCGGCGACGGCGTAGGCTGCAGCCCCTGCTGCAGTGGGCTGCCGTAAGCTACCGTGTCTGGCCAGGAGCCAGCGTGAGCGGCCAGCAGCCAGTGTGAGCTGCCAAGGGCCACTGTGAGCAGCTATCCAGAGGCCAGTGACCGATCTGCCTCACCCGGGAAGAGTGCAATGATAATACCAACATGGGCCAGTGAAGCGACATCCTCCACAACTAGACTGAAGAACCAAAGAATAGCAACTTGTCTGCTCCCCTTCCCCGATGCCCCAACACTGTTCCTCTCTCCTAATTCCCCAATAAAATCTTTAAAAATAAAAATAAAAAATAAAATAGCTGTTTTAAAGTTTTTGTCTAGTAAATCCAACATCTAGACATCCTTGGGGATAGTTTATGTTGATTAATGTTTCTGGTGTATTGACCATACATTCTTGTTTCATGCATATCTTATAATTTTTGTTGAAGAGTGGACACTTTAAATGTTATGATTTGGTAATTTTGGAAATCATATTTTTCCCCTCCCCAAGGTTTGTTGTTGCTGGTGGTGTTTATTTGTTTAGTGACTTTTCTAAATTAATTCATTAAAGTCTGTATTCTCTGTCATGTGTGGCCACTGAAATCTCTACTTGGTTAGATTAGTGGTCAGCTAATGGTTAGCTAGAGATGTTCTTAAATGCCTAGAACCAGTAAGTCTCCAAGTGTTTGTCAAGAGGTTTCGTGTGGATGTTGGGGCATACCTCAACATTCAGCAGGGAAGTTGATAACTCTGTCTTAGCAATTCATTTGTGTGAGGCTTGAAGATCAGCCAGAGGTGAGAGTTTAGGCCTTTCTCAGGTCTTTCATGAGCATGCGCATAGCCCCAGGCATGAACACAACCCTTTGCATGCATGTACCCTTCTAGATCCCCAAAAACATGTTGGAGCTTTTAAAAGCCCCTATGGACATCTCATCCCCGAGCTTTACCTTTTAAGCTTTTTGGTTAGCCTAATGGTTGCCCCAACTGTTATCTACTGCCTCAGACAGCTGTGAAATTAATCATTTGCTTCTAATTGTTTTTGACAAATACCCCAGGGAAAAAGTTTTTCACATTGAATGAGCTCTTGACTCAGGTCTAATAAAGAAAGCCCTGTAAGTAGGGTCTTCCAGGGAACCACCAGACAAGTGAAATAATAATTCTCTGGGAATGAGGCCTGCAAGGAGCTACAAAACTACTCGACCCCCTCAGGTGGCTGCTAGGCCACTGATTTTCACCATGATTGTGGGCTGTTGGCTTTTGAGGCCACCACCTCTATGTATTTTGATAAAGTTTTACTGAAACCCAACCACGCTCATTCATTTATGTATTGTCTATGACTGCTTTTATGCATAGTTGGACACAGACCGTGTGGCCTGAAAAGCCTAAAATATTTATCAGCTGGCCCTTTACTGGAAAAGTTTTCCAACTGCTGCTCTAGACTAGTGATGGTTAGTAGGAATATAATGTGAGCTACACATGTAATTTTAAATCTTTTGAGTAGCCACATTAGAAAAGTAAAAAGAAACAGGTGAAATTAATTTTAAGAATGTGTTTTATTTAACCCAATATATCCAAAAGATTATCATTTCAACACATAATCAATATAAAATTATTGAGCTATTTTAACTTTTTTTCTGACTTCATCTTTGAACTCTGATGTGTATTTTACACTTATAGCACATCTCAATGTGGACTAGCCGACATTCCAAGTGCTAGTGGTTACCATATTGGACAACATAGCTGTAGATCCTTGCTACTCAAAGTGTTGTCCCTGGGCTGGCAGTATTGCTTCAATGGCACAATCTCAGGCTCCACATTAAACTTACTGAATCAGCATTTGCATTTAACAAGCCCCAGGTAATTCCCATGCATATTGAAGTTTGAGAAGTAAAAGCTCTGTACCACTTCACTATACTGCCTCTCTTTGGGATAAAGGCTCAGTGTACCCGAAGTATTATTCTAATGTAAAATTTAACCTTCTGGTTAAGCTGCCACTCTATTCACTAGATCACGGTCAAATTATGTGAAAATCAGTCAAGTAAGGTGACTGTGTGCCAGACGCTGTACTAGGCACTGGGGGGTTTGCTAAGCTGAAGAAGGACATGGTCACAGCTTTCAGGAAACTTATAACTGCCAAAGTATGCCTGGAGAATAATACTCTGCACAAGAAGTTCAGTCTTCTTCCCTACTAAATCCTCTAAACAAGTTCTCCATCTCAAATGTAAATGTGGCAATTAGGCAGTGGATTGATCAAACAGGCATTCAACTCAAGAGGTTCATGGGACAGAAACAAAACAGTTTCACTCCATTTGAAATTGGCTCACGGCAATGGTCTGAGGCAAACACTCAGGCTTTAGGACATGAACTCAATGGATTCTTCTGAAAGGGTAGCAACCCTGTGTTTGTATAACAGGAAAGTTATAACATCCATCATGCTCAAATTCAGGAACTGTGCACTCAAGTCAAGAGAAACCTGACAGTCTGATTTCCAGGTTCCAGTGACTTAGAATAGGAATTCCTATTTAAAGCAAAGAAAATAAGAAATGAGGAAGTGCCAGTCCTTGTTTCTCTGTGTAGGTGTTGACAAGCTATTAAATCATTAGGCTGTCCCTTGCCAGAAGCAGCAGAATAAATCTTGGAAGTTGACAAATGGTCAGCAGCTCTGTGTGTGCCTGCACACTCAGAGGCACACACAAAGGGCACACTGTTTCCCTTGGTTTATCTCCTGGCTGTGTAAATATTTCATCTGACATTTGGATTGGATTCTGAGCTAGTTTCCCACCAAGCTGATGGTTTTTTAATCTGCTTTCATCAGCCTACAATAAACTGTCTAACCTGTCTGCACAGCGCAGTGTACTCTGCCCACTGGCAAGCAGAACAAATGGAACCAAGAGCTCCCCGACATACTTTCCTCAGATGTCTGAAGACGAGGAATTGCACCCAAGCTCTGCCCAAGCCAGAAACACAAACTCCGAGGCGCTTGCCTCATCCCATGAAACCGGCACTCATGAGCCCTTCCTAGGCTAGTCCGGTGCTAGCAAGAGGTCACACTACATAGCTTGGGCCCGCCATCCTATTAAGACAGATCTTTGGCTCAGAACAACTATGCCACTGCCAAGGATGAGGATGGACGTAAGCTCATTCATTCCGGCTGTATTCATGCTGGCTTCTCTTCAGTTTCAGATGAGTTTCTTTGGTTGTCCAAAATGTAGGAAATGCTGTGATAGCCCAAACCACAAATCACTGCTCAGAAAGCTTCTATACAGTCATAAAAAGGAATGAAGTACTGATAGATGCTACAGTGTGACCCTTGAAAACATTACGCTAGGTAAAAGAAGCCACTGATAAAAGACCACATATTGAGAACTCCATTCAGATGAAATGTCCAGAATAGACAAGTCTACAGATACAGAAAGTAGACTCACTGTCACTAGGGTTTGGGGGAGAGGAATGAGATTCACTGCTAGTGGGCATGGAGCTTCTTTTAGGGGTACAAAAATGTTCTGGAATTAGATAGTGGTCATGGTTGCACAAATTTGTGAATATATTCAATAGCACTGAGTTGCACACTTCAAGCAGGGGAGTTGTGTTCTTCCCTCTCCCCCACCCCAAGCTCCTACAGCTCAATCTTCTCAGCCTTGCTATTCTATATTCCACTTATTGGAGAAAGAAGCAAAACAAAGGCATGCAAGCTGGTGCCAGGAAAGCTATAGGGTGAGAAGGGTCTGTCCCGTCCACTGCTACAAGTCCTCTACCATTCATTCATCCACCCAATTGAGTCCTTGCAAGTGTGCTATGTGCTACGCCCTGCGGATAGATACAGCATGAATAAACCCTGCCCTTTCTATTAGGAGCATATGATAATGATGTTCTTAATGTTGACCCCAAAACCCCCTGGATTCACAAATTGCCTTTCGAATCATCAAAGATTAAAATATTTCAATGACAATGTTAGTGTTCTTCATATTCCTTTATTTGAAATTGGGAGTCCATGGATGATACACTGCTTTAAAATTTTCAATACTGTAATACATCACCTATGATCCCCTTTACCAAATCTATGTAACTTTGCTGTCAACTGTCACCCCAATAAACTTTAATTAAAAAAAGAAAAGAAACAAAATGCACCCAAATCAGAAAAAAAAGTTTCAATACCTGAAGTGTAGACTATACAGGCTGATTTATAATAATAGTAAAGCAAAATATTTGAAGAACAATGAAGGATGCAAACTTCCTGTTTCTCCTTGGACTTAATGAAAACAGCCAAGCCAGAAAGGTGACAGCTTGTATTTTGAGGATTCCTCTTTCACAAGGAGTTGCATTTGTGAATGCAAGGATTTATTAAGAGGTGGCCTTTTCCTTTTTGTTTCAATGTAAATGAGGATGTATTCCTGCTGGCAGTACTTCCTGCGTTAGTGTGAGGAAAGCTGGTACAAAGGAACTCAGTCATCCATCTCTTCAGATAGTGTTGTATGGAGAAATAACATTTGATTTTTGGCGTCAGGCAAACCTGGGTTCAAATCCTAGCTAACACTTTTAATTCGGGCATTCATCATCTCTTAATAGCTTCTGAGCTGCTCTTCCTAGCTCTCCACGTCATCCTTTGCAGAGCAGCCCATGTAAACTCTCAGAAATACACACCGGATCTTTTCACTCTCTTACTGTAAGCCCTTCAGTGACAGCATATCTTGGGCAGGAGGGTCTAAGCTACTTAGCATGACTCAGAAACGTCGGCTCCATAGCCTGGCCCCAACACAGCTCTCGAGCTACACCGCTTACGTACTCCACCTGACATTTTCCATGAATTGTTTGTAGTTGCACACAGACCGAGGCGCACATGCACTCACTCCTCTACTGGGGCTGTTAGTGCTCCCGCAGCCGCTTTGCACCTTTTTGCCTTGGGGGTGGGGCAGCAGCATAGTAGGTTCTGGAGCCTGATGCCAGGGCAGGGCCCTGTTCCAGCCTTAATCTCTTTGGAAGCTAGATGACGGCACTTGGGGAGATACTGACAATAACTAGAGTAAATCCATTAAATTCTAGCATAAGCAACTTGAGTATTTTATTTAAAACAATCTGAGAAAGTAAAAGATGCATACAGTACAAAATTTAAAAGGCTGAAAAGGGTATTTAGTGAAAGAATGAAACTGCCATGCCCTAGACACCCAGGTCCCTTACCAGCATTTCTGTGACTCTTTCGAGCCTAAAAATGTAACTTTAATACAGCACGATAACATGCTCAACACAGAGTCCTGTGCTCGTGCTTTTATTTTAGCCAAACGATCTTGGGGATCCTGTCACGATGTAGCATCGTTAGCCAGTTCTCTACTGGCAAGCATTTCCATTGTATCTACACTCATAACGCTACTTTGGTTTTCTCTTTTTTTAATTTTTAAATTTTTGTTATATTTTTGTTTTGTTTTTTTATTTTTTCAAATTTTTTCTTTATTTCTTTAATGCCACTTTTTTTTAAAAAATTATTTTTTTACTTAGGTAACACTGGCTGACATTATATAAATTTCAGGTGTGCAACATTATAATTCAACATCTGTGTACTGTATTGTGTGCTTACCACCAAAAGTCTAGTTTTCATCTGTTACCATATTTGATTGACCCCTTTTACCCATTTTGCCCTCCCCCACGCCCTTCACCTCTGGTAATCACTGTTGTGTCATCTGCATCTATGAGTTTGTTAGTTTGTTACCACTTCCTTTTACATCCCACATATGGGTGGAAACCACAGTTTTTGTCCTTTTCCATCTGACTTATTTCATTTAGCATAATACCCTCAAGGTCCATCCATGTTGTCGCAAATTGCAAGATTTCATTCTTTTCCATGACTGATTAACATTCCATTGTATAAATGTACCACTACTTTATCCAGTCATCTATTGATGGTCACGTGGGTTGCTTCCATATCTTGCCTATTGTAAATATTGCTGCAATGAACATACTTCAAATTAGTGTTTTGGGTTTCTTTGGGTAAATACCCAGAAGTGGAATTGCTGGGTTATAAGGTAAGTTCTATTTTTAATTTTTTGAGGAACATCCAAATTGTTTTCCATAGTGACTGCACCAATCTGCAATCCCACCAGCAGTGCACGAGGGTTCCCTTTTCTCCACAGCCTCAGCAGCACTTGTTTATTGATTTATTCATGGTGGCCATTCTGACAGGTGTGAGGTGGTATTTCATTGTGGTTTTTATTTGCATTTCCCTGACGATTAGTGATGCTGAGCAACTTTTCATACGTCTATTGGCCATCTGTATGTCTTCCTTGGAAAAAGTGTCTGTTCAGGTCCTCCACTTCTTTTTTAATCAGGTTGCTTGTTTTTTGCTGTTCAGACATGTGAGTTCTTTATACATTTTGGATAGTAACCTCTTATTGGAAATATCATTTGCAATTATCTTCTCCCATTCGACTGGTTGCCTTTTTCTTTTGTTGATAGTTTCCTTTGCTGTGTAGAAATAAGCTACTTTTTAAGACCTCATTCAATATTCTTGCAGTGCCCCCATTCACCACAAATTTAAAAAAGTAACAACTCAATTCCTTTACACTAAAATTTGACTTACTGTGATTTTGTTTTCTAATTTCAAAGATAACACATTTTATTTGCAGAAAACTTGGAAGATATAAAAAACACAGGAAAAAAATCACTCGTATTTCTAACACCAGTTAACATTTTGATGAATGTCCTTCTAGTATTTTTTCTATTTGCATATCTATACTTTACAAAAGGTCTACTCTCATATTTGAGGGAGAAATGTGTGATAAATATAGTAAAAAAACAGTAGTAACGTATCATGTCTTCGTCACCAAAGCACTTTAACTGCTTGACCCCATTTTGCACACAACCACCCCAGGAGGCGTGCACAGTCCTCTTCATTTTATGGATTGGGAAAACTGCGGCACAAAGAATTGCTGAGAGTCACACAGCTGGGGATGTGACCCCAGGCCATGCTCCTCTGCAGCGTGCAGGGTGTAGAAGGGTGCAAAATGGACAGAGCCAGCAATGCCATGTGCAGCACAGAAACATGTGCACGTGCCCAAGGATACAAGTGTAAAGTGGCCGATATGAATGGATCAATAAAACATGGGAAGCCCACACAATGAGATACTATAGAGTGCTGAAATGGACTGAACTAGATCTAAGTGGATATATCTGAAAAACCACATTGAATGAAAAAGCAGGTTGCAAGATGATGTGTACATTCAGGTACCATTTGTGTAAATTAACGAAAAAGAAACATGCACCCCACCCCAGCCCCGCCACCACCACCACATACCAAATCTTGTGATTACTATGAAAATGGACCGGAAAGATACACATCATTTTGTGACGATGGATGCCTTTGCAGTTGGGGGCAGTATAGGACAGGGGGTGAGGGTCGCAGAATGTTACCCTTCTCTATAATAATTTATTTTTAACAAAAGACATAAAGCGAAGATCAAATCTTCAGCAATTTCAATTCTGAATAGTGGGGATATGTGCATTTGTTAACTTTTTCTCTGCTACTGTATGCACCAGGTATAGTTCCAAGTGTTGCACAGGTTGACTCATTACATCCTTACAAGTACCGTATCAAATAGGTGGCACATTAGCTCCATTTTACAGATGAGGAAATTGAGGCACAGAGAGGTTAAATGACTTCCTCTGGGTCACACAGCAGAAGTGGTGGGTGTATGTGGCTCTGGGAACCATGCTTCACCGTATATCACCTTTACCCTTCTAAAAATTCTCAAAATCTAAACGAAACAGCACAAAACCAAAAACCCTAAACACTGAGGGTATGCAAAGTAGGGGAAGGAACACAACTGTGCGTTTGTTACTCCACCGGTCACCTTCTCTCTTATTTACTCTGTTAACCTGGGGGTGGGTGGTGAGGGCTCCATTCTGGAGCTGAGTTAGTGCTCACTCGGAGTAGAACAGCAGGGAATCAAAACTGAAAACTCCAGTCCCCCTCAAAAAAAAGAAACTAAACAAAACAAAATATCAGGCGGAGCCATGTGAGATGGGCACAGTTGGGGGCATTACAGGGCACACAGTCAATTTGAGCCTGTGTGTGAACTGGACTTCGCAGGAGTTAGCTAAGCCTGGTCCCTAGACTACAAAAGATTGAGCAGAGAGGAGCTGGCCGCCAAGTAGGGCAGAAGACTGAGACTGGGAGGGGAGAGGGAAAGCCTCTGGCTTCTTCCTGAGGCAGAAGGAAGCAGGTACCTGGTGCTTAAGGAGTGGGCCAGTAGGAGCCAAGGGAAGGATGGAGGAGCATCTGGATTTAGCAGAGTAATCCCCCTGCTCCCTGGAGTCATCATGAAAGCAGCTCCCAGGCTCTAAGTGAATCACAGACCGGGAAACAGTGGGGTGGGAAGAGATGAATGCTGCCCTGCGGCAAAGAGTCGGCAGGGCAACACCAATCATCCGAGCAGCAAAAATCGCTGGGAGCCTGTGCACTAACTAAAGTGGCGAAGAGCCCGGACTCCAGGGCTGGCCTGCCTGGGTCCGAATCCTGGCTCTGCCACTCACTCATTCCGCCAGCTTGGGCAAGCCATCTGTGAAATGGGGATAATAATGGAATTGTTGAGGATACAGATGAGTAGATGCCTCTCAAGCACTTATTGTAAACCAGTGCTGTGCACATAGTCATCAGTCTATGAGAGCTTGATATCATCATTGTCTTCATCATCATCATCATCATCATCATCATCATCATCATATCTGAGGAACTACTTGTTTCCTGAAACTGTGGTAGGCATTGCAGATGGACAGAGGTATCAGATAGTTCTTCCCCTTGTGTTCAGTTTAGTTGGGGAGATGAGTAAATGAATTACAGTACAATGTGATAAGGTGTGAGATTACGATGCATGTCAGGTACCACAGGATCTCAGAAAGAAGCAAATGACTCTGGACGGGAAGGGTGACCAGGGAGGACTTCACAGACAGATGACATGGTAGTTGGAGCTTGAAGGAAGAGGAGCTGCACTGATACCCCCGTCCCCAACCCACACCTCCTGCTCCAGTTTTCCCTGTATCCATCAAGCATTCACCTAGTTGCCCAAGAAAGAACCTTGTGGTCCTCCCTGACACTTCCCTGTCTCTGACTTCTGCATCTAACCCAGCAACAGCCTACTAGCTGGCCACCCTAGAGTCACGGGCGTACCTGTCTCATCTATTGTCTACAAAATGCTAGACTGATTAAACACTCACATGCGTACACATACACTGCTATGGACTGAATTGTGTCCTCCTCAAATTCCCATGTTGAATCCCTAACCCCATGTCACTTTACTTAGAATAAGGAAGTAATTAAGGCTCAATAAGGACATAAGGGTAGGGCCCAGCTCCCACAGAATTAGTGTCGTTATAAGACGGGACATCAGAGATGGCTTTACACGCCCCCCCCTCCGCCCCCGGGAACATGTACTACCGAGGAAAGGCCATGTGAGGACGCAGAAAGAAAGTGGCTGTCTTCAGGCCAGTAAGAGGGCTCTGAGGCAGGAACTGATGCTGATGGACCTTGACCTGGGACAACTAGCATCCAGAACTGTGAGAAAATCAGTGTGTGTTGTTTTAAGCGCCCTAGCCTGAGGTATTCTGTTATGGCGGCCCAAGCTGGCCAAGGCACTTACTTTTGCTTTGGTTACACACTGTCTTGTGTCCTTCCTCTCTAATTGTTTGTTGGGGATAGCTTCTGCCTCCCCACTGGGTTGTAAGTGCCTAGAAGGCATGGATCATGTCTCCTAAATCACCAGAAAGACCTACAACCAAGGTGGGCACACAGTGGGAGTCAATGAATGCTTACAGAAGGAGTGAGTGCAACTACACAGGGACATGCTGAGTGTTCAAAGAGAGAAACGGATGCTGAGACTCTGGACTCAGTGTCAGCTTTGTCACAGACGTCCTAAGTGTCTCTAAACAAATTAGCATATTTCTCTCTTTCCATCCATTTGTTTCTTCAGCTGTGGTGTTGCTTCCCTTCCTTATGGAGTTTTGCTGAGACTGAAATATACTCCAGTATTTTCAGAGCCTTTGTGAAGGAGCAGAGACTGGATTTCTGAATCAGAAAGACCTGGGTTTCCAATCTTGCTTTCTCACTTATGAACACTGATTATGCGAGGTGCTTCGTACACATTGACTCATTCAGTCCTCACAGCCGTCCTGCAACGTGCACGTGCCGACCAACTGTTTCAGGCATGAGGCAACTGAGCTTATGAGACACCAGGTCAATTACCCAAAGTCCCGCTGCGAGTTACGGGGTCAGAATCCCACACTGTTTGGCTCTAAAGCCCCTAATCTTTCTACCATGCGACAGGCTCCAAAAGAGGATAAAGGTTAACATCTAAAAAAACTAACCTCCTACACTGGGTTTCGCAAGACTCCATTTATCAGGGACAAAAGTTCTTGCCTTTCTTTGGGGAAATAGAAAGCTGCCACCTTAATACTTCAGTAATGTAAGGCCAGTTAGAATCAGATCCGCTAAAGGGACCATGAGCCAAAAGAGACTATGGGCCATTTCACTAGGCTGAGGGGGCTGTATTCTTAGAGCCTAGCACTGTGCCTGGCTCCAGGAGGCACTCAATAACCACTGTGGAAAGAATTCACCCACTGCAGTGCAGGGGCTGAAAGAGTACATTCTGTGACCTCTAGATTAGGCCCGAAAGAGCCAGTCACATAGCTGCTAGGCTTTGGAACTGAAGAAGTTTAGTTCTGATACATTTCAGATTCACAATGAGACCAGATTCCCTGGTGGGAATTTTCGCAAAGACTGGATCCAGATAACACCCAGTAAAAGGATTACAAGCGGAGTTGCACATCATTTGCAAATGGTTTATGTCAAACTACATTTTCTGTCATCTATTTTCTAGGCACAAATTTATGACTACCCTAAAGATTATTACATAATTTATAAAAATAATAAAAATTTATCTTCTCTTTCTTAGCAACAACAAAGAATACACCCTGAAGGCCATTCAGTACAGACAACTCCTATCTTTATTATTGCCATGTAAAGGGTTTGATCAATCATGTTTAGGTTCTACCATAAAATTAAAAATGGGAGGCATACCTATCCATATTAGCCAGTATCACTAAAGTTCCCAGGGCACCAGCCCCTCTGTCGTCAACATGAGGACTGTCTCATTCAAATGGCACTTTTTTGGATTTCAATTATATGGAGGCCCTCCAAGTCGAAAACTGTGTTACTGAGGACTCAAAGCAAGGGCAGTTCCCCCTGCTTCCCATAAACACAATTAGGGTCCAGTGGCAGTGACATGCTTCTCAAGAGTAGAGGAGGCTGGGGTGACAGAGAGCAGAACTGTAGACAGCCATTCCTAAGTCACAAGCAGGACTTTTGCTTTGGAAGTGGATCTTTGATAGAGCAGTGATTTATAAATGGAAAGCGATATGAGAGTCATCATTCAGCAAGCATTTCTTGAGGGCCTGCTGTGTGCAAGACACTAGATAAGCATCACAGCTTAATAAGGAGAACTTACAGATCTATCAGGCCTTTTCTTGTCATTGCCTTAAAATATCATGTCCTATGTTTAAAAATGGCAGTGTAATCATGAGAAAAAAATCTCAACTCAACATTAGCACAAGTGATGGTAAGAAGAACTCCCCGCCATGCTTTAATGAGCCTTTGCACATGCTGTTCCCTCTGCTTGGAATGCCCTTGCCCCCTCTCCTGTCTGCCTGGTGAAATCCTACCCTTCCTTTAGGATGTGGCTCAAATATCATCTCCTTGTCGAGCCCTTCTGATGCCCTCCTGAGAGAATTAAACATTCCTTTATCTACACTCACAGAGGTCTTTGCAAGGAAACTCTACTCTCACACCCCTTGGTAAGTTTTTCTTTCTGACACTGTACTCTGAGCTCTGTGAGTCACGGGATACCTCTGATTTATCTTGGGATCCCCGGCACAATGCCTGTGGATAGCAGTAGTCAGCTAATTATTGATGAAATTCCCTGACCACTTGGAAAAAGAAATCTATTAACAAATTACAGCGAACATTATAGAAGCCTAACACGGCTTGGCACATAGTATGTGCTTAGTGAAGGCTTGCTGACTTTGAATGTAGTAAAAATAGGGCTTCTCTTAGGTCGAGGCTATACACAGCAATTCTTGCTATAGCCCCTTCATGGTGCCACACAGCAGGCACTAGCCCTACGCAGACAGGCATCCTTGGGATGCTCCAGCCACTGAACAGTACATGTGCCCCAAATCATTGCCCCTGATGGCTTGCCAGAGGGCATGAAACGTCCCGTTATTAGTCACGTGTTGGGGTTAAGGCATTTGCTACAGAAGTGCCCTGTTGGATTGCTTTCAGACAGAAGAAAAATACACCAGAAGACACCTGAAAGACTTGGCACCTTTTGGGGGACCAGTTGACCATTCACGCCCCTGTTTTCAACAACAATCTGTAGTCCGGACAGAATTCACAACACAGGGAAATGTCCTAGAAACAGTTACGATCGCACACAATTGAAACTGTATTAATATCTTCTAATCACAGTAGATAATTCCTGTCAGCTTAGAGTTACAAATTTTGTTGTTTGCAAAGTCCTGTGAGGCACAAATCTAAAGAAGGTAAAAATAAAATGAGTAAACATTAACATTTTTGTATCAAAACACTAACAAAATTGAAACTCTGACTTTTAATCATAGCCATTTGCAAAATCTTATCTTCCTCTGGTCGTGAGGGAGTAGAGTTCTTTTTCTGTTCTGACAAGAGATGTTTAGAAGAAAACTCCCTTTGTAGTTTGAAAGTTCTACTTTCATGGGAAATGCACCCATCATGCAGACCTTCAGTATAGAATCGCCAACACAGGCCCAAAGTGGTCAATTACTCTTGTGGTAGTGAGAAGCCTGTTACGCAGATACCAGAGTCCCTGAACATCCTAGTTAAGAGTAGCTCAGATGACCATCCCCTAACTTTTGAAAATCAGGATGTTTAGTGACTCACTGATTACGCAGGGAGTCCTTATTCTCTGTTGGTAGTTTAACGAATTAGGTACAAGGACAAAGCTAAAATGTGTTGAAGTTAGCTGGGACAAAGGCTAGCCTCGCTTTCCGATCGCTATCTGAAAGTTAGTGCTATTTGAACAGTAAAATAGCGAGAGCCCACAGATAAGCAGGATGTCTGAGCATAACCATCTTGTACCTTTGTTGGCTTGGGGAGGTGCGAGAGAAGGGCAGTGCCAACACAAATGGAAGTGCACAGTGAAGAAAAGGAGGGCCAGAACAGTGGGTGAAAAGTTAAGTTACTTCACTTAGACCACCGGATTAAAACCAGATGTGTCGAAAATGTAGGATGAGAAAAACTGGTGTTACTGATAGCGTGAACAAACTCTTTGTGCTTTCCTCCCAATACAGTATCATTACAGGGTGCCAGAGGTGTCATTTTGTTTCATTTCACATGTAGCACATTCTCAACAACTTAAACCGTTTCTAATCTTGTGTAATTAGATAGGTCTCGCTACCTCCCTCACTTGAAGGATTTTATGAGCTGCCTTGTTCCGTCTCCCTTTTGTGACAGCTTCTTTGGGGCTGGAAAGGAACATTTGCTAACATTTCTTCCTTTGTGGCACCTGTCAGCTGGATGAGCTCTGGGAAAGGGAGGCTGGGGAGGGAAGGAATGCAGCGTGCCTCCCTGCCATGTCCTGGCATTAGAGCCATCTTTGTCTCTACGTAGAAATTGCTCTGTTCTGGAAAGTGCTGTTAAGTACACACTCAAAATAAGCGACAGGCAGATGGGTGAATGGAATGATGAAGTTCTTGTTTTTTATTTAATCACAAATTTCAAATTCCTTTGTTGACTCAATTTAGGGGCTGGGTGAGGTGCCCAAGGATGCCCCAGCCTACAGAGCCTTTTGATCTTACCGTCCAGTTGCTCTGGGCAGAGCCACCACTGGATACAGTGACTCAGCCGCTTCAGAGCAGAGTTTTGAGGAGTCATCTGATATGCGACATCGGAATCAAGGGCTTTTACTTCGATGCAGAAGTAATAACAGCGTGTGGAAATTGAGAGCTTTTCCTTCAAAAGGTTTTAAAGCTGCCCCCCACCAAAAGCTTTCTTGGGGTCATTTCTTGACCATTCTATGACGTCTTTGTAAGGCTGGTGACTGGCAAATGCTCTCCATGTGTAGACTGGGAAATCCAGAATTAAGGCCAATTTATGCTTCTATGTCTTGGGACTTGGGCATGATTGATTATATGCAGGGCCTGACCTCTCACCACAAAATTCTGTGGTTTTTGTCCAATAATGAGAAAAGACAACTGAAGGAATGGAGTATACCTCAGGAACGGGTGAGTGGCAGGGCCACCTGACGTCCCCTAGTACTCTACAGTTTATAAAGCGCTTTCAGAGTGCTCCTTTCCCAGAGAGGCTTCACCCGAGCAACTGGTTGCTGGCTCAGTCATGGAGGCTCTGGATTTCTCGCGCTGGGGGTGGGGCAGCGTGTGGGTGCGCGCTTGGCCTTCCAGGAATAGTACTGCTCTGAGGCTCTTCTGCAGACTGACTGGAACAGAGATTAAGCCCGGGTTGCCTTTGCATTCCATTTAGCAGTTTGCTCATGCTTTCACTACAGATCAGGCTCAAGAATTCCACTGCCAGCTGAGAATCTGAATGTGGCTTTGGCTGTAAGACAGGGTCTTATTTATTCACATAAATCCCCTCCTCCTCGTGTCCCTGCTTACTTTCCCCCTAAAATGGAAAGGGGAGAAATTCTGTGAGCATTTGGGTGCTGGACTGCAGCCACCCTTGGCAATCTTTGGCAATCTTTGAGACTGTCAGCAGCATTGACTAAGGAAGAGTGACTCACCCAGAGCAACACACTGTCTCTCTTTCCTTTACAAAAGCAGTTCCTCAAAAGTGCTGCTGAGACAAACACAACAAAAAACAAGATAGCTCAAGGGAAAGAAGTTCTAAGAGCAGCTCAGCACCCCTGCCCAGAGGGGTGGAAGGGAGGCCAGCAGTGAGAAGCACAAATGCTCAGCCTTCCCCTCATTCTGGCCAGTTGTATAGACAGCTGTCTCTTTAATTTAACCCTTAGTTCACACTCCAGGCAACCAAGCTCATTTGCCCATGCCAGTCTCTCCTGGTAGAGATAGTAGTTGTTACAAAGCCGACGAAAAATATAGATGAAAGGGAGGCTACACGGGAGAAAAGCTCATAAAGACAGCTTTTTTTTTTTGGTTCTTGGTTTTCTTTTCCTCTTAAAATGTGCACATGGGACATAAAGCCTCAGCAACTTTTCATACAAAGAGATAGAAGCTGCTGCCGTCTGGGGGAGGGAGGACAGGCTGCAAAGCTTGGGGACAGTTTTGCTTCTACTTCTGTTTATCTTCTTAAGGCTAATCGTGCAAATGGGACTTTGTTCGTAGGCACACGTGGCTGTTTCTCCACACCAGCCGACAGCCGTGCCATAGCTGTTACAGCTCTGAAGGACACACAGGAGCTTGGTAATCGCCAGCCTGGACGCTGGAGTGTAAATATGCCAACTGTCTTCCCCGCAAGTGGACGTTTAGGATCGGAGGACTGGGGTGTTCAGGCTGGAAGCGGCTGTGAAGTACGCACTAGTTCCATCCTGAAGAGGACAGGGGAGGAGTCTGAGCCTGGAGAAGGTAAGTGAATGGCCCAGGGTCACATACGCCAGTGAGGACGCCATTAGAAAGCATCCCTGTGCTGTCTCCCACCCTGTCACCCCAACCTTCAGAGACCCCCGAGTGTACCCACCATGGCACAGTTTGTGGGTTTCTCCTGGCTGTCTCCATTATTCGCTGGCAAGACTGAGACCAGGGAGAACTGTGTTTCCAAAGGAAACGCTGCTGCAGTGAACAGAGGCCTCTGCTTAGAAGCGTCTCACTTCTGTAGGTCCTAGCGTGTAACCTAGGACATAATTCTCCTCCACTCTGCATTGAAAGGAATGATGCTACTGAGATATACAAAATGTTTAACATATGTAAATCACGTTTCTGTGCAATTTCTACATGAAAAATCCTTATATAAGTTAGGGAGCATAACAAAAACCAACAGCTGCCTTTCTCCCGGAAGTCCCCACCATCGTGAACTTTCAAAAGTTGGTCCCTTGCATTTCTGGACCATCTTCCTACACATACATGTTGTTTGGTGTCCCTTACAATATACTCTGTAGCTCTGCTTGCTTTGGAACTTTAAATATTGGCATCACACTAAAACTTTCAAAACTTGGTTTTAGTCACAATTGTGTCTGAGAACCTCTTACGTGCTTATCTGCAGCAGCAGCTGATTCGTTTCCTTGTGTAAGACTAGGTGATAGATGGCTGTCTACTGTTTCTAGCTTTCTGGCTATTCTACACAACGTTGCTATGAGCTTCCCTTATAGTATGCTTGCCCAAGTCTAATCTTTAAGATCGGTTTGTAGGGGTGGAATCAATGAGTTGTAAGGTATACACGTGTCCGCATTTGTTAGATAATGCCAAACTCTTTCCCAAATGGCTGCCCAGCATCCGCTCCCAGCATCCTCACCAACACCTACTTTTTCAGTCTGGTGGATTCAAGTGGAATTTTGTGTTGCTGTTTTTTGTCACTCATGGTGCTTTTGACTTGCATTTCCCTGATTACTAATGAGGTTTCCTCTTCTGTGAAAGGCCTGTTCATAGCTTTTGTCTATTTTTCTTTGTGATGTATCGCTATGTAAAGTTTGTATATTGCAAACATGAATCCATTGGCAGTTATGGTGCCTCCCACTTGGTTTCTTTTCACTTTATGGTGTTTTGGGTGAACAGAGGTGCTCCATTTTCACGTAACTGAATTTATTACTCTTTTCCTTTATGGTTGGTGTGTTTTGCATTTCTTAAAAACAAATCTCCCCTATCCCAAGATCACAGAGAAATTCTCCTATATCCACGCTTCTTTGTGAGTGGGAGGTGACTAGCATTTGGGGCCAGGCAATTACTCTTTCTGTGGGGCTGGCTCTCACTGCAGGACACTTAGCAACCTTGGGCCCTGAATGCCAAATGCCTTTAGCACTCTTCCTGTCATTATAACAACCCTAAACTCTCCTATATACAGAGGGAGCCAAAACAAGGTATACACATTTTAAGAAAGGAAAAAACTATTAAAATTGTAATACTCAATATATAACAATAACAAAAGATGAACACAAGTCACGTGTGACTTCTGCAATGACAAGAGGTGCTCAGAGTGGTTCCCATCAGCGTCCAGACACTTCTGATGATGGCGAACTACTGCCTGAGCAACGCTGACCAAAGTGTCCACCTGTGCACATTCCTTTGGCACCCCCAGTATTTTCAAATGTACCCTGGGCAGAGGTATTGCCAGCTGAAAACCTTGGAACTATATTTTCCTCCAAAAGTTTAAAGTATTTAACATATCCAGAATGGACTTTTGCATTTGACATGAGGGAGGAATCTAGTTTTATTATTTCTTTATGGATAACCAATTCCCTCAAAATTAGCTATTAGAGTTAATCCTTTCCCCCACTGATCCGCAATGCCACCTGTCATACATCAAATTTCCAAATAGGTAGAGGTCTATTTTTGAGTTTCCTATTCTGTTCCATTGGCCTATTTATCAAACCTCTGTGCCAACGTGACACACTTAAGTACTATAGCCGTGTGACACATCTTAACATCTGATAGAGTAAGTTTTCTACCTTATTGCTCTTCAAGAATGCCTTGGCTTTTCTTTGCCCTTCTGTGTAAATTGCAGAACTAGATTGTCAAACTCCATGAAAAACCCTGTTGGGGTTTTGACTGCAATTACACCGACTACGACTGACTCAGGGAGAAAGACTATCTTTACAATATTGAGTAACCCTAACCTATGCACTGGATAGCTGTCCATTTCAATTTCCTCTATAAAGGGTCTCTGGAATGTTTGTTAGGTTCTCTTCATAGATACTTTGTATTTTTATTGCTATAGTACCTTTTCAAAAATTGCATTTTTGATTCTTGTTGCTGATGTACAGAAATCAAACCTGTCTCCTTACATTCTGTCTTAAACTTTCCTATTTAGCCCCACCAAAACTGCTCTTGGCAAAGTCACCCATGACTGCACAGTTGCTAAGTGCAATGGTCAAATCTCAGTCCTCCTTTCACTTGATTTCTCAGTACCATAGGACACAGATGGTCACTTCCTTCTCCTCCTCAAAACACTTTCTTCACTGGGCTTCCAGGACTGCACACACTTTCAGTTTTCTCTTATCTCACTGGTTATTCTCTCTTTGCTGGTTCTTACTCATCTCCAACATTTTAATGTTGGACTGTCCCAGGGGCCAGTCATTAGGCCTCTTCTCTAGCTAGCCACACTCTTTTGGTGATCTCATCCATTTTCATGGTTATAAGTTCTATCCATATGTTAACAACCAATTTTGCAATGCTAGTTCAACTCACTTGAATTATCATTATATATCATTTGTGGTGTGTGTGTGTGTGTGTGTGTGTGTGTGTATTTTTTCATTCCTTCAACCTACTTGACATTTCCAACTCAACATGTTCAAACTTAACTCTTTAATTTATTACCAGAAACTGTGCCCCCACAGTCTTCTCTATCTCAGTTGCTCACTCCATCATTCCAGGTGCTCAGAAAAAAATCTTTAAGTCCTTGCTTTCTCTCACACCACACACAATATGTCAGAAAACCCACCTCACTCTATCTTCAAAACATATACAAATTCATATCACTTCTCACAATCTACATGGATTCCACAATAGTTCAAGCCACCATTATCTTTGGAAAAAAACAGCTTTATTGAGATATAATCTACAGACCATACAATTCACCCATTCATAGTATACAATTCAATGTCATTTAGTATATTCACAGGGTTGTGTGACCATCACCACAATCTAATTTTATAATACTTTTGTTCCCCCTAAAAGAAACCAGTATTCATTAGCAGTCATTCTCCACCCCTCACCTCATGTTACCCTAGGCAGCCTCTAATCTACTTTTCTGTCTCTATAGATTTGACTATTCTGGACATTTCACAGGAATGGAATCATACAATATGTTGTCCTATGCCAGGCAACTCATTCCTCTTTATTGTCAAATAATGTTCCATTGTATAGCTATATTGGTTTTTTATTTATATAGTGATCAGATGATGAACACTTGGGTTGTCTCTGCTTTTGGGCTAATATAAAGAATTCTGCTATGCACACTTGTGTATCAGTTTTTGTGTGGGCATATGTTTCCATTGGGTATGTACCTAGGAGTGGGATCGCTGAGTTATAAGATTTAACCTTTTGAGGAACTACCAGCCTGTTTTCCAGGGGCAGCGCACAAGGGTTCCATTTCTCCACATCTTTGTCAACACTTGTTATTATCTGACATTTTGACTGTAGCCATGCTTGTAGGTGTGAAGCAGCATCTCATTGTGGTTTTGATTCACATTTCTGTAAGGACTAACATTATTGAACATCTTTTCATGTCCTTGTTGGTCATTTATATAATCTTCTTTGGAGAAATGTTTATTCAGATCCTTTGCCTATTTTTCCATTGAGTTATTTGTCTTTTATTATTGGGTTGTAAGAGTTCCTTCTATATTCTAGATACAAGTCCCACATCAGATATAAAATTTGCAAATATTTTGTCTCATTTTGTGGGTTGTCTTTCCATTTACTTGAAGGTATCTTTTTTTTTTTAAAGATTTTTATTGGAATTGGGGGAATGGGAACAGTGCTGGGGAATTGGGGGA
>NW_017732211.1:386464-401568 GCF_001890085.2 Hipposideros armiger
ACCCACTGCCACAGGGACTGCAGCCTACGCCATCGCCGGCGACTCACCGCAGCCCAGCTCCAGGTTGAGCTGTTGTTCAGCAAACCTTGCTGTGGAGGGCAGTGTCACTGGCCCTCATATGTGGGATCCGAACCGGGGCCCTCTGGCATCCCAAGTCAGTTCTTAACCATCGCGCCACTCGGCCGGCCCTGAAGGTATCTCTTGTAGCAGAAAAAAATTAACTTGGATGAAGTCCAATTTATCTATTTTTTCTTTTGTTGTTTATGTTGTTGGTGTTATACATAAGAAACCATTGCCTAATACAAAGTCATAAAGATTTATACCAATGTTTTCTTCTATGACTTTTATAGCTTCAACACTAACATTTAGGTCTTTGATGCATTTTGAGTTAATTTTTATATATGACATCAAGGTAGAGGTCCAACTTCATTCTTTTGCATGTGGATAACCAGTTGTGTCAGCACCATTTCTGAAAAGACTATTCTTTCCCCCACTGAATTGTCTTGGCACCCTTGTCAAAAATCAATTGACCATAAACACAAGGGATTATTTCTGAACTCTCAATTGTATTCCATTGATTTGTATGTATATCCTTATGCTAAAACCACACTGTTTTGATTACGTTAGTTTTGTAGTAAGGTCTAAAATCTGAATAATGACTTCATAGAATTGTTAGGAAGTCTTCCCTTCTTTTCTATTTTTTGGAAGAGTTTGGAAGGACTGCTTTTGATTCTTCTTTAAAAGTTTTGTAGCATTCACCATTCTTCTATCTCTTTGTTTCCCCTTCCTATATTTCTATTGGGCTCTGAGGGTACAAGGATACGTGGCAGACAGGAATTTAGGAGGGAGAATGCAGGAACCTATACTCATTCATTTATTTAACAAATATGAATATGTACTGAGTGCTTATCATGCCCCAAGCACTAGTTTAGGTGCCTGACATCGATGAGTGAATAAGAGAGAAAAACCTCTGCCCTTGGGAAGCCTACATTCTAGAGGAGGGGCAGACTTGATAAAACAATAAACATAATAAAGAAGGAAATTACACAGCATGTTAGCAGATGATTAGTGGTGTGGCTGAAAAAAAGAAAGACACAGGGTGACTGGGAGTGGCTGGGGAGTGTGTGTGTGTGTGTGTGTGTGGGGGGGGAACAGCAGCTGTAGTATTAAATATGGTGGTCAGGATAAGCCTCATTGAAGAAGTGGCAACTGAGCAAAGACTTGAAGGAGGTGAGGGAGTTATGTGAACATCTGGGGGAAAGCATTCTAAGCAGAGAAAACACCCTGTGCAAAATGTTAAGGTTGGAGTGTGCCTGGTGCCTTCCAAGAACAGTAAGTAGGCCAATGTGCTGGAAGATGGAGAAGTGATAGAGGCCAGATCATGTAGGGTCTCACAGGCCACTACAAGGTCGTAAGCTGGACATTGAGGAGGACCGTCTCATTTTTTAGGGTACTCAAGTGTACAATTAGCATAACACTCAAGATATATAGGAAGAGATATAGCTATTAGGGAATGAATGAATTTCTAGGTGCTGGGAATGGTGAGCTGACTTTCTTCTGAACAGCATACTTTTACATCCATTTGCTTCCTGGACCTTTCTACTTGTGTACTGATGACTCAAATGTCAATTGCCCCAAAATGAACTCATGATCTCTGTCCTAAATCCCTTCCTCCTCTTCTGGTCCCTGTCCGAGGTCATGGTATCTCACTAGAAATCTTGGAGTCATCTCCTGGTTCCGCTTCTCCCATTCTGCCATGTCTAACTAGACTTCCAACCCTGTCAGTTTGACTTCAGATATGTCCTCTTCTCTGTTCCCTCTGCCTTCACCCTGGTGCGAGCCCTCGTCTCTCATGGGACCTCTGTAATTACCTCCATGGCTCTATAATCTGTCTGCCAACTTCACTGCAGCTGCCACAGTGCCCACACCGATCATGTCACTCCCTCCTTTAAAGCTCTCTAGCGGCTCCTATGGCCTGTGGGATCTTGCGCCAGCCTTTCCTCTAGCCTCATTTCCCAATGTGCTTCTCTAGGGGCTCCATACTTCAGCCATACTGAACCTTTCACTGTAACGCAGGCATATTCTGCCCTATCACAAGGGCACTCATACCTGAAACGCAACACACGCTAGCTATTATTATCATCACATAACAACAGGTTCTGTCTTCTAGGAATGCCCTTTCTTCCTTTCTTCAACTGGAAAAATACTTACATACTCTTCTAGTCAATTCCAATGTCACTTTCTCTGTGAAGCCTTTCTCGTTTCCCTCAGGAGGGTTTGTTGCTACTTCCTATGTGTACATCCAGCATTCTGTATCTACAGCCCGTTTACCACTTAACAGAATGCACTGTGATTATTTGATTACAGATATGTCTCCCCCATCAGAGTGCAAGCTCCTTGAGGGCAGGTACCATCTCTTACTGGGTTTTTCATTCCCAGTAGGTAGTAGTGTCTGGCCCAAAGGAGGCACTCAATTCTTACTTGGTGAAATAAAGACTGAGTGCCTGAAATGATTCAAGAAAAATATTTGACTGTGCGAGTCAAGAAAGAATAAGAGAGAGAATTTCAAACACAAAGCAGCTGGCCTAAAAGCTCAGAGGCAGGAGGTGTAGCCACAAAAAGGCTAAAATTGAAGGTGTGGGTGGGTTATAGTTGGAGCCCAGAGCAAACAGGAAAGGTTGGGTGGAGCTAGCTGGGGAAATGCTGCGAAGCCACTGCCCAAAGTAAGTCTGGATTTTCATTTGAATGAGTAGGGAGTTGCTGCAGAGTTATTAGAGACACAGTTGAAGTGAGGCCATGACAAATGACCTGCACTGGGAAGCTGGAAGGAGGCCATGAGGCCAGCCAGAGGGCACTCACAATAACCGACCAGACTGGGCATGGCACGCGTAGGTGGGAGTTTCAGGAGGTACAGAAAAGGAGGGGCTAGATTTGGTGAATGATTCAAGATAGGAGAAGACACAGTGGTAGTGAGAACTGCTGAAGACCAGCAAAGAACACGAGCCCAGGGCTTTGGAAATCAGGGTTCCTTATCATCTTGGCTTCTCTGTGCCTTACCTTCCTAACAGTGAAACAAAGAGGTTCCGAATTCAAATGATCCACAAATCCTGTCAATTCTACCTTAGAAATACCTCTTGAATCACTGTCTCCATCTTCACTGCCAATGCCCTGGTCCAGGCCCCGGCAGTTCTCCCCTGGGCCACTGTATTAGCCTTGACAGTGGTCTCTCTGTACCATCTCTTGTCCCCATACTATCTGGTCTCCAGACAACAGTCAGCCTCATCTTTTAAAAATGTCGGTTAGATTATGTTACTCCTCTGCTTAAAAACGCTTTGGGTCCCACCGCACTTCCGGTCAGAGCACACTCCTTACTCCAGCCTACGAGGCCCCCACGTGTGCCCTCCTGCCCGCCTGTGTGACCTCATCTCACCCCTCTGGTCACACGAGTGTTTGCTTCTCCTTGAGCGCATCCAGCTCTTTCCCGCTTTCTCACATGCAATGCCTGGAATGCAGCTATTTGTCTGGCAGGGTCGCTTCCATCTCTGCTACTTCACACGTACATTCGATGGCCTCAGAGGTCAGTACTACCTGTTTATTTTCTTCTTAGCACTTATCACAATGTATAATTATTTTAGTATTTGTTTATCGATGACCTCCCAGAAGATTACGAGTTCTAAAAGGTAGGGCCACTCTGTCTGCCTAACTGTTGTATGTCCAGTGTCCAGCACATAGCGAGAGGTCAAGGAACGTATGTGAGTGAATGAATGAATAAATGAATAAATAAAAGGGGTGACGGAAGCAGAGTTCACCAAAAATGGGATAGTGAAGAAAAAGGGAGGGAAAGAGATTTTGAAGCAACTTCCATTGAAATTTGACAATAGCAATAGTTTCACCCAGCTTGTAGTATAAACTTTTAAAAGGAATTGGAGATGAGACAGAGGGTCACGCACCAAACCACGAAGAATCACATAAGCTGGGACCCACGGAATTCTGTTCAGGTCACCAGAAATTTGTTTAGCGTTTACTATGTTCCAGGCTCTATGCTGGGCCCTCACTGTGGGGGTTATAAAGATAAGTAAGTGTGTGCACTTCCAGAGTTTATATTTGAGAAACCAGAAATAGGAGAGAGAGAAGTACAAATGATGGTAAAAGGCAGACTTGAATCAAAGGGCTCCGGGGGCTCGGGGAAGGCTTCAAGGAAAGTGACTCCATGGGCCGGCCGAGTGGCACGCTGGTTAAGAACTGGCTTGGGACGCCCGAGGGCCCTGGTTCAGATCCCACATATGAGGGCCAGTGACACTGCCCTCTACAGCTAAGATGCTGAACAACAGCTCAACCTGGAACTGGGCTGCCGTGAGTCGCCGGCGACAGTGTAGGCTGCAGCCCCTGTGGCAGTGGGTGGCCATGAGCTACCCTATGTAGCCAGCAGCCACTGTGAACGGCCGTCCAAAAGCCGGAGACTGATCTGCCTCACCCAGGAAGAGCATAATGATGGTGCCAACTTGGGCCAGTGAAGCAACGTCCTCCACAACTAGACTGAAGAACAAAACGACAGCAACTTGTCTGTTCCCCTTCCCCCAATTCCCCAATAAAAATCTTAAAAAACGAAAAAAAAAGAAAGTGACTCCAACACTGACGTCGACAATTCCAGCACACAGTGAAGTGGGAGCACAGCCACACCCTTCTGCTCTTCCCCATACGACACTTCTTAAAAGCAGGACGGGAAGCAAAATACTTCAGAAGATGACTTCTGATGTGTTAGAGGGAGAGCCAGCAGGTGCGGGAGTTTGGGCCCTGCCGCTCACTGTTTTGGAGACGGAAGCCAACTGCTCATTTGTTTTTGCAAACGCATCAGGCCGTGTGGTGGGTACTTTCATATATATTATTTGATTGAATCACTGGCCTTTCCTAAGCTTCAGGTTTCTCGCCCCACTCTGATTTCTGGTTCCCAAACAGCTGGGGCTGAGCACAGGCCTTCAGGGATTTACTCCCTTTTGCCTTCGGGCAGAGTGGCACTTTTGGTCAGATCGTAAAGGCCCTGCAATGAACAATGGGGCCTGCCTGCCAGGGGAACCCACTGTATACTGGGAGATGCAGATATTAAGGTGTCAGGAAACGATCGTCCTAAAGTGTTACTCATGTGAAGAGAAACTGTAATGTGGGAAATTATAAGATGGCTGTCTGGAGGTGCTGCTGGGAGGACAGATGCTTTAAAGTGAGATGGGTGGAGAAGAGAAAATGTGTCAGTGCGTCTCCAGGAATAACCATGGAGAGAGCTGTCTATTTCTGGACAAGGGCTTCTTTGCTTCTGCTGAAAGAACTATTCCTAGCATGGAGCAGGGCAATTTCCCAGGTACCTAGGTGTAGTGAAAAAAAAAAGCCAACTCTGGAGAATGTCCAATTGCTTTTGTTCTAATTAAGCATTCACCAAGCAGCTTTCTGGTCTCTTCACTAGGACAAGACAGCAGCTAGGAGGGCTCATGCAGACGAGAAAAGCCTTGCCTTGCCTAATCCTTTGCCCAAATCTATTATTCATTATAAATGGACACCTTGAGGTCTGCTTTATAGATCAGTCTCTGTGGCTTTGACAGTATGGATTCAGTCCCCAGACTCTTCATCCCGTGATGGGACTGAAAAGGGGACAGACATATGAAGTGTTGCTCTCCTCGGAAGTCTGCCTTGAAGCAGCTGCTGCCTTTATCTATTAAATTACAGCAATAAGACTCTCTTACATTTGTTCAGCACTTTGAACTTTAAAGCATTTTCATATATATTATCCCATTTTATTTTGTCTAGTATACCTTCTTTAGGTCATACTGCTTGTAAAAACACATTTGTAGAGCAGTGGCAAAGACACCAGAGGAAGCAGTAGTATTGTCAATACACTGAAACAAATCTGTCTATGATGGGGCCCTGGCAAAAGAAATCAAACTAAAGAAATCAATGTAGTCAGAGTCTAGGCTGCAGCAGGGCAACCCGGGAATTTGGAGATAGACATAGTATAATTCTGAGAATGAGATAAGGCAAAGCCATGGTTGTAGGTGCACTGCTGATGGAGACTTGGGACACAGCCAAGTGTAATCAAGGTGACCAGGGCATACCTGCAGGACTGGAATGTACTTGAAGAAAGCTGCAATCTAATCAGCTTTACTGTAAACTGTCTGAAGAATAACATGTTACAGAAAGGTGGTGGTCAAGTTATTTGAAAAAGAGGAATTACAGCGTCAAGGCATATTACTGTTTTTCCAGCTCCCAGTGCAGAGGGGTGGGGAGGGGTGAGGGAGGGAAGTGTGTGCATTTGTCCAATGGCTGGAGAGTATATGGAGCTCGGTCCACTACACATATGACAGACACACATATTGTGTCTGCAGGAACGTACTCAAATATGAATCGGTCTTCAGTATGCACAGCCTTTCCCATGCCACTTCCTTCACTCCGATTCTGCGCCCATCAGGTAACCTGACTAATTCAGTTTCCTAGGTTCCTTGATCCTGGGCAAGTAATGCCCTTAGATGAGACTACCGTGATTGCCCGACAGGTATCTCTTCCACTGTAAATTAACATAATTGCAATATATTGTATATGACTCTTCCCAATTTCCTTGTTCGGAAAACTTTCAAAGCTACAGAGAAGCTGCAAAAACAGTACAATAAATTTCTACTTCTTAAACTATTGCGTTTGACCATACTCAAAAATCAGCTGGCCCTATTTGTGTGTGTCTATTTCTGGGATCTCTCTTCTGTTCTTTTGATGTGTCGATTCCTTTGCCAATACCACATAGTCTTGATTACTGTAGCTATATATTAAGTTGTAAAATTGGTAGAGTGATTGTTCTCACTTCATACTTCTATGAAATTGTTTTAGCTCTTCTGCTTCCTTTGTTTTTCCATATACATTATATAATTACCTCATCTATGTCTTCAAAAATCATGCTGAAATTTGATCGGTATTGTATTAAACCTGCACAGAAATTTGGAGAGAACTGATATATTGACTACGCTGATTCTCCTAATCCATGAATACTTTATGTCTCCGCATGTCTTTAGATCTTCGATTTCTTTCATCAGTGTTTGGGCTTTCAGCATATCAGTCTGGGACATATTTTGTTAGTGACATGGGTCACTTTTTTAAATGGATTGTAAATGGCACTGTATTTTAAATTTTGGTTTCCACGTGCTCATGGATAACACATAGAAATACAATTAATCTTGTATCCTAAGACTTGGTGAACTCACTTATTAGCTCTAGGAGGTTTGTGCAGATCCCTTGGGATGTTCTATGTAGAAAACCATGTCATTTGCAAATAGGGACAGTTTTAGCTCCTCCTTCCCATTCTGTGTACTCTGGAGATGACACCTGCTATGCCTTCCAGCTAAGGAAAGCACGAGAAACTGGTCTGCAGTCTTTTTCTTTTGGATCCTTTGTGTCTGGTTTTGGCATCAGGATAATACTGGTTTAATGAAATTGGTTGGGAAGTGGTATGAATTATTCTTTAAACATTTGGTAGAATTCTCCAGTGAAACCATTTGGGCCCAGAGAATTCATTTTTTGGTTATTTTAAAATTACAAATTCCATTTCCTTAGTAGTTATAGGCTATTCAAATAATTTCATCTTTGGTGAGTTGCAGTAGTTTCTGGTTTTTGAGGCAGTAGTTCATTTCCTTTAAGTTGTCAAGTTCATGTGTGTAAAGTTGTTAGATGTATTCTGTTATTATCCTTTTTATGTCTTCAGGGTCTGTGGTGATATCCCGTTTAATTCCTCACATCGGTAATATATGTCTTCTGTTTGTTACTCCTGCTAGAAATTTGTCAATTTTATTAATGTTTTTAGAGAGCTACCTTTTTGTTTCATTGAGTTTCTATATTATTATTCTTTTTTCAATTTATTTCTTGTCCTTCTTATTTCCTTCCTTTTACATCCTTTGGGTTTATTTTGCTCTTCTTTTTCTAGTGTGTTAAGGTGGCAACTTAATTGATTGATTTGAGACTATTCTTTAAAGATTTAGTGCTATCAATTGCCCTCTCAGCACTGATATAGCTGTGTTCCAAAATTTTTGATGTTATATTTTCATTTAAATTCAGTTCAATGTAATTTTTTATTTTCCTTGACATTTCCTCTTTAACACATGGGTTATTCACAAGTGTGTTCTTTAGTTTCCAAGTATTTGGAGATTATCCTATTATCTTTCTTATATAATCAATATAGATTTCTGTTTGATTCTATTTTGGTTAGAGAATACACCCTGTATGATTTACTTCTTTTAAATTGGCTGAGTTTTCCTTTATGGTCCATGATATGGTCTATCTTTACTTTTTATTTTTTAAATCATTGTGGTAAGATATATAAAACATAAAATATGCCACTGCAACTATTTTAAGTGTAAAATTCAGTGGCATTAAGTATTGGGTTGTTGGAAAAGTCATGACGCATTTTTGCGATGAAAAACATAGAAAAAATATGTCATGGCTTTTCCGACAACCCAATACATTCACAATATTGTGCAACCATCACCATTATCTATTTTTAAAACTTTTCCATCACCCCACACAACTTCTGTACCCATTAAGCAGTAGCCCCCCCCCCCAGTTCCCCTTCCCTCAGTCACTGGTAAATTCTAACCTATTTTCTGTCTCTATGCATTTGCCTATTGTAGACATTTCATGTAAGTGAAATCATACATTATTTGTCCTCTTGTATCTGGCTTATTTCACTTAGCATAATGTTTTTAAGGTCCATCCATGTTGTAGCATGTTTCAGAACCCTTAGAGACAGGTTTACGTTGAGAGACAAAGATAGGGACAGAAATAGGATTAGGTTGTGGGAAGGTATAGTTTTAGGGAATTAGGCTTTGGTCTATGAACAGGTGTAGTGTTGGGGTTCAGGTAGGTTGATGGGTAGAGTGAGCGACAGGGACAGCATTCTGGTTTACGGTAGAACAAAGGTAGGGTGAGGTTTACAAATATCCTCAAGGTTAGTGTTATTAGCAGCGCGACGGTGGGTATTGGGTTAAGGTGAAAACACGGTTACCGTGAGGGTCCCGTAGAAGGCTAGAGTTATTGTGAGAGACTCTGTTAGTCTAGGGTTAGGAAAGTTTTAGGTTTCAAAATAGCGACAGTGGTAGGAGTAGTTTCAGGTAGAGGTTTAACGTTCAATTGAGGGCCAGGGTTACCGACTCGGTTTGGAGGATGGTTGGTGTCAGTGTTAGGATTAGGATTTGGGTTTCCAGTTAGGGTTAGTGAAAGGTTCAGATGTAGGATTACATATAGGGCAAGGGGTAAGTTTAGGCGTAGGGAAGAGTTCAGGGACAGGGCTCGCATCAGGGTTTCAGAACTTCATTTCTTTTTATGGTTGAATAGTATTTCACTGTATTGATAGATCACATTTTGTTTATCCATTGCTCTGTTAATAGACAAATGGGTTATTTCACCTTCTGGCTATCGTACATAATGCTATAATAAACACGAATATACAAGTATCTCTTTGAGTCCCTATTTTCAGTTCTCTTGAGTACATAACTTGGAGTAGAATTGTTAGGTCATATGGTAATTCTATACATAACTTTCTGAGGCGCTGCCAAACTATTATCCACAGTGGTGGTACCATTTTACATTCTCAGCATCAATAAAAGAGTTCCACATCCTCACTAAAATTGTTATTTTAAGTAACTTTGATTGTAGCCCTTCTATTAGGTGTGAAATGGTAGCTCACTGTCATTTTGATTTGCATCTCCCTAATGACTAATGATGTTGAGCATTTTTTCATGTGCTTATTGGCCATTTGTATGTCTTCTTTGCAGAAATGTCTATTTAATTCCTTTGCCAATTTTTAAAATGGGTTGTCTTCTTCTTGTTGAATTGTAGGACTTCTTTATGTATTCAGGATATTAAATCCTTATCAGATATGATTTGCAAATATTTTCTTCAATTCTGTACATTGCCTTTTCACTTTTTTTGTAGAGGAAGAAAGTTTTATTATTGAATTAACTTTAATCTAGAATTTGTCCCTTTCACTTGCTTGATAATATCTTTTGATGGACAAAAGTTTTTAATTTTGATGAAGTTAAATTTATCTGTTTTTTTCTTTTGTTGCTGTATCTAACAACCGCCTGTCAAATCCAAGGTCATACAGATATATCTTGTATGTTTTCTTCTAAGAGTTTTATGATTTTACATCTTATATTTAGATAGGTGATCTATTTTGAGTTAATTTTTGCATATGGTATGAAGTAGGGGTCCAACTTCATTATTTTGCATGTGGATCCTCAGTCATCCAAGCACCATTTGTTGAAGAGTTGATTCTTTTCCCACAAACGGATTGGCCCCCTTGTTGAAACTCAATTGGCCATAACAGATTTACTGAGGTTATCACTTTGTGAAGTGTATACATGTCTAATCACTATGTTGTTTTATACACCTGAAACTAATAATAAAAAAAGAAAATCTATTGGCCATAGATGTATGGGTTTATTTCTGGACTTACAATTCTATACCATTGGTCTACATATGAGGTATGACAATTAAGATTGTGAACTTGGGCCGGCCGAGTGGCTCGTTGGTTAAGAGTTGGCTTGGGAGCATGAGCTCTGAGCAGCAGGGCCGCCGGTTCGGATCCCACATGGGCCAGTGACGCTGCGCCCTCTACAGCTAAGATGGTGAACAACAGCTCGACCTGGAGCTGGGCTGCTGTGAGTTGCCGCCGATGTTATAGGCTGCAGTGGGCTGCCGTAAGCTGCCGTGAGCAGCTGTGCAATGGCCGGCGACTGATCTGCCTCACCTGGGAAGAGTGCAATGATCACAATACCAACATGGGCCAGTGAAGTGACGTCCTCCACAACTAGACTGAAGAACAAAAGGACAGCAACTTGTCTGTTCCCCTTACTCGATTCCCCAATAAAATCTTTTTTTTTAAGCTTGGAAACTTGTTGCAATGATGATGCTAAACTTTTTTTTTATGTCAGAGAGATTATTCATCATGAATTTGTGCCAACTGGACAAACAGTTAACCAAGTTTATTATTTGGAAGTGCTGAAAAGGCTGTGTGAAAAAGTTAGATGACCTGAAGTTTTTGCCAACAATTTGTGGCTCTTGTACTATGACAATGCATCAGCTCACACAGCACTGTCTGTGAGGGAACTTTTAGCCAGTCAACAAATAACTGTATGGGAACACCCTCCCTACTCACCCGATCTGGCCCCCAATGACTTCTTTCTTTACCCGAAGATAAAGGAAATATTGAGACAAAAGTATTTTGATGACATTCAATACTTCACGGGTAATACAATGACAGCTCTGATGGCCAGTCCAGAAAAAGAGTTCCAAAATTGCTTTGAAGGGTGGACTAAGTGCTGGTGTCGGCGCATAGCTTCCCAAGGGGAGTACTTGGAAGGTGACCGTAGTGATATTCAGCAATGAGGTGTGTAGCACTTTTTCTAGGATGAGTTCCCGACCTTAATTGTCCGACCTCATATCTATCCTATGCCAATACCACACTGTTTTGATTACTGTAGCTTTGTAGTAGGTTTTGAAATTGTGAAGTGTGAATCCTCTAACTTTGTTCCTTTTCAAGATTGTTTTGGATATTTGGGGCTTCTTGAAATTCCATAAGAATTTGCAAAAAAGGCTGTTGGGCCTTTGATAGGGATTGCATTGAATCTGTAGGCTGCTTTGGATATTATTGACATATTAACAATATTAAGTTGTTTAATCCATGAACACAGGATGCCTTTCTATTTATTTAGGTCTTCTTTAATTTCTTCCAGAAAATATTTTGTACTTTTCAGTACCAATCTTTCACCTCCTTGGTTAAATTTATTCCTGAGTCTTTTGTTCTTTTGGATGCTACTGTAAATGGAACTGTTTTCTTAAAATTGTTTTTTGGGTTGTTCATTGCTAGTGTATAAAAAACATCTGATTTTGTGTGTGGATATTGTAACTTGCAAAATTGCTAAATTTGTTTGTTAGCTCTAGTAACTTTCATATGGATTGTTTGGAATTTTCTCTATATAGGATCACGTAGTCTGTGAATAGAAAGAGTTTTATTACTTGCTTTCCAATTTTGATGCCTTTGACTTCCTTTTATCTTGTCTAATTGCTCTGGCTAGAAATTCTAGTACAATGTAGAATAGCAATGATGAAAGTGGGTATCTTGTTCCTGATTGTAGGGGGGAAAGCTTTCAGTCTTTCACCCTTGATTATGATGTTAACTATAGGTTTTTCATAAGTGCCCTTTTTATGATGAAGAAGTTTCCCTCTATTCCTAGCATTCTGAATGCTTTTATCATAACAGGATGTTGGATTTTGTCAAATGTCTTGTCTGCATCAATTGAGATAATCATGTGGCTTTTCCCCTTCATTAAATTAATGTGGTGTATTATATTGATTGATTTTATGTTGAACCACCCTTGCATTCCTGGGATAAATTCCACTTGGTCATGGTGAATAATCACTTTAATATGAAGTCTGATTCAGTTTGCTAGTATTTTGTTGACAGATTTTTGTATTTATAATCGTAAGATATATTGGGCTTTAATTTTCTTATGATATTTTTATGTTGGTATCAGGGCAATGCTGGCCTCATGGAATGAGTTAGGAAGTGTTCTATCTTGTTCAATTATCTGGAAGAGTTTGAGAAGGACTGGTGTTAATTCTTTAAATGCTTTTTAGAATTCACCAGTGAAGCCATTGATCCTTCAATTTTCTCCATTGGGAGGTTTTTCATTACTAATTCCATTTCTTTACTTGTTACAGATCTGTTGAGATGTTTTATTTATTTTTGAGTCAGTTTACATAATATGTTTATTTCTGGGATTTTGTCCATGTCATCTAGGCTATCTATAATTTGTTAGCATACAACTGTTAATTGTACTCTCTTATAATCCATTTTTATCTCCATAAGGTTGGTAGCAATGTCCCCACTTTCATTTCTCATTTTAGTTTTTTGCATCTTTTCTCTTTTTTTCTTTATTAGCTAGCTAAACATTTGTCAATTTTGTTGCTCTTCCCAAAGAACCAACTTTTGGTTTTATTGATTCTCTGTATTGTTTTTCTATTCTCTATTTCACTTATCTTTTTCCTCATCCTTACTAGTTTCTTCTTTCTGCTAGCTTTGGATTCCTCTCTCTTTTTTTCTAGTTCCTCAAGGTGTCACAGTAGGTTATTGATTTGAGATCTTTTAATGTAGGCATTTACAGGTATAAATTTCCCTCTGATTACAGCTTTTGCTGCATCTCATAAGTTTTGGTGTGTTGTCTTTTCATTTTTATTCATCACAAATTATTTTCTAATCTCCATTGTGTTTTCTTCTTTGACCCATTGGTTGTTTTAAGAGTGTGTCGCTTAATTCCCACACATTTTTTAACTTTTTACTTTTCCTTCTGCTGTTTTTTTTTTTTTAGCTTTATTCCACTGTGGTCGGAGAAGATAGTTTGTATGATTTCAGTCTTCTTAAATTTATTAAAACTTGTTTTGTGATCTAACATATGAGATGTCCTGGGGAATGTTCCATGTGCACTTGAAAAGATGTTTCATGTGCATTTATAAAACATTTTATTTAATAGTTACCATGGGTATTCTGTTGTTGTTGGGGCGGGGGGAGGGGATGCTCTCTATATATTCATTTGGTCTAATTGCTTTATAATGATGTTCAAGTCCTCTATTTCTTTATAGTTCTTATGTCTAGATGGTTTATCCATTGTCAAAAATGGTGTGTTGCAGTCTCCAACTGTTATAGTAGAATTGTCTACTTCTCTTCTCAATTCTGTAAACGTTTGCTTTTTATATCTTGGGGCTCTGTCACATGATGCATATGTTTAAAATTGTTTTATCTTCCTGGTTAATTGATCCTTTACCAATATATCATGTCTTTCTTTGTCTCTTGTAAGACTTTTTTACTTAAAGTCTGAAGTCTGATATTAGTATAGCCACTTCAGCCCTTTTTGGTTACCACGTGCATGGAATATTTTTTCCGTCCTTTCACTTTCAATCTACTTGTGTCTTTGGATCTAAATTGAGTTTGTCATAGACAGCACATAGTTGGACTATAGTTTCTTTTTACAATTCACTGTCCAAACTCTGTCTTTTGATTGAAGACTTCAATCCACTTACATTTAATGTGTTTACTGATGAGGAAGTATTTCTGCCATTTTGCTATTTGTTTTCTCTTTATCTTATATTTTTGTCCCTCATTTCCTCCATTACTGTCTTCTTTTGCATTTAGTTGATTATTTGCAGCAAACCTTTTTGATTCACTTTTCATTTCCATTTGTACATATTTATTTTGTAGTTACCATGGTAATGCATTTAACATCTTAAATTTTCTTACAGTCTAGTTTGAACGGATACCCACTTAAGTGCAATAGCATATAAAAACCCTATTATACAGTTCCATCCCCTTCCTTATGTTGTTGTCATAAATTTACATCTTTATACATTATGTGTCTAATAACACAGATTTATAATAATTTTTATGCATTTGTCTTTTAAGTCTTGAGGAAATAAAGAATGGAATTACAAGCCAAAAATGCAATAATATTAGCTTTTATATTTGCCCCTGTAGTTTCCTTTACCAGAGACCTTTGTTTCTTTATATGACTCCAAATTACTGTCTAGTGTCCTTTCATTTCACCCTGAAGGACTTATATTAGCATTTCTTCCAGGGCAGGTCTAGTGGTAACAAACTCCCTCAACTTTTATTTATCTGGAAATGTCTTAATTTCTCCCTCAATCTTGAAGGAGAGTTTTGTTGAATACAGAATTCTTGGCTGACAGCTTTTTCTTTTTCTCTCAATGCTTTAAATATGTCACCCAACTGCCTCCTGGTCTCCATGGTCTCTGATGAGAAATCAGCTTTTAATCTTATTGAGGATCCCTTGTATGACTAGTTGCTTCTTTCTTGCTGCTTTCAAGATTCTTTCTTCATCTTTCAACAGTTTGATTATGAGTCTTGGTGTGAATCTCTTTGAGTTTATCCTACTTGGAGTTCACTGAGCTTCTTGAGTGATGCACCATGATTGCGCTCTTCCCGGGTGAGGCAGATCAGTCGCTGGCTTCTGGACGGCCGCTCACTGCAGCTGCTGGCCGCTCACGCTGGCTGCTGGCTACACACG
>NW_017732211.1:401703-514964 GCF_001890085.2 Hipposideros armiger
AGGGCAGTGTCACTGGCCCTCATATGTGGGATCCGAACCAGGGCCCTCTGGCATCCCAAGCCAGTTCTTAACCATCGCGCCACTCGGCCGGCCCCTTAGGTTTTCTATTGTATGTCTCAACTGTAATCTTTAGCCTCAGGCATCTGGGGGTTGTTCATCTAATGATGTTTTCAAGCAATGCCTACTACTTTTCTAGCCTGGTTGAATTCCAAGATAGATGCAACGGAGATGAATGCCCTGTATCTGTCATCCAGGTGGCCCCTGGCAGGTTAGAATAAACCTACACAACAAATTTCAAATAAGGTCTGCTTTGTTCCCTCGGGAATCATGGTCCAGGGTCCCACATTAGGAATATGGGCTACTGTTTTCAAGACTGCTGCCCAGCTGTTGTGGGAGTGGGACAAGGGCAAGTAAAAATGCCAGAGAGCTTTCCTACCATTAATACAATTAGGTATCTTTTTACTTGTACCATAAACTGGGTTTTTTTCCTTTAATAGTTTATACTAGTGGGCATTGCATATGGACTAGGATTAGATCTGACCCTGAACTTATTTAATTTGTATTTTGATCAATGTTGTAGTTTAATAACATGCACATAGTTTACAAAGTCAAACATCACCCAAGTTTTATGAGGACATACAGTAGCTCTTTACTTTGTCACTTCCCATTTACAACTTCCACTTCCCAAGAACAGTCACTTTTTATTCTTTTAGCTGCTTCTAGTATTTTCTTCTATATGCTCAAACAACACAAGAAGGCTGCTAGTTGTTTTTCAATTTTTGACATGAGGTATGATCAAAAACTATGGTGAATGTTTAAATTAAAAAATTATTATTATAGTAAAAGACATAATGCCATCAATCCCCTTCAAAATACTCCCTCTAACTTCAAACACACTTATCCCATTGTTCTTGCTACTTTCTGAAGCAGTTCTGAGTGTCTTTGGTTGTGCTGGCATGCCTGCCTCGATGTCCTGAATCGATTCAAAATGTTTACCTTTCATGGTCATTTTGACTTTGGGGAAGAGCCACAAGTCTCATGGTGCCAGATCCAGTGAATAAGATGGATGAGGACACACTGTAATGTTTTTGACAGAAATTACAGTACCAGAGCGATGTGTGACACAGAGCATTGTCATGATGGAGGATAAAACCGTTTGCCCATTTCATATTAATGCATTGTTCATGATCCATGATTCATGGCACACTTTAAAACACACCTTCTCTCAACCATAGCTCAAACCCGACTGACTGCACTGAACAAGTTGAAACTTGTCACACACTGTTACTAAGGTTCAACGCGCCCCTTCCCGTATTGAAGATCCCTACCTTTCCATTGGATGGCACTCAGCAGCAGCACTCACCATAGTTTTTTATCACACTTGATATAGTAGAATTTCATTCCTTTTAAAGGTTGGATAAGATTCCATTGTATGTGTGTGTTATGTGCCATTGAGTTGGCTCCAACTCCTGGCATCCCATGAATGGGTGATGTCCACAATGTCCCATCCTTAACAGCCCTGCTCAAACTCATGCCTATGGCTTCTTTTTTGGAATCAATCCATCTCATATTTGGTCTTCCTCTTTTCCTGATGACGTCTATTTTTCCCAGCAGTATTGTCTTTTCCAACGAACTCAGCCTTCTCATGATGTGCCCAAAGTAGGAGAGCTTCAGCTTTGTCATTTTTCCTTCCAGCCATGTTTCAGGCTTCAGTAATATTTCAGTCTTAATTTGCTCTAGGACCTACTAGTTTATATTTCTGGTGGCCCAGGGTATCTTCCATTCATTGTATGCACATACTATATTTTGTTTATCCATTCATCTTTTGATATATATTTGAGTTGTTTATACCTTTTGGCTTTTTTGAATAATGCTGTAATAATATCACTATAAAAGTATCCACTTTAAATTCTTTGGCTATATACCTAGAAGTGGAATTGTTGGATCATATGGTAATCCTGTGTTTAACTTTTGGGGGCACTGTTAAGCTGTTTTCCACAGTAGCTGCACAATTTTACATTCCCACCAGCAATGCACAAAAGTGCCAATTTCTCCACATCCTCACCAAGCTTTGTTATTTTCCATTTAAAAAAAAAATAATGTCAATGTTAATGAGTATGAAGTGGTAACTCACTGTGGTTTCCAATTTTTAAGTTGACTTTTCCTTGATTTGGCATTTGCTTGGTTGCTGTAAACCTTTGACTGTCTTCCAGAGCTTTGACAATGCTGTTCCTGACAGTTTGTTTCTCTATGTTTCTGTGAGGTGATGGGACCTTGGTGCTGCCTAATCCATCATTTTTCAAAAAACTGTCTGTCTGTCTGTCTGTCGATCTATCTATCTCATTACATTTATTTATTTATTTATTTATTGCAATTCAAGACTTATGAAATGTTTATTTCTGGAATTTTCAATTTAATATTTTTGGATCATGGTTGACTGCAGGTAACTGAAATTAAGAAAAGCAAAACTGCAGATAAGGGGGGGTCTACTCTAGTAAGTTTTTAACATCTCTATCACTTACTAGGTACCTTTCTTCCCTATTTCCATAATTTTTGATATGGTCTGTGTTGCTATATATTCCATGGGTGCTTGAAAAGAATGTGTATTCTGCTGTTATTAAGTGGAATGTTCTATAAATGTCAATTAGGTTCTCTTGGTTGAAGGTGGTGTTGAGTTCTTCTTTAACTTTCCTGATATTGTCTAGTTGTTCCATCACACCCATAATAGGAATAGATAAAACAAAATTCTTCCTCCCAATGAGAATCAGAGAAATGGAGGTAGCTTGAGGAAAGATGTAAGCAGGGATGTCCATGACTTTCCAAGCATCTGATGTCTTTCAATTGCAGGTCTGCCTCTGCTGCATCATCTTGCACCATCCCCTCTGATACTCTACAGACATAGTAAACTCTATAGTTCTCAAAGACCCTGTGTTCTTTTACTCCTCTGTGGCAATCACTTTTCCTGAAATGTCCTTCCCCTTGAGTACCTTTAAAGATTCAGCTCAAATATTACTTCTCTTGTGAAGCTTCTATGATCACCTAAAGTAACTTGAATATATCTTTTTTGGAGGTTAATTTACCGTGAAGCTAATCATAAATCTTCAAAGCCCCTCACTTAGACAGATACTTTACAAGGTCCTGGGAGGGGCCTCTACATTATTTTTATAAGGTTGAAGTTTTTGTTTTCTAATTTGCAAAGTAAGATATTTAACCAAATTCGGTTAAGGCTGTTTCTTCCAGTCTGACTTTTCCTCTATCAGGCTTCCCCTTGTGTTGGGTGGCACTGGAGTGGCTAAGAGGAAGTTGAGTTGTGGATAGATTTATTTTGGATTTAGTGGCATATATTTATGTGGTTTGCAATAACTTATGTGCACAGCAGGTCCTCAAATAACGGTGCTTTGCTCAATGACATTTCATTATAACATTGATGAGATGCCATACAAACTTAACTCTTGTTTATATCGCTTAGCCTATGGTAAAACTGGTTTTGTTAAATGTCATTTTGCTGAAGTTCCAAGAACATATCAGAAACATTAAGTGAGGACTCACTGAATATTTCATTTATTGCTAATGGTGTAGGAATGGCTATAGGAATGTTCCCATAACCCAATATCCTGACGCACCCAACATCTTTACAGAAAATAGAGCCAGAGATAGTATTTTGATATGAGTGTATCCTATAGTGACTAGTATTAGACATACTGGGTAGTAGAAGCGAAACAAAGTTTGAAATGTACAAAGTCCAGTTAGTCTGTGGAAAATGCTTCTAACCAACCCATTTAAATATTAAGTGGATTTGTTTTTTAGCGATGCCTAGTCAAAATGAAAGTTTTCTCCTTTCAAAATATAGCCAATACAGCATATACAACTATAAATGAGCCATGATACTTGTATTTTTCATGGAAATTGTACAAATAGAATATATCACAATTCCTGTTTTTGAAGGACCCAAACCTTCTAGCAGCATTATAAACAGTGAGTATGCCTGTGTGTACAGTCACATATTTTATGCATCCCATCTGCTATGGACTGAATTGTGTTCAAACTCCCCCCCCCCAATTCCTATGCTGAAGCCCTAACTCCCAATGTGACTGTATTTGGAGACAGGGTGTTTAGGAGGTAGTTACAGTTAAATGAGGTCGTAAGGGTGGGGCCCTAATCCGAATGGATTGGTGGTCTTATAAGCAGCAGAAAAGATCAGTCTCCCCCCACTCCCCACATGCACTTAGAGGAAAGGCCATGAAAGGCTCTCACCGGAAACCGAACCTTGCTGGGTCTTGATATGGGACTTCCAGCCTCCAGAACTGTGGGAAACAAATGTCTATTGTTTAAGCCACCTGCTCTGCGGTATTTTGTTATGGCAGCCTGAGCACATTAATACACCATCTATCAATAACAAAACACAAATTTTGATCAAATATGCTAGAGGAATGATTGAACTATATTTTTGTTCTTTCTAATGAAAATGACATTACAAAAGCATATGCAGCCAAAAAATATAGAAAAAAGGATCATATATGCATCACATATTTAGTTAATAAAGCATGCTAGAATGGTTTTGGATGTTGTGATGTTTGTAGTAGTTCACCTTTTTATTTATTTATTTATTTTCCCCCATCTTTTTAAAATTTATAAATTGATGCCTTTTCTTTTATCATTCTAAATATTTACTTGTACCTAATTTTAAATTTTATGTTCTCTTTCTTAAATAGCACCCCCGACCCCTCCCCTCCAAAACAAAAAACATCTGTGTAAGCTTCAGGCCTACAAAGCCTGGATCCACCATTGCCCTCTCTAATAGAATTTAAACCAATGATTCTACGCCTGTGGTCTCCTTTAGATTGTGAATCTTTCTAGAACAGGAACTGGCTCTTCACCTTTGCTTGTCTAGCACCTGGAAGAAAGCTGACACATAGTAGTCATTTAATAAATGGTTGTTGGTTGAACTAGTGAACAAACAAATTAGTAGAAAGACTAGAAGATGTATGTGAATTAGTTAAGGAAGTGGGTAGTCTGGAAGGTTAGCTTGAGGGATTTGAGAGAATGAACATGGAGGCAAGGGGGAAGTAGTCAAAGTGCCCAAAATTACTTTGTAAAAATGATGATTAATTTTCCAAGCTAAGGTCACTCCAGGAATAGAAAAGGGCTGCTCACTGACATGAGTCTTAACAGAAACCGATCCTCTAGTTTCAAAATGGGATAACAGGGATCTACCCTCATGCCCAAATACCTCTGCGGATCTTCCCTTATTCCCCTCTACTCCTCACTCACTAGCTGTGTGGCCTTGGGCCAACCAGCTAACCTCTTTGAGACATACTTTTCTCTCCTATCATTGTAGATAAATACCTCATAAGGTTGTTGTGAGTGTTCAATGAAATAAGGCCTGTGAAAGCATCTAGCACAGTACCTGGCATACAGCAGGTGCTCAATAAATGTTAGTTTTTTTTTAGTGAGGTCTGCTAATTCCCTTTAAAGAAACAGAGTCTCCTCAGCCTCCAAGGCCCGCATCCTCCTGTTGTACTCCTCCAAGGAGACACTGGTCTCTTCATCACCTTGGAAGAAACTCTATCTCCTTAGAGGGACCCTCATCCTCCTCTGGAATCTTTTCCCGGTTGTAAAAAAAAGTTCTAAAGTTTACAAGGTCAATGTGTGATCGAGCAGGAAATGTGGACGTTTTTCATGTTAACAGTAAAAGGACAAGATGTCCGGTTATAATTTGTACAGACATTTTGTTACCTTGGCCTGTGCTTAGAGCAGAAGCAGGAAAGCAGCAATTAATTGAAGGTGTCTATGATACAGTTTTAGTCAATTCCTCTGATTTTGTTAAATGGTACAATTTGAAGAGGTATGAGGCATAAAGCAGCTGGAAAATTCCCAGGGCCTGGGTCTACTCCAATACTATGTTCCTAGTGGGGTTAGGCAGAGATGCTAGCTCAATAACCACTGAAAGGAAGCCTCATTCAGGTCTACTTCCTGGAGGTCCGCAGTGGGAAGTAACTGTGCAATATTATCCCAGAAAGGGGGAGTCGTTGGCTGCAAAGGTCAGGAGAGAGTGCAATGCAGCCCAATGCTTTTGGGTCCATTAAGCCAGCACAGCTGCCATGTGGCCTGCTAATGCTATTCAGAAATGGGCAAAATTCAGGTTGGAAAATTGGTTCATGTGGTGTGCACGTGTGTGGATTGGAGCAAAAGAAGATAAGAATGGGCAATAGGGCCAATGTAGTAAGCTCCTCTCGTCACACAGTCAGCCCTACCTTGGGCTCCAGATTTCACCTCCTCTGGAACCTTGAATTCTTGCTTATTTCCTTTCCTCTCAATCACCTTAGATGAAGAGATCCCTCACTTCATTACATACATCTCAGTTAACAGACCTGCACAGGTCATTTTTGGTCAAAAAACATCTTCTCTTGAACCTGGTGCCCCTCGGAATACTGTCTAGGAAAATAAAAGCAAAAGCTGCTTTGCTATTCCCCCTTAAAGAGTTATCTCCCTATTTTCTGCCACTCTCTTTCAAGTACCATTAGAACTAAAACTTGGGGTGTGAGTAGCTTTGCAGGGGAGCCTGCCTCCCTCCACCAAGCTCTATTAGTCACACCTTTACTGGTTCTCATAGCACTGTGTTCAGACTGCTATTACTGTACTAAGCAGCTAGAACTGTGATTATCTGCTTACATTGTGTTATTTACCTCTTTGTATTGTGTCACTTCTGCTAAACCATGAGTCCCTAAAAGGAAGTAAAGTGACCTTTGTCTTAGTGTCGCCAGAAAAGAATGCTTTACAATCGGTGCCCAATAACCATCAGGTGGGAGAGAAGGGGGCTAACAGCTATTGAACAATGACTATGTGCTGGTTTTTCTGTAAGATAGGTGAGATTATGCTTACTTTATGCAGAAGAGAATGGAAGTTTACAGACTTCAAGAAGTTTGCCTAAAGTCATATAAGTACAGCAGTCCCCCCTTATCCCAGGGGGATATGATCCAAGACCCCCAGTGGATGCCTGAAACCACGGATAGTACCGAACCCGATATGCGCTGTTTTTTTACCATATATATATATATATATATATATATATATATATATGGTAAAAAAATATATATATATATATACCTAAGATAAAGTTTAATTTGTAAATTAGGCACAGCAAGAGATTAACAACAGTAACTAATAATAAAATAGAACAAGTATGATAATGTACTGTCATAAAAGTTATGTGCATGTGGCATTATTAAGTAAAAGAAAGGTTACTTGAACACAAGCACTGCGACACTGCGACAGTCAATCTGATCACCGAGATGGTGGCTAGGTGACTAACGGGCCTGGAGTGTCTACAGCATGGAGACTCTGGACAAAGGGAGGATTCACATCCTCGGCAGGATGGACAGGGATGCTGTGAGATTTCATCACACTGCTCAGAATGGTACACAATTGAAAACTTATGAATTTTTTTATAATAGTGAAAACATGGAACTGTCCTGACGTCCAAGAGTGAGGGGGTCAGAGGCTGATAGCAGGGTTGGGGAAAGTGGTAACCATGGCATAGCAATCGAGGAGGATGGGCGGGAGCTGACCAGACACAAGTGATCAGATAATGAAGAAGACTGGAAAGTGGTCCTTTAGTTGGAAACCACAGACTAAGGTGAATGTCTTTATACATATTTCTTTTTCCACTTAAGATTCTTTCTTAAACGACAAGCTTCTTGAAAGAGCCTATTGTGCTCAGTTCCTGTACCTTCTGCTCATCACTCAACCTACTAGTGTCTGGCCTCTGCCCCTTCCCCTGTATTGAAATCCCTCTCATCAAGGCCACCAATAGCATCTATTGTGCCAAATCTAATTCATACTTGTCAGTTCTTAGCTTATTGGACTCCTCAGCTCCAGCTGACACATCTCAGAATTCTATCTTCTAAACTTTCAACTTTGGTCTCAGTGATCCTACTCTGGCTTTCTTCCTGTAAGTATTAATATTAGCTAATACTTACTGCATGCTTATCTGGCGCTATTCTAAAGGCTTCACACATATTACATGTACATTTAATCCTCAAACAATCAAGGCTTCGAGAGATGAAGCAACTTCCCAAAGTCACACAGCTGAGAAGTGGCAGAGCTTGGGGGATATAAAATCACACAGACTGGGTCCAGAGTCCATGATTTTAATCGCTGCTTCTCCTTTGCTTTTCAGTCTTCTTTATGAGCTCGTTTTTACTGCTCCCTTAAAACACTGAAATTTCCCAAGATTCCCTCATTGGCCCTGTGGTTTCTTACTTGCACACTCTCCTTGTGTAATCTCACTTAGTCTCATGGTTTTAACTCTAACCTCTTAATACTCAGCTCTATATTCAGTCTCATGTCTTATCCCCTGAATTTCAGACTCATATCCAACTGCATCTTGGTTGGATCCACTTGGGTGTTCCATGGGCATCTAGTACTCAATGTAAAAAATGGTAACTTGTATTCATCATATAGGAACATCATCCATTCATCCAAACCTGAACACGTGCTGACACTGTAGATCTCTTTTTCTTTTACCCTCAGAATCACCAACTTGTGTTAATTCTGTCTCCTAAAAATTTTGTAAATCTTTTCCTTGTCTCCATCCTCCCTTCAAGCTCTCTTCATCACATGCCTGGTGTATTCTAACAGTCTCTGGCCTCTCATAAATCTATCCTGAGTCATCTCATCAAAACACAGATCTGACCATGGCACTGCCCTTCCATGACTCAACACTGCCAACAGGTATATTCTCAGTTCCTTAGCATGACACTTACAACTTTCTGTGGCTAAAAGCATGGGCTGTGGAGTTAAAATGCCTGGTTTGAATTTCAACTGTGGCAGGGTGCAACTTCGGGCAAGGTACCCAATGTCCTTCTGTCTCAGTTTCCATATTTGTATTACAATTGTGAGGATTACATGAGATATCTATGCCCGGCATATAACAAGTACTCAATAATTGTCAGCTATTGTCAACAGTATATATATATATAGTCTCATCTCCTCCCATTCTCTGCCTTCAAGTTCCAGTAACACTATATTGTCTATAATTCCCTAAAGGCGTCATGCAGTTTCATGGCTCCATGCTTTTCTATTGGTGTTTCCTCAAGATCCTATTCTGTCACACTTCTATGCCTGGCTAAGACTCCACTCAGGCATCATCTCAGGATGCTTTCCCTGACCCCGATGCTCCTGCCCCAGTGAGGCTAATTAGCTCCCTTCTGTGACTTTACAGACTCTAACTTAGCACTTAACTTGGCCAATGAAGTTGTCTCTTTATGTTCGTCTCCTCTGCTGGGCTGTGAGCTCTTTGAGCAAAGGGACATATCTTCTATTTATTTGTACCCTCAACACTTAGCATCATGCCCAGCATACAGTGAGTGCTTAATAAATCTTGTTTGAACTAAATGGCTTCTCTCGTCACTGAATAACTACTTAGGAATCCACAACATTTGTGGCTCACTTGACCAGGAAAAGAATGTCGCTTTTTCTTTTACCAAGCTAGTTTTCCCATTTCGGTAAATCCTCCCATCGCCTTCCTAAATGTTGCAGTAGAAACTTTGACTTCTCTCCCCGTCCACATTTAACTAATTAGTATATTATATCAATTCTATCTCCAAAACATGTCCTTCTCTCCATCTCCTCTGCTACCACCGTCATCTCTCAACTGCCACTGGCCTCCTAACTGGTCTTTGTACTTCCATTCTTGCCACTCCCCCCACCCCACACAACAGCTACAGTAGTTTTAAAATGTATATCCAATCATGGTACCTGTACTGGTTAGAAGCCTTCAGTGTCTTCCCACTCTATGAAGAATGACATCCAGCTCCTCACCATGTCCCGGAGGCCCTGCAGGGTCTGGCCTTGCCTATACCGTCTCATCCCCTGTGCCCCTTGTTCAGTAGCGCTCAGCACATGGGCCTTCTCTCAGTGCCCAGCACACACCAGGCTCTTTCTCGCTTCTTGCACACGCTTGCTTACTCTGCCTGGGACACCTGCCCTCTAGTCACTGTTGTTGTCTTTAACATGCCTGTTTTTTCTCACCCTTCACGTTTCAGCCTTAAATAGCACATCTTCGGAGAGGCTTTTCCTAGAGACCCTATCTAAGTCCCTTTGTTAGTGTCTGTCTCTGCACTCTGTGTGCTTCCATCATAGTGCTTATCAGAGTTTATAATTATGCTCCCTTAAGTTTTACTTGTTGTGCAGTCTGTCTCAGTGTCTGGTACATCACTAGCATTTAATAAATATCCCTTGAATAACTGAATGACTTGAGAAGTCAATCGTTCAATCAGTAGAGCAGGGGGCTATATGAACTTTTTGGTCTTTTAGGTAAGAAAAACTTTACAACTTCAGCTAGCAATTTAATTGTTGAGATGAATCACTGTTCAACCCATTTGAGAGGCACTGTAGGAGACCTTCACCAGGCAAGAAAAAAATATTCTTTTTGAAAAGTCTGGTTCTTAGGCTCTTTATGGTTGTGAGTGACTCAGGAGTGACGACAGCAATTACTACAAACCAGTGGCTCTCAATTTGGCCTCCCCCCAGGGGATACTTGGCACTGTCTGGGGACATTCTTGGTTGTCAGCACTAGAAGAGGCACAGGGAGTGTGCTACTGGCATCTAGTGAGCAGAGGGCAGAGATGCTGCTCAGCATCCTACTAAGCACAGGACCTCCCCCCTGAACACACACACACACACACCCAGAATTACACCACCAGAAAAGCCATTAGTGCTGAGGCTAAAATACCAAGAGAGAAACAGGACTACCATCTACTCTGCAGAACATGACAGACTATCCAAAGAGAGGTGTTAGTGTCTTAGAGGATTTGTGAAACTCCATAATTGAAGCATTAATAAGCTTTCTGTTTCCTAAGATTTATTTTTGTTCTTTAGAAGTTTCTGTTGCTTTGTTTTAAACAAAGAGTCCATTGATGGATTTTAGGAAATTGCTGCATACTCTTAAACTGTATCCAAAATTGTGTAATTGTAAGCATTTATCTGGAAGGAGGGGCCATCAGATTCTCAAAAGAGTCCATGACCATCCAAAAGATTAAAAAGTCACTAGTGTGGAAAGGCCTTTGGTTGTCTAGACTGTACTTTAAAAAGTCATGTTTTGTGGACTGACTGTTCTGCAAAATACTTAGAAAGATGTCTCCTGGAGGGGTGTTCTTCAGAGCTGCCTGAGGAGTCAGGCAAGTGTGGCGGAAGCTCAGCTCAGGTTCTTCCTAGTTGTGGGGACAAGAGGTTTCACTGCGCTCTTCAAAGGCCATATGAGGTAATTTAGTAGCCCTAATAAAGTGTTAGGCACACAGCAAGTGCTCAACAAATGTTAGTTTTCTTCCTTCTCAGAGGGCATTGTGAGGATTTAATAAAATAATGCTTTCAGAACTAAATGAAATAATGTGTGTGGCACATTGTCTGGCCAGCCGTAGATGTTTGATAACTGCTTATTTTCTCCCATGCATTCTTTATACTAAAACCCCGGGTGTTATCACTGAAAGTAGGGAAGAGAGGATAAGCCCAGAACTCTGAAAAAGTTGAGTTTCTGTCTTGGCTCTGCTATTTTACTGGCTCTGCTGTTTTAATCCTGGCCAAGTTATGTTCTGAGTCTTACATTTCTCACAGGTAAATGAGGGTAATGCCTCCCAGGGTTGCTAAGAAACATAAATGAGATTAATATATATAAAGGACCAAACATATGGATATACCTACATGGGTTATAAATGGTACTTAATGTGAAGTTCATTCCTCAAACAGTTCTTAAATCCTACCTCAAAGAAGCCTTTCTACAATAGGAGGATCATTTGCTAAATGCCTGGTACTATGACCTTATATAAATATAAAACTCAAATGTAAAATTTCTAGCACTTGTCTTCACTCATACTCAACAATTGTTCATATAAAATGATAATATTTCATTTAGATATATTTTCAATGTTTGGTTCTATGAGCTCTCAGTGTCAGCAAAGACAATTAGGCTAAATCCATTTAGCATCCAATACAGCAGCATTTATGTTCAGTTTTTTAAATTTATTAGGCACTTAATGGGTACCAAGTCCTCAGCATTGAGGGGCTAAGAAGAAACAGGTCCCTGGCTGTGAGGAGTTTTACCAATATTTCTGATATTGGCAATAATATCATCTAAAATTTAATTTATCTTATTCATATATATTATATATTATATATGTAATTTATACATTCCAGTTACTGTTGTAAGCATTTTCCTTAGACTAATACATTTAATACTTTTAGTAACCCTCAGTTTATAGGTGAGGAAACTGAGACACGGACTGGTTAAATTATTTCCTTAACTTATCTAATCCATGTTGTTATTATGAACACTCCCTTGGAGCTGGTCAATTAAAGTAGGTATGTCTGATAAATATATTAATTTCTTTCACTCTAGTTTCAAAAATATACATTTTTAAAGAAGTCATATATACATGGTAAAAACTTCAAAAGGTACTAAAAGGTGTAAAATGAAAAGTAAATTGTGATTTCTGGATTCTTGTAATGACAGAATAGCTTCTATTTGACTAACTATCATGATAAATTGAAGCTATTAGAGAACATTGTGAAACAGGCAGAAATGAGGGAATTCAACCCTTGAAAGAAGGGGACTACACTGGGTAAGTATCATAGTTATTTATATTTTGTGTGCTGGGTGGTAGAGCTCAAGCAGGACTCTGTAGGCTTATTAGCTTGAGGATTCAGAACACAGATTTCAGAGTTGCCAGAGTCTCATAACATAAGATCCAAGATCTCCAGGTGGAAACACAAATTCACTCATCATACCAAGCATCAGGAACATCTCCACTTGATGAGAAAAGACAATAAACAGATGTTAACACCAAGATGACATATATGTTAGAATTATCTGACAAGAATTTTAAGACAGCCATCATAAAAATGTTTCAAGAAGCAATTACAAGCATTTTGTAAACAAAATGAAAAATTACAAACCATAAGCAAAGAAATAGAAAACATAAAGAATGGAGATTTTAGAACTGAAAAATACAATAACCAAAAAAACCCCAAACAAACAAACAAAAAAACCTTACTGGATGGGCTTAATAGAAGAATAGAGATAACAGAGAAAGAATCAGTGTAAGAAAAAAAATTATATTTAATTATTTAAAAAAAACAGTGAATTTGAAAATACAACAATAAAAATTACCCAATCTGAATAAGAGAAACAAAAACACTGAAAAATAATGAACAGAGACTGAGCATCCTGTGGGACAAGAAAAAAAGATCAAACATTTATGCCATCAGAATTCCAGAAAGAGAAGATAAAGAAGGGGGAATTTAAAAAACATTAAAAGAAATGATGGCTGAAACTTCCCCAATTTGGTAAAAGATATACCACAGATTCAAGAAAATGAATGAATCCAAAAAAGCAGGAATCCCACCCCCCAATCTACTCCAAGTCACATCATAATCAAATATCTGAAAACTAAAGACAAGAAAAAAACCCCAAAATGAAAACCTTAAAATCAGGTAGAAAGAAGTGATGCATCATTTTACATTTGCATCTATATGGGAACAATGATTTGAATAACAGTAAATGTCTCATCAGAGACCATGGAGGCCAGGAGGTAAAAGCACATTTTTTTAAGTGCTGAAAGAAAAGAACTACCAACCCAGAATTCTATAGCCAGTGAAAATATCCTTCAGGGGTGAAAAATGAATCATGAAAAGAGAAATCAAGGCAGAAGGAAAACAAAGAGATCTGTCTTCTGCAGACCTGCCCTAAAAGAATGGCCAAAGGAATTTCTCCAAACAGAAAGAAAAACAATAAAAGAATATTAGAGCATTAAGAAGTAAGAAAGGATAACAAAAGGGCAAAAATATGAGTAAAGACAGACAACTTTCCTACTCCTCTTGAATTTTAAAAATTATGTTTGATGTTTGAAGCAAACACTATAACACTGTCTGATATGATTCTCAATGTATGTGGAGGAAAATTTTAAGATATTATTTTAGAGAGGAAGGTAAAGGAACATAAAGGCAGGTAAGGTTTCTATAGTTCACTCAAAGTGGCAAAATGTTGATACCAATAGATTGTGATAAATTATATGTATATGATCAAATACCTAAAGCAACCACTAAAAAAATCTATACAAAATGATACACTCAAAAATACTATAGATAAATAAAAAATGGAGTCCATAACAAATGTCCAATAAGTCCACAGGAAGGCAGGAGGGAATCAAAAGTGAAGAAACAGATAAAGAGGCAGACTTTAACCCTAACATATGAATAACTACATTAAAAGCAAATGGTCTAAACACACCAATTAAAAGACAGAGATTGGCAGAATGAAAAAAGAAAATGACTCAACTATATTCTGTCTACAAGAAAGTCACTTCAAATATAACGATACAGAGAAATTGAAATAAACATTTCAATTGACTGAAAAAGATATACTACATTACAAAGATATATTATGTAAACAGTAATAAAAGGAAAACATGAGTAGCAGTTTCTTTGAAAAGTTTACCTATCCTTACCATAGGATCCAGCAATTGTATTCCTGGGCATTGACCCCAGAGATATGAAAATGGACATGCACACAAAAACTGTACATGAATGTTTAACTTTAATAGCCCCAAATTGGAAACTACCCAAATGTTCTTCAACGGATAAATGGGTAAACAAACAATGGTACATCTATACCATGGAATACTATTCAGCAACAAAAAGGAACGAACTATTGATGCATGGAACAACTTGGGCATATCTCAAGGGAATTATGCTGAGTGAAAAAGCCAATCTCAAAAGGTCACATACTGCCTGATTCCACTCATAACACATTCTCTAAATGAAAAACTACAAACACAAAGAACAGATTAGTGGCTTCCAGGGATTAGACATGGAGTGGGGGAAGAGAAGAAGGCAGGTGTTATAAAAGAGTAGCACAAGAGAGGTCTTTGTGGTGATGGAACAGTTCTGTATCCTGACTCTGGTAGTGGTTACATCAACTATACACGTGATAAAATTGCATAGGATTAAATACACACACACACACAAATGAGTACATGTAAAACTTGTGAAATCTTAATAAGATTTCGATTGTATCAATGTTGATTTCTTGGTTTTGATATTATAATTATATAACATGTTACTATCGGGAGGAACTGGGTAAAGTGTACATGGAACCTCTTTGTACATTTCTAAAATTGTCTTTGGATCTAAAAACCATTTCAAAATGAAGAAGTTTAAAAAAAATCATTGGATGGGATAAAAAAATGTGTTGGATGGCAGACTGATACTAAAGAAGAAAGAATTGATAAACTTGAAGATAGATCAATGGAAGTGAAGTAAACTGAAGCACAGAAGAAAAAAATATTGGGAAAAAGAGATGAGAGCTTCAGTGACTTGTAGGACAGCATCGATCCATCTAACACATGTAAGTCCCAAAAAGACAGGAGAGAAAATAGGGCAAAAATGAATATGAAGAAGTTCCAGCTGATAACTTCAAATTCTATCCAAAACTGCAACTCACAGATTCAGGAACTCAGGGAATCCCAAGTAGGAAAAATACAAACGAAACTACACTGAGGTACATCATGATCAAAGTTCTGAAAACCAAAAATAAATTTGTAAAGGCAGCCAGAGGAAAAATAAAAACATCATATACAGTGAAACAATGACTAAAAACAGGGCTGACTTTCCATCAGAAATGATGGAGACCAGAAGAAGATAAGAAAAGTCAAACTAGAATTTTTTTATCCAGCAAAAATATCCTTAGTTATACCTGATTTAAAATCTGTAACTTTACTAGTTTGAAATCCCAGAATTTTACTTCTACCTAGGTAGAAACATAACAACAATGGATTGTTGACTTAATAAAGGGAGATTAGAAATCTTGCTTTCTCAAACCAGAGCTGAAACATCTGTTTAAAGAAGCTGAAAAAGATAAAACTGAAATATCAGTGAGGGCTCTGACTCATGGATAGTGGACATTGCTCAATGCCTACTGGATGAAACGTTAGTAAAATAACTCACAGTATTGCCTCTTTTCAATGGCGCAGTAACTTGTTTATTTAAAATTTAGCTCTAAACATGAAGACCTAGTTGTTATTTCATTTGCAAAATAGTACTTTCACTTCACAAACAGACAAGTCTCCAAACATGGCCAGACTGGCTATTGTGCTTGTGGTCATGTGATATCAGCACTAACTAATTTTTGAAGATCTGTTTTATGTGAATGGTTGGCAACAAATACAAGTAGTACTAAACTATGGAAAGTGCTGAATAAGTTGTTTAAATCTCATGTTTTATCCTGGAACAACTTTGTTTATATTTGCATGGAAGTGCAAAAGCACTGGCGGGTGAGCTGCTGGCACCACGGTACAGATTAAGGCAGTAGCAGCAAAGTATACTGGCAGATATTTTATTTTTTACTTTCATGTACTCACAGTAAAAAAACAAAAATCCAATTTTACTTAGGAATGTCCTTGGTGAAGCACTAAAAATGATTAAATCATGATCCTGGATTTAATGTTGTGTGACAAAATAGGAGGTATGCAGAAGGTGCTTCTGTTACAAACTGTACTATGATGGTGAGCTGAAGGAAAAACACACGTGTAATTAAGATGTGGCTTAACTAGCCACTTTTCATGGAATACCATTTTTGCTTGAAAGAACAACTGATGGGAAAACCATGACTAAATACTTAGGTATTTGGCAGATATTTTCTCAAAAATAAAGTAAGCCTATCACTTTAGGGTAAACAACTGACATAATTTGTTGCCAATTATAATATTCACATTTCTGAGTGAAAATCAGAATTTTGAAAAATGTCATTCTGCCACTGTAAGCTTGACAGCTTCCTAAAACTTAAGCTTTACCCCAATGAGATCAATGGTGATACAAGTAATGTGATTTTTTTGACATTGCATAAAATGTTTCAACATAAAATGTTTCGACATTTGTAATATTCGCATAACTCAGTGAACCAATATTTTCCAAATAATCAGTATGTATAAGATGGGTCAAATATCTATTCAAAGTACAAGATGACTGAATTTTAATGTAACAGTATATAGAAAGTTCATTGATATGGTTTCAGATTCCACCAGCATTAACCTTTAAGAAACTACCATTTGTAGAGTTTTTGTGTAGTATCAAAGAAGAATAATTATCAGCAAAGGTTATTAAAATACTTCTCCCTTTTCCAACTACATATCTATGTGAGGCTGAATTTTCTTCATATACCTTAACAAAAATAGCATCAGAACATATGGAATGTAGAAGCATGTATGAGAAGTCAACTGTCATCTATTATGCCAGATGTTACAGATGTGCACAAATGTATAGCAATGCCATTCTTTTCATGAAATTTCTTTTTGTCTTGAAAAATAGTTATTCTTTATCACAACATGTTATTTGTGCTAACATGTGCTGGACTTATTCTTATTTTTAATAAATCAATAAATATTTTTAAAATTACCAAAGTAGAATTGACAGCTTAAAGTAAGACAGTATCATATGCAAAAGTAAAATATATTAGTACCATAGCACAAAGAAAGAAAAAAGGAGGGCCGGCCGAGTGGCGCGATGGTTAAGAACTCACTTGGGATGCCAGAGGGCCCCTGTTCGGATCCCACATATGAGGGCCAGTGAACACTGCCCTCCACAGCTAAGATGCTGAACAACAGCTCAACCTGGAGCTGGGCTGCCGTGAGTCGCTGGCGACGGCGTGGGCTGCAGTCCCTGTGGCAGTGGGTTGCCATGGGCTACCGTGTGTAGCCAGCAGCCAGCGTGAGCGGCCAGCAGCCGCAGTGAGCGGCCGTCCAGAAGCCGGCGACTGATCTGCCTCGCCCTGGAAGAGCACAGTGATGGTGCCAACTTGGGCAAGTGAAGCAACGTCCTCCACAACTAGATTGAAGAACAAAACGACAGCAACTTGTCTGTTCCCCTTCCCCAATCCCCCAGCACTGTTCCCATCCCCCCAATTCCCCAATAAAAAAAAATCTTAAAAAAAAAAGAAAAAAGGAAAAGTGGAAGAATATTGTCATAAGTGGAAGAATATGTCATTCATGTCATATTATACACGAAGTAATGTAATACTATTTGAAGATAGACTATGATAAGTTAAAAATGCATACTGTAAACCCCAGAGCAACCACACACACACACACACACACACACACACACACAAAACCCATAACAAAGAGTTATAGCTAACAAGCAAATAACGGAGATAAATGAAATCCTAAAAAAAATATTTATTTAATTCAAAGCAAGGCAGGAAAATAGAAAGGAACAAAGAACAGATGGGACAAGAAGAAACCAAATAGGAAGATGGATTTAAACCTAAAAATATAAATAATTTATTTAAATATAAGTTGTCTAGGTACCCCAACAAAATGGCAGAGATTGTCAAACTGGATAAAAAATCATGACCCAACCATATGCTGTCTATACGAAATACAAATTAAATATGAAGATACAAATAGGTTAAAAGTAAAAGAACAGAAAAAAATATGCCACAAAAAAGTAATCAAAAGGAAACAGGTGTGGGCCGGCCGAGTGGCGCGTTGGTTAAGAGCTGGCTTGGGATGCCACCTCTGAACAGCAGGGCCCCAGTTCGGATTCCACGTGAGGGCCAGTGACACTGCCTTCTGCAGCTAAGATGGTGAACAGCAGCTCCACCTGGAGCTGGGCTGCCATGAGTCACCGGCGACGGCGTAGGCTGCAGCCCCTGCTGCAATGGGCTGCCATAAGCTACCGTGTGTGGCTGGCAGCCAGCATGAGTGGCTGGCAGCCGGGGTGAGCTGCCAAGAGCTGCCGTGAGCGGCCGTCCAGAGGCCAGTGACCAATCTGCCTCATCCGGGAGGAGCGCAATGATAATACCAACACGGGCCTGTGAAGCAACGTCCTCCACAACTAGACTGAAGAACAAAACGACAGCAACTTGTCTGTTCCCCTCATCCAATTCCCCAATAAATTCTTTAAAAATAAATAAATAAATAAATAAATAAATAAATAAATAAATAAATAAATGGAAACAGGTGTGAGAATATTAAAATCAAGCAAAGTAGACTTCAAAACAAGGAATATTACCAGAGATAAAGAGGGATATTTCATGATAATAAAGGGGTCAATTCATCAAGAACATATAATAACCCTAAATCTGTACACATCTAATAACAAAGCTTCCAAAATACATGAAGCCAAACTGACACAACTGAAAGGAAAAATAGACAAATCCAAAACCCTGGAGATTTCAACTCTCAGTAGTTGACAGAACAAGCAGACAGAAAATCAGGGATATAGAAGACATAAACAATACTCTTATCCAACCTGAGCTAATTCATGATAGAAAATGTTACCCAATAACAGCAAAATACACATCCTTTGCAAACTGCACAGGAAACAGCCACCAAAATAGATCATACACTGGCTCATAAAACAAATTTCAATAAATACAAAAGTACTGAAATCATGCAAAGTATGTTACCTGAGCACAACAAAATTAAATTTAAATTAATATAAATAGAAAAATGTCTAGAAAGTCCTCAAATGTTTGGAGCTTAATTTTTTAAAATCCACACTTCTAAATAACCTCATCAGTCAAATAAGAAAATTAGAAATATTTTGAACTGAATAAAAATGAAAACAATGTGTCAAAATTTGTTGGATGCAGCTAAAACAGTGCTGAGGTGGAAATTTATAACATAAAATGGTTATATTAGAAAAGTAGAAATGCTTAACAATCAATGAACTAAGTTTCTATCATAAGAAACTAGAAAAAAAAAACCCTAAAAATCAATGCAAGGGAGAAGAAAGGATATAACAAAGATATGACCAGAAATGATGAAATAGAAAAGAGAAAAATAAAGTTAATGAAACTAAGAGCTGGTTTTTTGAAGGAAAAAAACCCAAAACTACAGGTCAATAAAACTGATAAACCACAAACTAAAATGATCAAGGAAAAGACAGAAATGAGCAATTCTAGGAATGAAAGGGGATACCACTACAGCTCCTCCAGACATTAAAAGAATAATATGGGAATATTATGAGTGAATTGGCAAATTCCTTGATGACAAATTATCAACATCGAAGCAAGAAGAAATAGAAAATATGAATGCCATATAACTAGTAAAGAAATGGAATTCATAATTAAAAACTTTTCCCATGAAGAAAACTCCAGGCTCAAATGTTTTCAATGGTGAAATCTACCAAACATTTAAGTAAGACACAGTATCAACTTTACATAAATGCTTTCAGAAAACAGGAGGCAGGGATACTTCCCAATCATTTTATAAGATCAGCATTGCCCTGATATCAAAACAAGACAAAGACACTACAAGTAAAGAAAACAACAGGTCAACATCCCTTACCAACACAGACACAAAATTCCTTGAGAAAATTTCAGCAAATTAAATCCAGCAATATATAAAAAGGATAATATACCACAACCAAGGAGGTTTTATCCTAGGAATGCAAGGCTAGTTTAACATGAAAGTAACTACTACTGCAAACTGTATCAACAGGCTAAGAGGACACCATTAGATCATTTCAATAGATGAAGGAAAAGCATTTGACAAAATCCAACACTTATTTGTGAGAAAAATTCTCAGTAAATTAGGAACAGAAGGAATTTTCTCAACCTAATAAAGGACATTTATTTAAACAAACAAAAAAAACCCCTACAGCTAACATCCCACTTTGCAGTGAAAGATTAAGTGCTTTCTCTCCAGATGGGAAACAAGACAAGGACGTTCACTTTCATGACTTCTATTCAACATTGCATTGGAGGTACCAACCAGTGTAATAAGGCAAGAAAAAGAAATAAAAGGCATGAAGATTGTAAAGAAATAAGTAAAACTCTCTTTATTCACAGATGACATGTTTGTATAAATAGAACATGCTAAGGAATCTACAAAAAAAGCTACTAGCTCTAATGAGTTTAGCAATGTTACATTTATTCAAGATCAATATAAAAAGTCAATTGTATTTCTATAGTCTAGAAACAAACAATTGGAAATTGAAATTAAAAAATACCTCTGACAGTAACATCAAAATCATGAAATACTTAGGGATAAATTTAACAAAATTTATGCATGACCTGTTTGCTGAAAAGTATAAATTAAAAATTTGAAATTAAAGACTTAAGTAATGGAAAGATATACCAAATTCAAGGATTAAAGATTAAATATTGTTAAGATGCTATTTCTCCCAAAATCAATCTATAGATTCAGTGTAATCTACAGATTGCAAAGTAAGGCTGTTTTATATTAGCATACAAATTTATACTTGTATATAAATTCAACTTAATTATTTTCAATGGCTACATATATTCCCTCATATGAAGGAGGCATAGTTTATCCAACCAGTCCATCAAAAGTGGCTGGCTAAGTAAATATGTTTTGCTTGTAAATTTTGTTTATAAATCTACCTGATGATTCAGGTATATACATATATGTGATATATGCATATATATGCATATACATATATATGGGCACACAATGTCATATAAGTGCCTTACTCTATCTTAGATCATAGTATCCAAATAGTATTACTGGACTACAAAACATTCGCATCTATAATAGTCCATAAGCCTTATTACATGGAGTGGGCGATTTGCTAAATTAATAATGTACTACACTTTTTATGGGACCCCATGTCACCTTTGGGCTTTCCCTTTGGTAGAGATACCTGGGCCAGTCATATGGGCATGCTCTATCCTCTAGGCTTTCGGAGCTGGGCCCAACACTGCTTCCAGCTGGGACTGCCTCCTTATTCCATGCCTGGCTGACCAAGCTGGCTCCCCAATTCTTGGGCTGGGATTTACTCCCTGATCACTGCCTTTATGGCATCTGTCACTTTGTGGTTTATGAGGGTTATGATTGAAATGTCACCACTAATCACTTCTACTATTTGTGCTGGGCTTGCCTTCCCAACTCCCTCGGTTCATTGGCAATCTAGTGTTTTCCCATGGATGCATATATTTCCTACAGGTGGTAGCCACCTGGCACTTCTTGCAAAGGATGAGCAGTTGCTATTGGGGCTAAAGTGTTTCCAGAAAAAGACTAGACCATGCATCCAATGCTTCCATCTTAAAAACAGAAGTTTTCCAGTGTGAATGTTTGAGACACGTATTATTCAAGCACTCCTTTATTCAGTTGTTCTTTCAATGAGTGAACAGCAACTAGGTGGTGGGGTAGGACTGCTAAGCATTGAGGAAGATGCAGACAACCAAAACACAGCTGACCAGAGGCATGGTACAGACTACAAGTGCTATAGGAGTGCACTTGAACCTCTTAACAGGTTGGCTTTTCTCAAGTGCCTCCCTTCTGCCATCTATCTCCCATGCTCTATCAAATGAGCTTTCTAAAAATCAATGCTCATCTGTTTTCACAGAAAAAGAAAGTGTAAGCTCTTTAGTGTAGCATGCAAGTGTCTTCATAATCTGGCTCCAATTTCCATTCAAGCCTTAATCCTTCCCATTCTCTCTCATAAACCCTATGTTCTATATCCAACTTCTCTCCAGTCCCATGAAGCACCAGGTCCTTTCCAACCTCTGTTTGCTTTGCCTAAAATGCTTTTCCCACTTCTTCACCTGGCAAGCCCCCAACCAACCTCCAAGACTCAGTTCAAAGTCTTGATGAGGCATTTCCTCTATGCTCCTCAACTCTCCTGGATTTGAGCACGTTATTCTGTTGCCTTTATTAGACGATGAGAGTTTTGAGGGCACTGGGTTTATCTGGTTAATCTTTGTATCTCTGAATCCAGGTCTGAATAGGGCCTGACAAGTAGTAGGGGCCCAATGAATATTTGTTAAATGAATGAACCAATGAATGCAAAGGGAGAGCTGAAAGGGCTTGGATGTATTCAGGTAAAGGATGTTTAAAGGCATAGGGCTGGAAGCGGGGACCTAGGAAGACAGCAGGAGGTGGGGGGGGGGAAGGCATCTGGAGAGGAGGAGCATTATCATCACAGAAGACGGGAAGAACAAAAGCCCAGGACTGAGAGTGAAGACAGTGAGGGGGTCGGCCAGGCTGAGGCTGCCTGCTGCGCTGTCTTGACCTTGTCACCAACTAGATTTTCAATTATATTTTCAGGTCCCGGAGGGCAGGGTGCTTTGCACACCCCTGTGTATCCTGTTTCTATTTAATGCACATCCGCACCGCCATTGTCCCCACTGTCCTGTGGTTATTATTCTGCTCTCTAATATAATCATCTGTGTATCTACATATCCCCCAGCACTTACAACATCCTCCTTCCTGGCTGCTTGAGGTAGGGGATGAGGTCTTGGTGTCTTTGCATCTTCCAAGATATCTAGCATAGTGCCTGGCACACAATGGGTGCTCAGTAAATATTTTTTGATCTACCATTTGTTGATCTGATTACAGAGGTCCAGAAGCATATTTGTGTGCAACTGTGTATTGTGGCCTGAAACTTATATATGCCGTCACACCGTGTAGTCTATTTTTGACAATTTTCATTACAGTATTATATTATTGTACCTGGAAGACTGTCATTTCAATTTTCTTCTTTGTTCCTTCTTGGATGACTCACATCTCTAATACCAGAAGGATATGACAGAAGGGATTCAAAAAGGGTTTGGACAAATTTATCAATGACAAAGTCATAAATGTCAGGTATAAGAAATTGTTAGGAGCATGCAAAGTGGAAGGAGAAAATTTACATTTCAAAAGTGCCTATATGTGCCAAGAAGTGTGTGTTAGTTACTTGATATACATTATATCTCATTTAAGCTGGCAGAATATGCCAGTATAGAGACAGGACACGTCTCTCTTCTAAGGCCAAGGCCATGCCCATTGAGGCACACAGCTTCTCCAGGTACCAGAAGCAATAGTCATCTTTATTAAAATTTTGTCAGCCTTTTAAGACAGATGAATCTATGGATTCTATAGCTTCAACTCCTTTTTGACATAACTTGATCAGTTTTTAAAGTCTCAGTTCTTTAAATCACAATGCAGTCTGAGATATTCCCACAGCAATAACAGCGACTACATTTGTTCACAAATGTAATTTGTTCGCTTACCTTTATATTTCCTAAAGCTTCCAAATACTGAATAAAGGTAAGTCAAGTCAAGAAAAGAGACTTCAATTAACCCTGACACCAGCAAATTGTCTCAAATTATAGTTTGACTTCTCTTTGTATTCTAGACACCACGAGTGGTTTTTCTGAGATAGACATTATACCTCATCCATGGTTAGAAGAAAATTGGAAGGAAATTAGTTTAAGTTGTTTCTAATTTTTAAAAAATAATAGTAACTTTCAAAAGCATAGTGTTCCCAAGTGTACAGCTTCCGCATCTGGCAGGAATCAAAATGTTATAATGAAAGTACTATATCTACTCCTCGGGAAATAGCTGAGAAAGTTGGGAGGCAGGCATTGGCTCATTATTTTAAGTCACACCATCTAGGGCCTGTAGCTACACATCCTGATCTGTGATAACACGCTTCCTGCCAGGTGTGGGGTGGTGGGAAGGGAAGGGGGGACACCTTCAGGTAAGGGATTACCAGCACACTCCCAGATGCCAGCCAGCTTTCTATGAACCTGTTTTGGGAAAACTAGAACAGACATCTTTGCTGTGGAAAACATAAAGCGCATCTCACATGATTAAAGAAAATGGCAAGGGTTCAAACGACATCTTTTGTGTTATGGATGGTCCTACCCAAACCTCTGTGTGCCACTAATAGTTGGGAAAACACAAGACCTGTCTTTGTGGTGATTGTGTGTTTCTTACATTTTACATTAGTCAAAGAAAACATACAGACCAGGACTACCACCAAAGAACATAGGTGCACCACACTGCCTATGGGACCTTTGAAAGATAGCCAAGAACCCAGCTTATACACTTAGAAAACAGCCCCTTGTTTTTTGAGGCTAGGGGATGAAAATATGTACATATTCCAAAGAGTTCTTTGTGCGAACAGGTGACCCCTTCCCACAGTCTCTGTAATTAATTGAGAAATTAAAGTTGGTTGGCCTTTGAGATCTCTTGTAAAAAAGGCAGAGGTCTTGGATATTTTGGAACAAGAGTCCACTATTCTGCCAACACAGTGTGTTATTGTTATTGGAGTGTCTCTCAACAAAACGGTATTGAGTGGCGAGGACGTGATTTTGATTAGGTGGAATGACTCAGCTCTTCCCCTTAAAGAAGAGAGGACTTGTCAGAGCCTTACTTACCTCATGATCTGGGATCTCAGAGGATAGTGTTTTCCCCAGGATGACCCCGGTCAAGTATGTCCAGCATCGAGCCGTGTTGGCAAGGTTATAGCCTCCTGTCTCCATCAAGAATTGGAAGTTAGGAAAGAACAGTCACAAAACAGCAGGAGAGGGAAGGGGGTAAGGAAGGAGAGAAGAATGTTTTAATAAAAGGGCCACAGAGACAAGTCTAACTTGCAGATTTCACCCAAACATCCCACAATGATATTTTTACACCACCTAGTAGGCAGACTTCAGTGAACCGGTCAGACCATGCACAGTGTGGAACCGGCAAGTTCAGGGCCCACAAAGATTTAAAAGGTCCTCATCTATGTACCTGAGGGCTCCAGGCTCCTCAATACCATCAAGTCATCGGCAAGACTGATGAGATACCTGGAGCCCAGATCTCTTGAGATGACCTACCCAATGTGAAGGTCTGTGCAGCGCATTTTGCAACAATTCTACACAATGACTTCTGGATATGATTTTTGTGTTAATGCTATTGGCAGATACAGTCCTGGATACATCCAGGAAAGAGAAAAGGAAAATGCTAACAGAAAAAGACTTTCTTCTTTTAATATCAGCATGCCTTTCCTCCATAAAACGCAGGCCCAGTAGCAGAGATCAAAGACAATGAGATGAGGAAGGAACTGTTGACTGACACTCTGACGCATCTCGTCAGGCCCTGTCACAGTCACCCAGAAGCCATATTATGCTGGCTAATAATCAGCAATATTTTTGTTGTGAATAGACATGTTCTGCCATGCAAGCATTAGAACACTGGCCATTAGCTAAATTCCAAGAGTGTAAGGATAAAATTGAATGGTTTCCTAACCTCCAAGAAGCCTGAGGGAAATAGAGTCTGGTCTATTTTAGGTAGGGTGACCATATGATTTACCAAAATGGTACACTTTTAAGAGTAAAATGGGATACTATTAATAATTACACTGGGATCACATGTATAAATCGGGACATATGATCACCCTTTTCTTAAGCCTTTCTACTCCTTGAAAGGTCAAGGGTGCTGGGCCTTCTGGAATGTGTCTTTTAGGCCTCAGTAAGGTCCACTGAAGCCTGGGGCCGTGGCCATCTCCACTAATTGCCCATGTGTTACTGGGGGTTGAGAATTTAAGTGAAATAGTACAGGCATTACTTTAAGCACCCCTGATGTGAAAAATCTGAATTTTTAAGATTGACTTATTGGGAGTGATTATTTGATTTCAAAAAGGAGTCAGTATAGGTTTTAAGTAACAAGCTCTCTCTGGTGTCCATACAATATGATTTGATTTGCAAAAGACAAAAGTTTGGGCTGAGAAAGCAAAGAGGCTTTGAAAGGCTAAGTAAAGGCTGTCCTCAAACAAAAGTCCAATTTGCACAGATGTATGTTGTGGAAAGGGCCTTTTTTCTTCTTCCCTAACTGTACCTGTATCATAATCACTATCCTTAATGCTGTCAAGAAAAGTAATATGTCACACAGTACTTATCAATTTTATCTTTGCTCTGAGTGTAAGTTAATACATTTCCTTCCAGCATTTCGTAAGAGGCTGTTTCGTGTAAGCACTTTCAATTTTGAGCCCCCTGGAACCAGGCTAGAGTTCCTCCAATTGTATTGAGTGCACACACATTTTTATAAGGCCCTCCCACAATCTCTTCTAATTTTGGTTTTTACAACTGGTTGACAAAACAAACTAGTAGCTGTTGTATAATACATATATTTCCAGCTCAGTCTACTTGGTCATGTTATTTTAGCACATCAATCCACTCATCCAGTAAAAAAAAGACTGTGCCAGATAGATAGACAGAAGGTTCTAAGCATCTTTAAAGGCAGCTGAGGGTGTGAAAGGTTCCTTCTATTGAACAGACTCAGCTGTCTGTTGGTTAAGTACACACTGAAGGCAAGAATGTCCAATTGACTCCTTAGATCTCTCGATTTTACATTATTGTAACGAAGCCATGCTTTTTTGGGGGTCGGGGGAGAGTCATTCCTAAATTCAGCTTAGGTTTCATTAATTCATGTTTGAGTAGGGTTAGAATTTTAGTGGTATGTTTCCAAAAGATGATTACTAGAACTGAGAATCAAAGACTACACAGAGAGAAGATGGGCCAAAGTCGACTGGAGTTAACATCATCTATTCTAAATAAGATCTGATGTCACCTTTAACCCAAAGGCCTTTCCTTAGGAATTGAAATTTTCATTTCAGAATGCCAAGGAGTAAATGCACATGCTAAACTGAGCAGGAGGTGTGTGTCAGGGTGCTTCCTTATGTTGAACTTGAAGATGGCAGAGTTCACTGACTCAGGCTTCTGGACCACAGGCAGGTTGATATTATCTAATCTAAGGAAGTCAAGTTTTCCTGTGTCAATTAACAAAACATGGAAGAAGGTCAGCAAATTCTCCTGGTGACCTTCCTTTGTACTCACCTCCTCCCAAAATGAGTGTTGCCAATTGCCACTGCAGGATGTACTTAAGACACTTGCCAATTCCCACTGGAGTCATGTTAAAGGAGCACATGGGGTCCCCAGCTACTGTATCGGCTCCCAGCTGTAAGACCACTGCTTTGGGATTAAAGGCTATGTATACCTCCTTCAGTACACTGTAGAAAAGAGAAAGAAAACAAAATGTCAAAAGATCAGCTTGCTTTAGGGGTGGCAATGGTGGTGCAGCCAGCTGGAGGTATATAGCTGAATCAGCAAATGGCGAAGGGGGGGAGGGAAACCCAACTTGTCAAACTCATCAAATTTTCCACCTAAAAAGAGTGAATCAGACTGTACATGTAAATGACACCTCAGTAAACTGACTTGCAAAAAAATTCTCTCCACCTCCACCTTCAGCAAGGACCGAATATGTCCCTCTGTTTTAGAACCAAGACCTCCTTGAAATACTCATACTAATTTAACTTCAATAGCCATAGGGGATAGTGTGCACATTTACTCCAGCTTACAATCTGGGAAAATAAGACATATACATTGAATAGTTATTAAGGATGATTTCTGCTCATTTAAGACTGTCAACATACTTTATCACCTGGTTATCAATGCTTTGAAAGCATAAATGTTATCAGCTTAGTTTTATTACGCTAAAGGACTTCTGGGTTGTGAAATGCAGCCGCTCTCCCCCAATTCTTAGGTAACCAGACTGTTATAGGGAAGGGAACGGCAACAACAGATCCAAACTTATAACTCTGGAAGCACTCTAAAGAACAAACTGTAGTGGGTAATAATGAGCATAATTCGGGGTAGAATCATTGAATGCTATCAAGTCAACCTAACAGCTTTTTCCAAGTTAGAAGCCTCATAAATGAAAAGGAAGTTGTCGATGTGACAGATGACCTTAGTCAGGCTTCCAGTGTTATCATTAATTGAACACTGACAAGGTCCAGAACGCATTCCTAGGAGTTATAAGGTCCCTGCTCTCAAGGGGCTTACAATCTAGTTCCCAGACAAAACACACCAGTCCTCAAGGGCCTGAGTAACTCTCCCAGAGACATATAAACAAGTGCAAATTAACATACTTCACAGTTGAGAAAATGCAGAGTAAAAATGTGATTAAAAACGCTGGGGTTAATAACCCCTTCATAATCAACATGTCAAATTATACCAGTGCAGCAAAAGCAGAAAAATCCCAGATCCTTCTGAAACTGCAAAAAGAATTCGGGACATAAAATGCCAATCTCCCAAATTCACATGTAACCAGGGCATTGGAACTACTGAAAAGCATTCAGCTGCAGAGGCATCCTTTCACTCAAAAAACTGTTTTGTTTTGATTCCTTATCTACGCAGACAAATATTGAGTGATTGTGGAGATTACGCGAATATTATAAAACGGACGACATATGACCCTCAATACAGGAATCCTCAGACCTATTCTCTCTTTCATGTGCTTATCTCCTGGGTGCAGGGGGACGATAAGCCACCTGAATAGTAGCCCACATTTATTGAGCATCTATGCGTACAGAGCACCCTGAGCTGCTGCCTGGAGACAAAGAGGAAGAATGATCTCTGTTCTAAAAAGGTTTATAGCTGAATGGGGACGAGAGGGAGGCAAGGAAGATGATCGTTTCTCCTGCATTCTTTCCCTCGCTTCGCACGCATTAGCTGAGTGCCCTGTGTGTCCAGCATATAACTGGACCAGATGTTGCAGGAACAAAGATGAATATGGCACAGCTATTATCTTCATGTGGTTCAGACTATGTCAGTAAATAATTAAAATACAATGATGAATGAAGCATCAGAGATGGCACAGAGGACAGAGTAATCAACTCTTTTTAGATTTCAGGTGTACAAAACAACCTAGCGATTAGACATTTACACCCTTCACAAAGTGATCGCCCCATCAAGTCTACCACCCATCTGACACTGTACATAGTTATTACAATACCACTGACTATCTTCCCTATGCTGTATGTTACATTCCAAGACTATATATACATATACATATATATATATATATGTATGTATATGTATATATATATATATATATTTTAAATTATAGCTGATAGTCAATATTATCTTATATTAGTTTCAGGAGTACACTGTAGTGGTTAGACATTTCTATAATGTATGAAGTGATCCCCCTGATAAGTCTAGTACTCACCTGGCACTACACATAGTTATTGTAACACTATTGATTATATTCCCCACACTGCATTTCACATCCCTGTGACTATTTTGTACTTCCTCATCCCTTCACCTTTCTCACCCATGAGCGTAATTAACGTTTCCAGAGAATGTTAGAAAAGGCTCTGCAGGGGTAACTCTTGACTTAGGTCTTAAAAGATGAAAAAATTACAAGGAGCCACCTATCAAAATGGCTAAAATGAAAAACAATCCAGGCTGGTGGCAGCGTGGATTTAGGAGATATTTCTATGGTACAACTGATAGGGCAACAAGTATTGACACAAAAGTATAGGACACACACGTAACATTCATGGGTGTTTGGTACCGGGAGACAATTAAGGATAAAGGAAGGAAGGAAGGTGTTTCTGGGATAGTTATTTTAATGATGGCCAGGAAGGGAAAACGAGTCCTCAGGGAGTTCTGATGTAGAGGGCTCTAGATGGGTAGAGAAAAGGATAATTAGAAGCTTTGAGGGCCGGCCGAGTGGCACGATGGTTAAGAGTTGGCTTGGGACGCCAGAAGGCCCCGGTTTGGATCCCACATATGAGGGCCAGTGACACTGCCCTCCACAGCTAAGATGCTGAACAACAGCTCAACCTGGAGCTGGGCTGCCATGGGTCGCCAGCGACGGCGTAGGCTGCAGCTCCTGTGGCAGTGGGTTGCCATGGGCTACCGTGTGTAGCCAGCAGCCAGCGTGAGCAGCCAGCAGCCACTGTGAGCAGCCGTCCAGAAGCTGGCGACTGATGTGCCTCGCCCGGGAAGAGCGCAATGATGGTGCCAGCTTGGGGCAGTGAAGCAACATCCTCCACAACTAGACTGAGAAAAAAAAGACAGCAGCTTGTCTGTTCCCCTTCCCCAATTCCCCAGCGCTGTTCCCATCCCCTAATTCCCCAAAAATCTTTAAAAAAAAAAGAAGCTTTGAAAAAAGAAGGTATTTTGCACTCAGTACAAACGTCAAAGCCACTGGAAGTGAGGACAGTTCACAGAGGGCTACATGGCGGACAAAGGGTAGCCACTGGCAAAGTATAAGCACTAATGATGCTGAAAAGCAGTCCTTTTAGGAACTCTGATTTTTGCCGTTGCATGTAAGGCCAAAGGGAGACAGTGTGGAGACAGAGGGATTCGCAGAAAGGATATTGAAGCATTCGAGGCACAAAAACAACAGGAAGAGGGCTAGGTGACAGACTGGGTAGGGCAGGTGTCGGAGGAGAAGCACACTGTGCCCACTCCTCCTGGATTCACAGCAGACGGAAAGACAAATTGGAAGATTCCTTTTCCCATTGCTACTTCCAGATCCAATATCCTTTCCCCCATCAGTCTCTCCTCTTTTGAGGTCAATGTCATTTGCTTATGCTACTCAAATATCATCAAAGTTCCTATCTATATACCTGCAATGGACTCTTTTGCTTCCCTTGAGGATTTTAGCTCCTGGTTCACAATTTTTCTGCCTCTCCCTTTCCCTGTCATCATTCTGTGCAGTTCAATATCCATTCACTCTCTCAAATCTTGATTCAAACACCTACTCTTCGCTATGCTAGGCACTAGACATACAGAAAGAAGTACGACCCAAGGAGCTTATGGTCCAGTAGGGGAGGAAGACAGGAAAACAAATAACTGTGGTAAGTGCTATAACTCCCTGTCCTCCCCTCCCCTCCCCTCCCCGCCCCTCTCCTTCCATTCAACAAACATTAACTGAATGCGCAATGGGTTTACTGTATTGAAATGAGACCTGGCCCTTCTACTTCTGCGACATCGCTGTCCACTTGGTGAGCAGTGATGACCCCTGCACTCTGCTTTAGTTATCTCCAGGCATGACCAGGCTTTGGGGCTTGGTAAGGAAGCACTTGGAATTGCTCCACTTCTAACACTCTGAACTCTGAACTACTTTTTCTGTGTACAATTTTCTATCCTTACATTTTTCCCCATTGAATTTGCCCTTTGTTCTCATTACAACTCCTTTTTCCTAGTCTTTGCCCTATTTTCAAAGTCCACCGGCCTATCTTTTGAACTTAGTTGCTTCACTACTCATTTTGGAGAATACAGTTAGTCATTTAAAAAACTCCTACTAGCACACTTAATTCTCTCACTCCTTTTTTTAAAATTAAAATTTACTGGGGGTGACAATGGCTAGTAAAATTACATAGGTTTCAAGTGTACATTTTTATAATACATCATCTATATATCACGTTGTATTCACCACCCAAAGTCAAATCTCTTTCCATCACCATATATTTGATCCCTTTTACCCTCATCTACCACCTCCCTCTCCCCTTACCCTCTGGGAACCACTAAACTATTGTGTGTGTCTATGAGTTTTTGTTTATTTGTTTTTCTTGTTCCTTTGTTGTTTTCAGTTTTACATCCCACATATGAGTGAAGTCATATGGTTCTCGACTAATAATAACCTTTGTCATTCTTGCCTTGTCAATCTGTAAGCTCTTGAATAAACCACACTGTCAGAATTTTCTGCTCTGTTCTGCTGCAGAAAGCTGAGAAATGAAACCAATTGCCTCCTCTACAGTTTAGGATTATAATTTCAACAAATTCCATAAACATTTACTGAGTGTGATTAATATTTACCACTCCCTCTGTGAAGCTTGGCAATCCTGAGCTTCACCTCCAATTGGTAAACAATTACATTTCTTGCAGTAGCTAGTTTAATTTTTAAAAAATACAAGTATAATGACTACATTCTTCATGCTAAAAAAAATCAAACATAAAAGTCTATCAAATAAAAGTAAAAAAATCACCCTCTCTTCATTTCCACCTACTCCCCCAAACGCTACATAGCTTTAATCAGTTCATCAAGTACGAGGCAGAAAAAGTCTGACGTGTATTTTTCTAGATCAAACTTTTCCTGCCTCATATTGACTGAGCTGCTTGAAAGAACGTGTAAGAAATGCCTTTCTCTGCCTCCTTCCTTTCCTTGAAAACGCCTTCCCTCATAGTCCTCCTCTTCCTTAAGGCCCACTTCGCCACCTGGGCACTGGATCCTCTTCCTGTCACGCTAGGGGCTGCGTATCACTGACGGACTCTTTCCTATACCTTTAGTCTCTACCTTCCTGTTGATTCCACCCCTGTAGGTCCCAAGCTGCTCATCTCCTCCCCGTTTCAGTGCTGCCAAATGTATCCACTTATTGGCCAACTATACATACTTCTTGCCAGTTTCTGATCTTGCCGCTCTCCTGAAAGTGCTCTCTGGAAGGGAGAGACCTCTGGGTCATGATATCCAAAAGCCTTTTCTCTGTTATCTTTTTCAGCTTCTCAGAAGGAACAGCTATTTGACACTACTCAAAAACCTGTAGTTGCTCATCAATGGCTGCAGCTCCATGAACAAATACTTAAAAAAGATGTTTAGCAACTTTATTGATGCTCACATCCATACAATTCCCCCCTTTAAAGTGTACAATTCCACAGTTTTTATTTATTTATTTTTTTAATTTATTTTTTTTATTGTTAGTTTCAGGTGTACAGAACAATGCAATAGTTACCCTTTTTCACCCTCACCAGGTAACAACCCCCCTCTCCCCATCTATTGCCCTCCCACCCCCGATATCATGCTTATCTATTACAATTCCATTGAATCCGTTCCCGCTCTCTACTCCATGTCCGGAGACTATATGTATATATGTAATTATAGTTGACATACAGTATTATTCAACATCAGTTTCAGAAATACAATGTGGTTCCACAGCTTTTAGTATATGCAGATATGTGCACAATGATTTTTAGAACATTTTCATCACCTCCAAAAGAAACCTCACACCCATTAGCAGTTACTGCCCACTGCATCATGCTTCAGCCCCCCCAGCCCCTGGCAACCACTCATCTATTTTCTGTCTCTATGGATGTGTCTAATTGAACTTTCGTATAAATAGAATTCTATAGTATGTGGTCTTTTGTGGCTGGCTTATTATTTCATGTAGCATGTTTTCAAGGCTCATCCATGTAGTTGCCTGTGTCAGTACTTCATTCCCTTTTATTGCCGAATAATGTTCCACTGTTTGTATACAGCACGTTTTGTTGATCCATTCATCAGATGATAGACATTTGGGTTGTTTCTACTTTTTGGCTCAGATGAACAATGCTGCTATGGACATTTGTGTACAAGTTTTTGTGTGGAAACATTTTCTATCTCTTGGGTATATACCTAGGAGTAGAACTGCTGGGTCATATGGGAATTCGATTCTTTAATGCTTTGAGGAGCCTCCACACTGCCCTCCACAGTGGCTGCACCAATTTACATTCCCACCAGCAGTGTATATGGATTCCATTCTTCCACATCTTTGCAAACACTTGTTACTTTCTGTTTTTTTAAAAATTATTATTATGGTTTTGATTTGCATTTCACTGATGACTAATGATGTTGAGTATCATTTCATGTGCTTTTTGGCCATTTGTATATCTTTTCTAGAGCAATGTCTATGCCAATCCTTGGCCCATTTTTAAATGGGGTCATTTGTCTTTTTAATGTTGAGTTGTTTTTTATATATTCTAAATACAAGTCCCTTATCAAATACATGACTTGCAAAATTTCCCCTCCATTCATGGGTTGTCTTTCACTTAAAAAAATTTTTTTTATGGGGGCAGAGCCACGGTCATTGGTTACACATGGCTTTCATGCTACAGTGGCATAGTTGACTCTTTTAGGGAGGGTGCAGCTCACAGTGGCCCATGCGGGAATTGAACCGGCAACCTTGGTGTTATCAGCACCATGCTCTAACCAACTGAGCTAACTGGTCATCCGTCTTTCACTTTCTTGATAGTATCCTTTGAGCACAAAAGTTTTTAATTTTGATGAAATCCAATTTATCTATTTCTTCTTTTATTGTTTGTGCTTTTGGTGTCATATCTAAGAGAGTGTTACCTAATTCAAGGTAATGAACATTTACATCTATGTTTTCTTCTAAGCGTTTTATAGTTTTAGCTCTTACAGTTACACTATTTTGACTTAATTTTTGTCTATAGTTTGAGGTAATGGTCCAAATTCATTCCTTTGCGTGTTGCTATCCAGTTGTCCCAGCATCATTTGTCGAAGACTGCTCTTCCCCACTGAAGTGTCTTATCACTCTTTGTGTAAAATCAATTGGTTATACATATTTCTGGAGTCTGAACTCTATTCCATTGCTCTATATCTACCCTCATGCCAGCAACATATTTTCTTGATTACAGCAGGCTTGTAATAAATTTTGAAGGTGGGACGTGTGAGTCTTCCAACCTTGTTCTTTCTTTTCAAGATTGTTTTGGCTACCCTGGGTTGAATTTCCATATAAATTTTAGAATCAGCTTGGCAATCTCTATCAAGTCAGCTGTAATTCACAGCTCCATTTTGACCATGCTGAACCTGTCATCTTACTTTCTGCTCTACTTACTCCCTGCTCGTGCTAAGATACCTCAACCTTTCAGTCATCCATGTTCAAAACTCTGAGGCTCTTTCTGATTCTACCTTTTCCCTGCTGCTCTTCAGTTACCAGTCTTGCACCAATGTCTCTCCCACTCCCTCTCCTCCACTCCCACTGCAGCATCCTAATCTAGCTCTTAGCATCTCCTTTGTGGATCCTAATAGCTTTGCTAATTAATTTTGCTCCCTCAAGTCTCTTACCTCTCCAATCTATCACATACACACTACCGTCAGATTAATTATCCTTAGGGATGGTTTGGATCAAGTCACTTCTTTACTCAAAACCTTTCGTGTCCCTCCATTTTCTTTAGATAATGCTTAAAATTCTTAGCCTATGATTCACAATCCTTCAGCTCTGATGCCAGCCTACCTTTTTATCTTATTTTCCAATAAACCCATAACCCATATTATTCTGTATGCAAACTGAACTGTCCAAGGTTTACCTCACTCACCTCATACTTTCTTACAAGTATGCTTTTTGTCATGTACTTGTCTTGTGTCTGAAAGTCACCTTTCTACATGTCTACATCATATCTGTTCTTTAAAGGCTACCTCAAGTCCCTTCTCTTTCATGAATAAAAAGTGATAATAATAATAATGATAGCAGCTAACATTTATTGAGCACTTTATTCAAAACAGAACACTGTTTAATGCACTTTATATGTATTAGCTCGCTTGACTCTCAAAACAATTTATAAGATAGGTATTATTGTTATTATTCCTATTTTATAGATGGGGAAACAGCAGTACAGAGAGCTTAAGCAATCTGTATAAGATCACACAGCTATTACATGGCAGAACTAGTTTTTGAACCCAGAGTCCATGCTTGAAGGCACTACAGTATCCCTGCTTCCCTGACTCACTGTCCATGCAGTGCTTGTATCATTATTGTGTAACAGCAGTGGCAACCACAGCATTATTTTTGACTGTTAATCTTTCTGAGCAAGTTCTGATCACATTCTGCCTTCATTCTAAAATCTTCAGTGGCACCCCACATGCTTACAGAATATAGTACAAGTTTCCAAAGCTGCCAATTCCAGCGTCTGCACGATGTGCTCCCACGCACCTTGCCCTTCTCAGGCTCTTCACAGTCCAGCCAGACCGAAGCACTGCTGTTCTCTGCACACAGCTCGGCCCCTCCAATCTCTGCATATTTAAACTTGACCCAGCCTTCATCAACACACACACACACATTCATACACTTTGTAAAGACAGAGTAATTAGCTACTCTTTAGAACCCACATCAAATGTTACCTCCTCAGTTAAGCTTTTTTCTGAAGTACTTTCTCCCTTTAAGTACCCACAGCATTTTCTCTTTCATGGCTCTTGTAACTTTCCACATTTTATTGTATTCCAATTTGTATACATATGAATATATGTGTATAGCGCTCTATGCAGATATGATTTTAAAATCTCTACTAACTTCCTTGAGGGTAGACTCAATACTTTATATATAGTAGGCATTCAATAAATACTCATTAAATGAATAAATGAATGAGATAGCACTCCGGATTGCTTTTGGGAAAGTTTCCCTAACCACTGCAACAGTTTGCTACCCTGCAAATCATTAATTTTCGGTTTTGGCAAAGTATAAAATCTCTTACCCAGAAAGGAGGGGAGGACAGGCATCTCATTACACTACATTAGTAACTTCCCTGTAAACACACAAGACATTCATTTGAAATGCAGTTTTCTTGATGAGAAACCAGATCCCTCAGTATTCAGCACCCTGGTTTTCAGACAAGGCTATGCAAATGAGGGAGAGGCTGCGGCAGCTGCTTCTATAGGCGCTGATTGGGGAAAAGCGGTTGGTGCCTGAGGAGCATAAAATCCAGGGGTGATGACATTAATGGTGCTTACAGGTAAAAGGAAAAGCCCAAGAAACAAATTCTAGAGATATCCCCTTTTGTTTTACTCCATCAGGGTAGACCAGGGGGGAACCAGGTTTGGTTTGGTTTGCTTTGGCTTGGTTTGTTTGTTTTCAAATACTTAAAGTCCTAAAAGATTAATCTCAGGGCAATGGATGCCAGAGAGATGGTGTTACAGTTCCCCAAACGTGTCCCTCTAGCGAGACCTTTGACCCGTGCATGCTCCCAGCACGTTTGGTCTCCGGACTTCCAGCTTGTAAACTAGCTTAGACCAGCCTTATCATGTCTTCTTTCCAAGAAGCACTCTCAGCACCCTCTAGAGACTTCATCTAGGGATTAAAGAAATAGGCATTCAAAGCTGAAAAAACAAGATGGGTAGGATGCAGGAGAGAAGAGAGAAATATCTGTTACCAATGCGGTGAGCTCCCCAGGGCAGCCTGAGAAGGGATACTGCCAGTAGGAAAGCCTTTTCCACCATATCAACTGGAACCCTATTGCACTGAATGGGATGCAGAGGGGGGTTCTGTCACAGTTACGCTTTCCCTCAATTCTCTCAATGCTATCTCAGCTCAGGTACTGCTGACTCATTCTATAGCTCAGCCCGCCAGGGGGTGCAGCCTGTGGTAAATGCCTCCCCTGGTGACTTCCTGAATATCGGGGGTGCAGGGAATTGGGGACGGGGTCCCTGTGGTGAGGCTGATGCGACAGTTTTGTTTGGGGCTATGGGTACCTCTTGGCAATATCCAGAAGACATTTCCTCTAAGTTTCGCTTTCTGCTTTTAGCATCAGGCAAGCTGTACTGGTTTCATTAACATCTTTAGTACAAAGAACAAAACAGGAATCCCAAAGCCATAAAAAAGCCCTTCAAACCCCTAACCCCCCCCCCCCCCCAGAAACAAGAAACAAAAATCTTTACATCACTTTTGCTGTTTTAACGTTCAGGATGTAGCTTCTTGACACTTTATATGGGCATCTTTTCTCTCATTGCTGAGTCCATTATAGAGAAACATAGATTCTAATTGGCATGTCTTTCTAACATAACTCTACTCATCAATTAGATGTCACCTTGGCAACAACAAAAAAAAGGCTATTTACTATTTTTAGTTTGTTAGGACCTATCTGTTTAGCTCTTTGAAGTACACCATTCTCATTCACACAGGGGAAAGTGAGTCATCCAGAATTGCAGGACCTCACCAGTGGTCTAGACTGAATTGTCAGAGCCAGAATTACAACACTAATTCTAAGAGGCCACAGCAAGCTGCGTGTATATTATTCAGACAGGGGGTGGGGTAGGAAGACAGGCAGGCTGGTTCGGAGAGCTAAGCTTACAGGAAAACAAAAACCAAATGAAAGAAGACTTCAAGGATATGAATCCTAAGGGTAGCTGTACTAATGGCTCTATTTGCTCTGGGGTAGGGCATTTTACTCCCACAGCACACATGGCATTCTGCTCTGCGTCACATTCTCTGGGCCATACGTCTCAGCTACCCCCTTTGTAGCTTCCACAACGTGGAGTTCGGGGTCAGACAAAGGTGGATCCAGCGCTTGTATAGCAACTTGGACAAATCGCTTCACTCCTCTGAACCTCGGTCTCCTTCTCTGTAAAACCAGGAGAATACTGTCTCGCTCACAGGGTTATTGTGACAATTAAATGATATGACATTTGCACAAGTCTTCTGCCAACACCGGGCACACAGTAAGCACTCCCTAATGCTGAATGAATGAGTGAATGGCCCTACGTCGGGCCCTCGGAGTGCTGTGTTCATTCTTTTGGCTCACAAGGATACTGTAGAGCTCAGCACAGCACAGCACGGCCGTGACTTCCCCAATGGCAGAGAGAAATTTCAGTGTCGCTGCCCGGTTAGACCTGTTCTGAGAATACAGTAATTCCTTTCCCAGTGCTGCCAATCTATTACCTTTCACCAAACACAAAATTCACTTTAAGAAGGGGCAGAAATACAAGTGCCTTTCTGTTAGATAGAGGTTGGGAGGATATATTATTAAAATTGAAGCCGACTTCTCTGATTTCTTAGGCAAAAACATCAGACTAGAAGCCAAATAGCTATTCGGCCTTTGCAGACCCTGGATAGGGATGCCCTTGGGGGAAAGGGGAGAGCTGGAGTCAGTCCAAACTGTAGTTACAACATTTGCATGTATATTTACTACTCGTGCTTATGCTCTCTGCACTAGTTTTTACTCTCTAAGCCTTGATGAAGTCACAATTTACCTAGAGCCCAGTTTAATACATGCAGGTAGCATCCCAGCCCTGTATCTCTGTTTCTCGTTTCTTAATCATACTTCCTACAGTCCTTATATACCTGATACCTCTTCTTTTTTTATTCAATCGCTCTGATGTTCCAACTTAGGTAGACAATAATGATTTGTTAACAGTGCACATGCCCCTAGCCCTTCCGTCACCCTTCTTTACCCAGGAGAGGCCCCCTACAATGCAAGCTGCAATCCTGCCATATAGTTAGCGCCTGGTACAGCTCATCAAAATAGAATACCCTTTCCCAGATGATGGAAATCTATGCAATGCCGTCACACAATGAGGTGTGCAAGAAAGAGTTTGGGGATTGATTTTCATCATTTACTTGGTATTGCGTGCTTTTTGTGCGACTTAAAACGAAATGCACTTTTATTACTTTTAAGTACTGCACATAGAGTAAGTCCAACTCATCATATTTTAACAGTTATTTTTCTGGGGCAGGATGGATTTTAAACATGCCTATGCTCGAGTGTCTGGTGGATCATTTAGGATCAGTGTCCTGTTGCTTGATGAAATCCAGATCACTTCAATGAGATCCAGATGGGGAAACTGGGTCTCTGGCAACGGCTGCCAGATCTTGTCCATATGAAATCTCTCCGGTCTGTATGCAAATTCAAAACTCCATATCCTGGAAATCCCAAACCAATCAAGTGGCGCTCCGCTTCTCAGTTACTGGACTAAACACAGGGAAGCGATTCATTCTTCCCTGAGGAAATAAGCATTTCTTCCATACATCTATCTTGGCACAGAAAGGGCTGGGTAAGCACATTAATAGTGTAAACAGGCTCGCACGGGGGATGTTTGTCCTACTTCAGAGAATCAACTTTTTATGCACTTTGTGCACATCCACTTACATACCAACAATTGATATGCTAATGACAAATGATGTTAGTCTAGTTTACATTATAGCGTGTCGAGTGCTTGAAAGCAACACACATGCATTTAAAAAGAGCCCACGGCTCGGTCTTCCTTTCCTCTCATCAGGCGGACTTAGTGAGGCTTTCCTACATTTACATAGGATGGATATTTTTCCACTTGCATCCCTAATATAGTTAAGACCTCCCCATGGCTCCCCTTCCCCTTCAGGACTTGCCCATATGCACACACAGAGACCCCTCACTCCAACGGGCATGACTCTTTCCTGATTGTGTGTGGGTAACAGAGACCAAAGGCAGCCCGACTTTTCGTCAGGTGGGGCACCGGGTTTGACTTAATCTCTGTACAAGCCACGTCAACAGAGCACAACGAGGCTAGACTGAAGTGACACAGCAGCCCTACGTTAACGGGTGGAATTCTCCAGATTTCCACTGTGAGCAAGGTCTTCCTGTCTCTGGACAGTTTCACAGTGTGTTCTAGCATCAGAATCTATTAAACTGCTGAGGAAGAACTGGGTCACTTTCTCCAGGGGCAGGGATCATTCAGCACTAAGAAGAGAACAGAGAGGGGGCACATCAGAGTGACAGCCAACCCACAGAATTTCAGGAGACGGTCCTACTGGACTTAAATGGGGAAAAAAAATCCCCTGTGAAGACCGTTTGCTGGGGGTCAGGGGCTACTTGGTGCAGGGGTTTAGGAACTGGTCATGAAAGACACTGGCCAGGAGGGGAAGGAGGAGAATGTTAAAAACTGTCCCTCTAATCACCTGGATTTAAAGCTCCAAGGAGCAGCTGAGGGGAAAAAACCCAGCTCTCCATGGCAACCCTAAGCACGTCCTGGGGACAGGCAGGGCGAGCTCACTGCCAGGGTTCAGGATAACCCAGATAATGAAGTACAGTGTCCCCCCTCCAAATGAGCCTGGGTTCTTCGGCAATTAATGATTTCTGAATTTAATATTTTAAAAGACACATCAAACTAGGAGCAGTAAATGAACAGCCCATTTTGGCCTCATTTCCACCTGTGGCTAACATTAACAGTGAATTTAATTACTGTCTGAGTCATCCATTTTTCCACAAACAATAGGCAGATTTACATTTGCCTTACCAGGAAGAGGCGAGAGAAAAGTTTATCAAATAGAACAAAAGCTTTTGAAACAAATATCTTACTTTCAGAGAGCTGAGTTCAAATTGCAAGGCTTATTATAAAATGGATTAGCAGCTTGTTACCTTTATCCCTGGGCCAAAGTGATGGTCAAGGTGGTGCAGCTGTAACCTAACTGAAGACAGGTAGAAAAAGTATGTAAAGGAGTTTCACCATCTCTCAGACTGTGATGAAAATGGGGATGCAGACGGAGTAAAGGCTATATAATTATTTCTCCTGAAATGCAAATTTCTAGAGAGTTCTTCCCTTGTCATCAAATGGACAATTTTTAAATATTTGTATTGCTTAAAATATTTACATATGAATTGTGCATTTGTGCTGCTTTTGCCACATCACCAAGCCCCAAAAGAGTAGGTTATAGGGAATACAGTCAATGATATGGTAATAAGGTAATAACTACATACAGTGCCAGGTGGGTACTAGTCTAGTCAGGGGGGTCACTTCTTAAATTATATAAATGTCTGACCACTATGCTGTATGCCTGAAACTAGTATAAAATAATATTGAATGTCAACTGTAATCGAAAAATTTTAAAAGGGGGGGAAGGTAAAGGGGAATAAGAGGTCCAAATTTCTAGGTATAAAACAAGTAAGTCGTGGGAATGTAATGCACAGCATGGGGAATAGAGTCAATAATATTGTGATAGCATGGGACGGTGTCAGGTGGTTGCTGGACTTACCATGGTGACCACTTCTTTATAATATTGTCTTAGCTCTATTTTTAATAAAAATCTTTAAAAAAGAGTAGGTTATAATTGTTGGGTTCTTTTTCACTGAGGATCTATCTACCTGCTTCTAAAACTGAATGATAAGAAGTCTGGAATCCCAAGTGGAAGATAAATTCTAGATGACTTATCATTATAATGAAAGAAAAACCTATCATCATGAAAACATCTCTTCTTTAAATAGTAACATTAAAAGTCAATAGTGTAAGGAAACATTCCACTTAAATGTCCTTTAGACATGTCCCTTGGTTCTCATTTTATTCCATGGTACTAGATGAACAGCTTACAGCATGGATGGAGAATCCCAGCCCCTACAGGTAGATGCAGCCTTCTGCCAGGACCAAGAGATGATATAAATTATGTCTACAGTTGCAAAAATGCATAACGTTCAAAATCTCTAGCAATAACAGTCTAAACACACACACACACACACACACACACACACACACACACACACACACACACACACACACCGAGAGGATGCTAATTCCGTGAGAGGACCTCTATAAAACGACATGTGACACTATTCACTTTCTAAAGCAGGAAGTCAGGATTTTCTCCATTGAAAATAAAGGTAAAAGCAGATTTACATAATCTCCCCACTTCCAAACTTTAATTAGGAGTTTCAAAGCTAAGAAGTAAAACCTGGCAATATTTATTCTTCATTTCTATCCATAAAATTACAAATTAAATCCTCAGGATTAAGAGATTCTTTAGGGGGGAAAAAAGGTAAATTGCACTTCCACAAACATAAACACAATGGATTGTGTATACTACAGCTCATGTGGTTCATTTGCATAAACATAAAAGGTTTCTTTTTTTATTATTTTTTTATTTTTATTTTTTAGCTGAGCCATCCCGCCACCTGTTGGCAGCTCCGCAGCTGCTCAGCTCGGGCTGACTCGAACCACTGTTGCTCAGAGCTCAAACTCTTGAGCGAGCTCTTAACCAACTGAGCCACTCAGCCAGCCCAAAAGGTTTCTTTTTTTAGGGGTTTTTCTGTAATCCCCTGAGATAAAATTTTCCAGGAAGTCTTTGGGATAGTATTTTTTCCTCGTGAAGAAATTGCATACTTCCATGTGACACTCTGGGGACAATGTAGCTGATGGTTAACAAGCAGGCAGACGTGGGTTCTAACTCTGGCTTCACCATTTACTAGTTGTACAACCTTAAGCAAATTAATCTTTCTAAGCTCCAGTTTTCTCATTTGTAAGATGAGAAATGAGAATATCAACCTTTGTAGGCGCTGTAGACTGGATGTTACTATAAGGATCGAATAAATGTTTTGTGCAATTCCCGGTACTCAGCTAAGCTCCAGGGTGTGGGGCCATCGTCTTGTTTACCACCACCAGTGCCTAGGTACAGTGCTGGCATAAAGCAGACAAGAAACACTTGCCAAATGAATGAATAAAATAGTGTCATTATACTTAGACACTCATACACAAATCCCCTAGGTTGTCGCATGGTACCCCCCCCCTTTATTCTTGTTATTAATAATTAATGCTTTAAAAATTCTATAAGGTGACTTGAGGTGCTCAACTCTTTTGTAGGGAGGTGAGAGTGCCTTCATAGAGGTGAATCTTGGGCCCAGACCCACAGGAATGGATCCTGTGCTTAAAACAGCACTGACTTGTCTTTCAGAGGCCATGTCAGGGTCTAAGGAAATTTCTCACATGATAAACATATACTACAGAACTGTGCATATGTACCGAGGGTGTCAAAAAAATGTATACAAGTGGACACTTTGTTCAGCGTTGCTCAAGCAGTAGTTTGCTGTAATCAGAAGTGTCTGGACGCTGATGGGAACCACTTTGAGCACCTCTTGTCATTGCAGAAGTGAAACGTGACTTGTATTCATCTTTTGTTATCGGTATATATTGGTATATATTGAGTATTACAATTTTAATACAGTTTTCCTTTCTTAACGTATGTATACATTGTTTTGGACAACTTCTATACGTATATGAAGTATCGGCGATATGTTTTTTTCCCTTTCCTCGTTGGCTGGCAGTGGAGCTCAGTACAGATGCACACAGGAATTCCCCACGGGAATCAAAACTTCGGCTTAAATGAGCTTTTCCTTTAATGAGCTTGCTGTTTCCTAGAGAACAAGTTCTTTCTGGATAGGCTATTCTGGTTAGTCCATGCACAGTAGAATAAGTGTTTGAAAAAAGCAGTTGAAGAGCTATAAAAGTTATTTAAAATAGAGAAGTATAATATTTCTCTCATAAAGAAGGCGAAAATATTTTGCTTTTTTTTTTTTTAAACTTCTGGGATCTCTGAATTTTTCTTCAAGTCAGTGGTCTTTGATGGGGAAAAAGGTTTCTTTTCATTTTAATGTTAAGTTATAGAATATAACTCAAGGTAAACAGGCCAAAGAGCAAATCCAGGTAGATTCTTGCTTTAATAACTGCCACTATGAACCCTAGTTCACTAGAATCAGATTATTCCTTCGGTCGGGTTGATAGCGCTTACTAGCAAAGTTTTGCATATGTGGATATAAAGACGGCTATTGAATGAGAAGTCCTGTTTAATAGAGCCTTTCATAAGTTCTATTCACTCGGAAGTCTGTTTAACAATGTGTTTGCCTTTTGGTGAAATATTTATGCAGTGCCTGTACTTAATTATCTTACAAAGTTGAAGAGTTGAATATTCTTAATAAAATGTGAGATTTTTTTTCAAAATGCTGAACTGTCCACTTCAGTAAATTTGGAACCCATACACATACAGCATTCCTATGAGATATACACTAATGATTGGACATTTAGCGAACAATTGCTTTCTGGCTCTAGGGGCTGTACAATGATAGGTAGGTAGGATAAAAACTAAAGTTTAAGCACAACTCTGAGTTTCTTCTTCAAACTAAGCATATATCATCACAGTTCACAGTAGGGCGAGGAGCTGGGTCATCTGACAAGATTGGGTGTTTCAGAGTGACGTTTATCAAAACCTCTCTGGAACCAAAAGCAACGATGTGCTTGTTACTGTCCTTCTCTCCCACAGTCCTTTATTATAAACACTCTTAAAGTCATCAACACAGCATTTTAGGTAATAGCTTAAACACGATCAACGCTATCACACACTGCATTGAAATACAATTAGAGAACAAACACATTAATACATAGGCAGGGTGGTACTTCCTCTTTCAGATGACACAAAACAGCCTTCCTCTCCCATCAACTTTGTGTGTATATGTGCTCATGGCTGAGGTGGGGGGTGGGCCTCCATGTAAATCAAGACTATAATATGCTGTACTTTACATCCCCGTGACTATTGTGTAACTACCAATTTGTACTTTCTAATCCCTTCCCCTTTCTCATCTTGCCCCCAACCCCCACAGGGAATATAGTCAATGATATGGTAGTAACTATGTATAGTGCCAAGTGGGTACTAGACTAGTCAGGGGATCACTTCTTCAATTATATAAATGTCTAACCACTATGCTGTACACCTAAAATTAATATAAAATAATATCTGAATGTTGACTGCAATTGAAAAATTAAGAAGGGGGGGAAAGAAAGGGGAATAAGAGGCCCAAACTTCCAGGTATAAAACACATGTCATAGGGATGTAACGTACAGCATGGGGAATAGAGTCGATAATACTGTGATAGTGTGGTACGGTGTCTGATGGTGGCTGGGCTTATCATGGTGACCACTTCTTCAGGTATACAAATGTGAAATAACTATGGTGTACTCCTGAAACTAATCTAATATTGTATGTCAGCTATATTTTTAATAAAAATCTTTTTAAAAAGAGCATAATATACTTCTAAAAGAGCATAATATACTATCTGTGTACTGGAGCCATAGTTTTTATTTGAGAACGATGTCTCTGTTACTCAAAACAGGGTTCTACTTGTAACCCCAACTCTAGTAGCTCCACGGAAATTACAGGGAGCTTTTGGGAATCAGTGACCCTTGCCCTTCTAAATTAGTACTCAATAACCCAGGCAGCTCTGACTGTGAAATTGTCTTTTACATAAAATGGAACCCAAGGTCTTTTGGTGTTGAAAACATTCATGTAAAAATTCCATATCTTAGTCTATTAAAAAAGGAGCCATAAGCCAATTTTTTTTAATAAAGATGATATCTTCAGTTTTAAGATGAAACCATTAAGTTCCTGCCTGACTGACTGGCAAAGTCCAAAAGGCTATAGCAGAGGAATAAAACCTTAAAGGAAGGAAAGAAGGAAGGGAGAGAGGCAGGGAGGGAGGGAGGGAAAAGGGCTCATGAATCCCACAGGGAGAGGCAGTTAACAGAGCAAACTAGAAACTGAGTCTCAAACAAAAAGCAGAGCATCCTGTAAGTGAAGCAGCAATAAGAGTTCCATCATTTATCGTAGGTAAGGAGTGGGCCAGAAAGCCAGTAGGCTCGTGGAACCAAACGGATGAAAAGGCGACAGCAGATGTACTGGAGGCCTTTCTACACGAGTAAGCCATTGATATGGCGGAGTGAAGGGGAGGAGGAGAGGGTGCCCAAACTCCATTTGAAGGCCTATTGCTAATTGTAGAAGAAAAGTATGTTTCCTGTTAAAGGACTTCACTATTAGGCCAACAGATGGGAGAGAACCTTGGGTCAGGGAGCCTCCCTGGCACCCTCGGACTCAGAGGTGCCTTCATGTAACACCCTGACGAGACTTGACTTCTGAAGGAAATCAAAGGAGAAACGATTAGACCTCTAATGAAAACCTGGAACCAGACAGCTGGTGTGGCTCCACAGGCAGGAGGGGCCCTGGGAACTATAAACTGATGAGTGTCTGGTACTCTAGTAGGCAAGCTGGAAGGACCTTTAATAAATGCTGGCCTCCTGTACACTGGGGAGGGCGGGCGCAGGCTTTCTGTGAAGGGAACCGTGTGAGATCTTCCCCGGACCTTTTCCTTGGTGTGAAACTCACTTTCAAAATGCTTCTAATGAATTTTGATACTGAGGCTACTTTTTCAACATGAATTACCAAGGGATTTAAAACATTTGTTTCTTATCATATAGTATGAAGTGGTTTGGAGAGTGTAAAGAAGAAAATACAGGGGAGACACAGACATTTCTGTGGCTGGAGAAGATTAGGTAGCTGTCCTTGGGGGCATAGGAGGGTGTCAGGAGCTTTCATGTGGGCGCATGGAAGGTCATCCATTCGGGGCGGGCCAGATATTACCAGCTACACTTGCAGGATGATGGGGGCTGACCTTTCAATTAAGACCCAGGAAAGAACTCTAGGAAACTCTGTGCACAGAGCACCGGGAGAGAACATTCTGGTTTCGTGTTACGGAAAAAAACCAAACCAGAACAAAAGGCAACAAAATGTTGGGCACCGTCAAGAAGGGGATTAGGAAAAAAACAAAATCATTCTCCTTTTACACAGAACCTCCGGACATCTTTGTTGGTAACATTAATAAACAGCTCTGATCTGCACACCTCCAGGAGGACAGAACAGAGCCTAAGGGGAACAAAGCAGGGCAATTAAAACCATCCTTGGCAGGCTCCACAGAAGAGGCCTTTGCAGCCTGACAATACGGAGGTAGCCAGGGGACACGGTCAAAATCAGGAAGAGGCCGGAGCTGCTGCGTGATCACTCCGCCTGCCAAATCTCTTCAGCTAAGAGGCACGTTCGAAGCACACAGGTTTTTATTTTTGAATACTCCTACTCTGTTTATACAACTGCCAATGATGATGATGACCAGTGCGGACTCCTTTGGGAAGTCCCTGTTTCCATCAGAGGTTGGGAGAAAGCTGAGCCGAGTGGGGGATGGGCCTGCTAACGCCTAGTCACCCTCGCTTTCTCTCCTGCCACCGTCATCAGTGAGTTTATCCCTGACCAACCCCATTTTTCTACGAATATGAGTTCAGCCCCCTCCCCCACTCTGCAGGGCTTTTTATACCCAACGGGCTACACCTTGGCAACAAACAGTCTGCCTACAAGTGGCTATAATTTAATGCAATAATCATAATGTAAAAGAAACCAAACAGATTTCTGACTCCAATTTTAACGCAACGGATAAAACTCAAGAACTCTTAATAAAGAACTCTCTAATATTCACACCAGTGGACGGAAGCAGATCTCCATAATGGAAAACGGAAAAGGAGCCCCCAGGCTGACGAGATCACACACGTGCGGGTTTTAGCTAAGGAAGTACTAGACAAGGGACTCAGCAGGCAGCCAGAAGCTTTGAATTTGATCAAATAAGCAGAATGAATGGTGTACAAAACTACATGGGTACACAGTGGCTTCCCCTGAAAAAAAAATTATCCCTGGAAACCAAGAATCCTGTGAGCTTGGGGTCCTTCATCTTACAGGAATGTATTTCACCTGTTAGCATTACTGCCATACCTTTCACAGATGTGGTAATACTTCTCATCCTGTATGCCGTCCTGAATGGGCACGTTTACACTGTAGTACCGTCCCTTCCCTAGGCCAACGTCAGACACATCACCTGTTCCTGCAAAAGAGCACCGGGAACAGCTGTAAGAATGTGAGAATTAGAAAACTTGAAGGATCCTCTGATAGGAACTCAGAAGACCAAAAGGTCACTTAGGAGGACAGTCCTGTGATGGTTTCCAAGGGAATGAAATTCAGAAAAATAATATGGAGACGTGAACTGTGGTAAACAATGTTGAGAAGCAGAATTAGAAGCAAGTGGGAAGCTTCCATCTTGCTGGGGAAAAAAAAGTGATCAACTACTTTGCTTGCTTTCCATATGTCTCAGATGGACATAAAATTAATATATCACGGCAATCATCAGGGTGTTGGGACTTACACAGCGTATCTGATAGTACAGTAAGTGTAAGTGAGCAGTCTGTTGACAGTCCATAAAAGTCATCTGGAATAAGACACAGCATTACATTCCTCTCATCACTGTCAGCTGGAATGACCTGTATTAAAATTTTGCATAGCGGGGCACCAACAAGGTATTAATAACATGGAACTATCCAGATATAAGATATAAGACATGTATAGAAGAGCTGTAATATTTATTCCTCGGGTGTAACACTGGGCGCACAGATACTTGCCTGGGAAAAACCCTGGGGAGAACTTGTGCAGGGACACCGTCATGACTTTGGAGGTGAAACTGAAGGCGTCTTCCACACCTAGACAAAGAAACAGCAGAAGAGTCACTTCACATATGCAACTCCTGTTTTCAGCGACTGGAACTCTAGAAAGCAGCTGTGGGAAGGAAGACAGATGCGCAGGTAGCAATAATAAAGCTAACGAGCTGAGGAATAAAAGTAACAAAGCCCTCTGCTCTGGTCTTTGATCTCTATCGTTACAGGATGCGGTAGAACTTTGGCCCCAAGTGACGTTTGAGGGTTCCCTTTCAAATTCATGTCAAATTGTAACTGGACTTCCCCTCTCCAAGCCATGGGATGTCCAGGCTCTCTTTGACAAGCTGTTCAAAAAGGAGGGGAAGGACTCAAGGTCAGAACTGAGGCACCATCAACGGAGCCGAATAGAGGAAACTGGCACCATCTTGGAACTTTCATGTTTTGTTTTGTTTCAGTGGTTCTAGTTAAATTATTAGGATTTAGTACAAAAGTACAATGTGGCAACCCTTTTAAACACATGAGCAATACAAACATTAGGCATTACACCGTGAAGACCTAATGGTAAATTGCCTCTCTATGATACAGATTTGGTTATCAACGCAGTTCTCCCAAAGTGTGTGCTAAGCAACTTTCTGGCTAATAGCAGCTCTAGAACTCTGTTAAAGCTTGGAGAAAGATGGGGGAAAACTTTTCTAGAAAAGAGCCTTCTTTCCATTTAAACAGACTCAGAAAATGAGGAGAGGCCTGGGAGATAGAAGATGTGTCTCTTACAAGCCACTACTTATTCAGATAAAGACACTGCCCACCTGCACACCTTCCCTCCCAGAATCACATATTCTCACATCATATTCAGGTAATCCATCTGTAAAATGGAAGGACTATTAGCAAATTCATGTACTATCCTCTTTCATACTTCAAATAAAGAAATTGTCTCTGTGTTTACTCAATGCTTTCAGTCTTCATTAGAGGCCGACAGTGACCTTAAAAAAATATTAACTCTATTTGTATATCACAAGTATGTTTGAATTTCCCAAGCCTTATGTTTTGCCCTAGGGAGGCAGTTAAAACCAGTTAAAGGCTCCAGGCGCAAAGCATTAAGTAAACAAAATAAAACAAAACAAATTAAAAATAGCATTTTAACTTAGAAACTGAAGTATGAACTAGGATAATTCATGAAAATCCTGATTATTTATCCACCCAGAAAGGTGGTACCCATTTACACTTCTATCAGCGAAAAATTCCCATTTTCACACCCTGACTAGCACTGGGTGTTATTATTCTTTCAAAATCTTAGTCAGAAAGAATGGTCTTGTTCTGATTTGCATTTCTGAGCATAAGGGTGTTGAGCACCTTTTCAAGCGTTTGGTAGCCATTTGAGTCTCTTCTGACAGGAAATGCCATGAGGCTCTGTTGGGAAATCCTGCTTTGGGACAGGGCACACACAGACAGGTGGAGGGTCCTGGGCTTGGTGTGAAAGAGAAGAGCGGTAGGTCGGCAGGTCGGACAGACGAAAGAAGGTGAGGACAGGGTAGGAGTGCTAGTGAAGCCATCACAGAATGCTAGTTATGGAATCATGGGAGATTTAAAATAAACCAAATGTGTAAGAATTTGGAGGTGGGGCAGGGGTCACTGGAAGGGAGGTGCTGAAGAGGGGAAATAAACTGAAATGAAACACACCATAAAAGTTGGCTAAAACAGGAAACTCTAAATGGTGTAGAAATAACATTGCAAATGGAAAGAACGGTTTCAGGTGACAGTCTTATTTCATTCTTACATGGTTCAATAGAGTTGATTCTATTCTTGAACTCTGATAATAATAGTTTGAGTTTCCTAATCATTCATTCATTCGACAGGATTTTTACTGAACCACTACTACAGGCATAGCTCTGTTTGTCCAAGCAATTGTGCAGGACAGAAAAAAGTAAATAATGTGGGCAGAGCAGCCTGGACAGCAAGTCGTGAGAGAGAAGGCCGGAGACCAGAGGTGAGGCCTTTTTCAGGCAGGCCTTGAAGGACTGTCCCATGAAGACCACTGCTTTTCAAAGTGTGGCCCGTGGAACAACTGGGCTGTTGTCAAAATGTGCATCCCCAGGTTCCGCACCAGACCTACTAAATTGGAATTTCTGGTGGATGTGGACCAGGAATCTGCATTTTAACACAAGTTTCCCAGGTCTTCCTCATGCACCTTCAAGTTCGAGGACCACTGCTATAGGCCAAGGGTTAGCAAACCAAAGGGGCTATGCAGTGGATATGTTAGGCTTTGCGAACTACATGGTCTCTATTGCATTTTTTTTCCCTTTACAACCTTGTAAAAATGTAAGAAAGCATTCTTAGCTCGCTGGCCATACAAAAACAAGTCGTGGGCTGAATGTTACCCTTGTTACAAGAGGTAAGGAGCCTCTAAAGGTTTCGAGCAAGGCTGCGTTTCGCACTGGCTGAATTCAGTTCAGATAGTCAGTGGACACGGTTCTCAAAGTAGTATGTTGGTCGTTTGAACCCTTCCCTCTTCTCTCTGCTACCTTTAATTTTCTGTCACCGTTTCATGGTAGCGTCATCTAGGTGAACTCCCTGGGGAGGCTCTCCCCTCCCCAATTTCTTCCTCCTTCTCCTGTTTTGGCAGCAGAGCGGACCCTAGCCTCTGCCATCTACCGTTCTTTTCCTCTCTTGTGCTTTGATGATGGGAACAGGGCAGCAGCAATCACTGGTGTGGGGGAGGGGAGGGAACATCCTGAACTAATTTTACTGGGTACGTGTTCCTAGGTCAGTGGAAATATGTGCCACACCCAGGACTTGTTAAAGAAACAGAATGTGGGTGACTGTTACGCGTAGATGGAAAGCACACAGGAGGGGGCTGGGTACATAGTTTCACTGGGGTAAGGCAAATGGTTCAAGATTCTGCTGGTCTTAACAGTTAGAGAAGATGCCCCGGGTTTGTGCAGGGCTAAACATTTTAGGGATCTGAAGAAAGTGGCACCGATTCCTAGCGCTATGTGACTTGGTATCCCTAATGGCGAAAACCGCAGGCTGTTCTTCCATCATATACCCGTTCTCATCTGGGGAGAAGCATCAAGGCTGTCAGCTCGAAGTGCAGGTTTCACTTCGAACCTAACTAAGGAAGTGGCCTGAGGGAGATTACTGAGCGCTGGAGTAAACACTAGGTAAGATTCCCACTTCTTAATGTTCTCTAGTGGAGAGCTTTGCTAATGAAGGAGGGGAGGAGAAATTAGAGGAACCTGGCATTTTAAAGCAGCTTCATCAGCAAAGGAGGAATTGTATCCGTTAGAATAATCTCTACCTACTTCAGTGTTCTCAATTAGGAAAATTTCAATTGCAACAGGTACTTCTCCGTTTACCAGCTGCCTAGAAGCAACTTCACTGGTAAAGACCTGTTGTCCTAGCAGCAAAGCACCTCTGAATGCGAAGGGCTTACCATCTCCATGGTGCAGATCCAAATCCACATAGAGAATACGGTCAAATTTCCGTCGCAATCGTAATATCCCCAGGACAGCATCATTGAGATAACAAAAACCAGATGCTTCGTCTCTGCAAGAAAATAAGTCGCTACAGCCAACAGCCAAAAGCAATCCAAGGGAGTCTTTACAGCCAAGGATCTAACCCTTGAGATCTATTCCCTTACAATTCCCCCTTCTTTTAAGAAAAACAAAAATTGACCTACAAAGATTGGATAGTAAATGCCTCAGAATGATCAGGGAAAGAAGTGTTTTGGTAAACGAAATATTCAGGTTGATGGGTAACATTTTCCCTTCAGGATCCCAGATTTTTCAAAGAATTAGAATGTTGTGACTAAAGTCAACAAAACACGACCTTTCTCTAATGATTCAGGAATCATTTAAAAAACTTGGGGTACCCTGGGGTCATCATAATGAATGGTGATTATCACCTCTCAGACCTGAGGAAAGCCAGAATCTAGAAGAGCCTTACAGACAATCTTGCTCAGCCAGATGTGAAGACATTGGACACTGGGTTCTGTGTGCCGGCCCTGTGACATAACCTCAAGAGCTTTGTTTTTCTTTTTTTTGAGGAAGTCTTGGCACTTGTTGCTCATAAAAGGGGAGTGTAGAAGGTCCAAACGCATACTCTCCCAGGGAGCATAATGTGCTTGCCTTTCTGTAAATATCATTACTACAATGGAGACTGAAGCAGCCTCTTCTCAAGTTCGTCTGTTTCCTTCACTCAAATTCTCTTCATTGACTGCATTGCTGTCCTTTAACCTTTCTGCTCTTGGTGATACTGTGTTATTTTCACCTCTTGTCAACATTAACCAACTCTTTTACTATGCTTCCACAAAGTCTTACTGCGGAGATGTGAAAGAACATATTTTTTTATCATCAAAAGTGTATTATAGGGCCGGCTGAGTGGCACGTTGGCTAGGAAGCGCCAGCTCTGAACAGCAGGACCCCGGTTCAGATCCCACATGAGGGCCAGTGACACTGCCCTCTACAGCTAAGATGCTAAACAACAGCTCAACCTGGAGTTGGGCTGCCGAGAGTTGCCGGCGTTGGCGTAGGCTGCAGTCCCTGCTGCAGTGGGCTGCCATGAGCTACCGTGAGTGCCCAGCAGCCAGCGTGAGCAGCCATGAGCCACCATGAGCGGCTGTCCAGTGGCCAGCGACCGATCCGCCTTACCCAGGAAGAGCGCAATGATAATACCAACATGGGCCAGTGAAGCGACGTCCTCCACAACTAGACTGAAAAACAAAAGGACAGCAACTGGTCTGTTCCCCTTCCCCAATTCCCCAACGCTGTTCCCCTCTCCCAATTCCCCAATAAAATGCTTTTTTAAAAAAGTGTATTATAATTTATTTTCAGGGCCTCATCCTAAATGCTTCAATTTCTTTTGCGTCTACAGATGCTTCAAATACCCAACCCATTTCTTTTCTAATTTCTTCCTTATATTTTACTTGAAACAGAATTCCAGGCACGTGCATCATTTAAAATGGCATCTTTACTACTATGAGATTGGAGATCTTTCTAGTGCCTACACAATGCAGAAACTTCTTCATGAAATCTCTTCTAGAATAACATTTCAGATTCTGGACAGTGCTTTAGTTCACAGGCTGAACCAATGAGATGGGTACATGTGTGAGCAGGAGGTTAGTAAAAATATCCCTAGACATTGACCTTGCTCATAAAAGTGAACTCAGTGATCAACTTCCAAAAGAATAGCTTGGCCTTAGGAGTACAACCAGGAAGAAACCAATTAGAGAAAAAGATTTCTCCATCCATGAATTTTCTGTAAATATGTGACTTTGAAAGTTCTTGAACGCTATTTCCCAATTATGAAAAGCTTACATTTATTTTATGTCTACTGTCTTAGCACATCAAAAAAGATAATCTGTCTTCCTCCTAAACATCAGTAACTTTGGTGAAATGGAACATTTTAAGTGTTAGCCAAAAAGAGAAGAGAGCTGGGGAGGAGGAGAAAGACAAATCAATACAAGACATATGGTCTCCCCCCAGAGAGCCTACAATTAAGTTATGGAGTGAAGTCATGAGCACAGGAAAACAAAACCAACCAAACGAACGAACAACAAACAAAAAAAAGGAAGCAGAAATAATATGGCATATAAAGGAGAATACAGAGAAATTCTATACACAAAATTGACAAAGCAGAATCCTCTCATCAACAGTATTAAACTTTGTTAGCCTTGTAGAAATCTAGAAATCATGCTTCTAGAAATCAGTGATGGTTCACAGCCCCACCCCCACACCCCCTTGTGTTGTGTGAAATGCTTCATCACGAAGGACCACAATTGCCCGGGCACGTTCCACGGCAGAACCATCTTAGCGCTTGCTCAGGACTCCCGCAAAACACGAGGATGACTTCCTTGCTTACCTGCCTCTATAAAAGTCCCGGTCCCTTTCCTTTTCTTTGAGGTGTTCCTCATTAAAGAACATTCTCCCTGAATACGATAATGATGATGATGTCTGCAGTTCAGAAGGCCTTTGTGTGTAATATTTTCCTACATTAAAGCAGCTCTATTCTTATTGATTTATAGAAATAGATAAGTGCTTAGATAAACAGAATAGTCCTAAAATTCCCAGTAAATAAGGAAATTGAACTTTCAAGACTTTCAGTGTGCTAAGAAAGTATTCCTATAAAAGCAAACATAAATGTTTTAAGAATTCTAGTTCACATAATTTTGGTAAATCTGTGGCAAACAAGACTAATAATTTTGGTTCACTAAAATCAGCTGTCTTTTCTGATTTATTAGTGTTCATTATGATATACATGTAGATTTGTATTCTACTTGTGTATATTCTTCCAAAATTTATACAGGCTTACTGATTGAATGAGCTGACAATACTGCTACTAAATGTTTGAGACTATGACAAATGTAAATTTGCTTAACCAAATTGAGTCATTATTCTGACACTGTATTTCAACAGTAATTATGTTTTGTAGTATGTGAGCGTGAAGATAATTCACAAGATCTTTAGGTAACTTAAAACTTTGGGTGGACACTAAATTGAGTTAATTAGTGGATATTCATTAGATACCTAGATCATTTCTAAGTAAGACAATGCATAATCACTAAGCATAATTTTGGGTTTATATGCTTTTGCTTCTTAAGTTTATATGCTACACAGATGCTATATGTATTTGGGTCTGTTAATGGACATGTTCTTTTTGGCTAGAGAGCTTCTGCTAGAAGAGATGTGTATGGACATAGAAAGCGGTATAAGGTTACAGAAGGGGAATTTTATTTGTCGAGGTCAAAGTTGGCTAAGGTTAGATGGGCTTACTTACAAAATTTCCAAAAGAACCTTAGTATGAAATACTACACTGATGCAAAACTATAATTTGGTTTTCTCTGTGTTAAAATGACATTTTTTTTTATTATTGGTCCTCTTAATAACAGGTTGTAAAGGTTTTGCTTTCCTGCCTAAGTAATCTTCCTCTAACAAAGATTCTGTGTCTTCCTAGAATAACGTATGGTTTATGTTGACTTTATAGCCTTGATTATTTAAGGAAGCAAAGTCTTCTCGCTGAGGAAAGAGATGAGGTTCTTTGCAATCATCTTATCTCCTATGTTCCCTTTTTAAATCTTTTATCATCATTTTGGTTAAATAGAGAACCAAGTACTGTTTTTCTGCAACCTATCACCCTATCTTAATCCAGTCCCTGAGGGCCCCTGGAAAATCACAAAGGATGTATTCTTTCACTTTATAAAAAGACAGGTACTAGAAATAATTAGGCTTATTTAATATGTTACTATTGCTAAGTTGCACGGGAAGAGTTGCCAAATCGGAAGAGATGCTCAGCCTTCCCAAGGTTAAATTGGTATAGGCAAAATGTTATTAATATAAATATATAAGTTCCTAGAGATGTATCAGTGTCCTCGCTGCTCATGTTTCTGTTTGTCAGAGTCCTACTGCTGCTTTGCCAGCTATTAGACAACTACAGTGTTTTAAGTCATCATTTTTAATTTTTTCTATCTTAACTTGGTCTCAACTTTGCTTCTTTATTTTGAATCTAGCTAGGTCATTGGTTTTCAATTGAGAATTAATAGCACTCACCTGTGGAATTTTATTGGTACATAGATATTTAAGACCTACTCCAGTTTACTAAATCTCAACTAGGTATTTTTGATATATTCTAAGTAGATTCTTGGTGTATTCATGGTATATTATATCAGGATTACTATATATTTGAGGATATTTGTCGCCATAAGATTATATTCATCCACTTTTATCAATTAGATACAATACCATCTCTTCTTTGAAAACAGGGTTGTCATTATGTTGATGGGTATTTTGTTTAAAAATCTTTGCATTGACTTCTATTTTGTTTTGTGTGCCGCAGAAACAACCACGTGTCCTTGTCAGCTGCATTATTACTTTTGTGATGAACTCGCATCAGATCCTTCAGTTTTGAAAATAATCACTGGTAAGTTAACCACATTTACTTGTAGGTCTTTTGCCATCTATAGTTAATGTTTTAATATGATGTGTCTCTGAAAGCACTTGTAATCAGGTACAATCTAGAGGGCTTCATTTTCAACAAATACTGTCTCTGAGCCCCATGGGTAAGGATTATGTCAAATACTGTTGGGCACAGGCTCCTGATGGCGCAAACAACTTTGAGATCAGACCAGTGAACTGAGTCAGGATTTCAAGAACTCTAGTTGAGGAGCTGATGGGTTAATGAGACTGTTCACGCCAGGTCGAGCGGAACAAGAACTCATTACATGGACCTGCATGAACTGATGAGGGATGATTGTGGGTTTTGCTTAGAATAGTGCTGACATTTCAATGTTCTATTTTCTGGATGTATAAGGAAGTCATTTCTCTTTTCTGTCATGCTTTCTATAACTCATAATAATTTAGTCAACTGTGCTTTTGTGAACAGAAATGAAACATTCATAAATATCTTCTTTCCTCTGCCTGAGCCCTCCAGGATTCGATAACTCTTATCGAGTATTCTTGTTTTCATAGTGACGTAATTATCTGCATGGGTTCGGGAAGAATCTCTCTGTCCTACTTGTTTTCAGGACATGATTGGAATAATTGGTTATGTAACTAAGGCCTCACCTGGAATGTCATATTTGGGAATGATGCTCATTGAATCCGATATGACCAGACACTTTTAAGGAACTAAGGTTGACTTTATGGAGCCAATGCTTACAAAGCCCTCTGGGAAAACTGGCCTGGTACCTGGCTTACAGGGCACCCAGGCTTCCAGGGGTTAGGAAGGTCACTTTCTGGCAGTCCCAGGAAACTTAGGCTATTTTGAGAACCTCAAGAAGAGAGGAATTCTCCGAAATTTATAGGTACTACAGGTAAAACTCTTTTTTGCTTGGCTTCCTAGCATTAATAGACTTTTAAAATTTCAAACTGATATTTATGAAAACTTCCAGCAAAGCAAGCTTAAGGTCTATATGGTAAATTACTATTCTTGCTGCACCTATGTAAATAATCAGGCTAAACCTAATGAGACCAAATTTTTATTTAATTTTCTTTATTGATGCAAAATTCACATAATCCAAGTATAAAAAGTAACCATTTTAAAGTCTATAATTCAGAGGCATTTAGTACATTCATAGTATTGTGGTACCTCCACTTCAATCGAGTTCCCAAACATTTTCACACCTCAAAAGAAAACCCTGCACCAATCAAGCAGTCTCCCCCCATCGCCATCCCTAGCCCTGGACAACCACCAGTCTGCATTCTGTCTCTATGGATCTACCTAATTCTGGATAGCGCATATAAATGGCATCACACAATACACAATCCTTTGTGTCTGGCTTCTTTTGCTTGGCATTAGATGTTGTATCAGTACTTGTATCAGTAGTTCATTCCTTTTAATGGCTCCACTGTAGGTATATACCACGTTTGCTTATCCAGTCATCCGTTGATGGAAATTTGGGTTGTTGACAGCTTTTGGCTATCGTGAATAAGGCTGCTGTGAACATTCACGTACCAGTATTTGAGTTTGAGTACATGTTTGCAATGCTTTTGGATATATACTTGGAAATGGGAATGCTAGGACATATGGTAAGTCCATGTGTAACTTTTCAGGAACCTCTAAGTTGTGTTCTACAGCGGCTGCACCATGTCCCACCAGCAATGCACAAGGGTTCCAATTTCTCCACATTCTAACCATTGCTTGTTATTTTCTGGTTGTTTTTTTTTTTAAATTTTTAAAACTTCTAGCCATCCTAGTGGGTGTGAAGTGGTGTCTCACTGTGGATTTGATTTGCATTTTCCTGATGACTAATGATATCAAACATCATTTTATGTGCTTGTTAGCCATTTGCATGTCTTTGTCAGAAAAATGTCTATTCAGGTCCTTTGCCTATTTTTAAATTGGGTTGTCTGTCTTTTTGTTGTTGAGTTGTACGAGTTCTATATATATTCTGTGTACCAGACCCTTATTAGAGATATGATTTGCAAATATTTTTTCCCATTCTATGGGCTGTCTTTTCACCTTCATAATAATGTCCTTTGAAGCACCAAAATTTTTAATTTTGATGAATTCCAATTTATCTATTTTTCCTTTTGTTGCTTGTGAGACCAGCCTTGTTTTGAATTCAAGAATAATCTTTCTTTGAGATAATCTTTGATCAAAAGGGGGATGGCTGTATAGAGAAATTTTGTGTTTCAAAGGAAAACTCAGAAATCTAGTTATTGTCTTTCAGCTGTTTTGCATCTCTTTATAAATGCAGGTTACTGATGAGTATGCCAACTTTGTCTTCTGTGATAGAGATATAATTGACTTCCTTCCCTGCATGAAAAAAACAGTTTCCGTACCTATCTGGAGACTTGACGGGCCCCTGTGACTTCACCAAATTGAAAAATTTTCCAGTTTTCTTCAATATGTGGCTTTTACTTCAAAATCCGGATATTACTCCAAACTAACTTTTCCCATTTTTCTTCCTCTTGCCTGACTTGGAGTCACTGAGAGCCAAAACCTGAGTACCCCAATCCCTGTCGGGGCTCTACATTGCTTTACAGCTTGCTCTCTTCTCAGGGATCTACAGCAGCCCTGCAAGCTCCAGTGCAATGACTTGGTGTAAGGCTGGAAGAGCTCGTCACCGGCAGACCACATGTGCCTGGAATTGTCCTTCAACAAGCTGCTGCCTAGACCACTTCCTTACATGGGTCATGAACGTTCTTACATGACAGGTAACTTAGACTATGGACAATGTTAACAAGAGCTCTGACATCCTAGCTGCAAAATAGAAAGATTTTCCTCCACTGATGTCTCACAATCCACTTGACCTTCGGGGTTCAATTCTTGGCTCTTTACTAGAACCTAACCTTTTATATCAACATCTCTCTTTTTCATTTTAGTCCACTCTCTTTTAAGATGCCTGATCTCCGAGACCCTAAAACAAATGACTTTTGCCCCCAGCTCTCAACAGATAGTTCAACTGGTTTTACAGGAATGCCAGACTATTTCTTAGACCTACTCAGGAGGTCTGTAATTGCCTCTGAGTTGCTCAGTGATGATTGATATCTGTCTGGAACAAAAGGGGGAAATGACAATGTTGAAGTTTATTTGAGCCCTGTGCTCCCCAGAAATCAGTGATGGTTAAGAAGCCCTCCCCTTTGTTTTCTAGGAAAAGGCTAACTGCAAGGGACCTTCCTACCCTGGCATATTATTCTGAGATGAGTTCCATCTCCATCCTTCCAATGACTCCCCTAAAACTTACAGATGATTCCCTGTTTACCTGCCTCTATAAAACCCCGGGCCCCCTTCTTTTTCTTTTTTTTTTTTAAGATTTTTTTATTGGGGAATTGGAGGGATGGGAACAGTGCTGGGGAATTGGGGGAAGGGGAAGACAAATTGCTGTCGTTTTGTTCTTCAGTCTAGTTGTGGAGGATGTCGCTTCACTGACCCAAGTTGGCACCATCATTGCGCTCTTCCTGGGTGAGGCAGATCAGTCGCCGGCTTCTGGACGGCCGCTCACTGCGGCTGCTGGCCGCTCACGCTGGCTGCTGGCTACTGGCTACATACGGTAGCCCATGGCAACCCACTGCCACAGGGGCTGCAGCCTACGCCGTCGCCAGCGACTCACAGCAGCCCAGCTCCAGGTTGAGCTGTTGTTCAGCATCTTAGCTGTGGAGGGCAGTGTCACTGGCCCTCATATGTGGGATCCGAACCGGGGCCCTCTGGCATTCCAAGCCAGTTCTTAACCATCGCGCCACTCGGCCGGCCCCCTCCTTCCTTTTCTGTGAGCTGTTCCTCATTAATAAATGTTCTCCCCATCGCAACAGCTGAATACAATCGGGTCCTCAACTGTCCAGTGCATTTTGTCTTTCACACCATCAACACGAATGTATTTGTAGGATAGACCACTTTTACCAGACACATTTTTGAAAACTTTGAGAAATGTGTCTGCAACTTTGTGGTTAAGCAATATTTTTCTTCACCAGAAATATCCAGCTTCTTAAATGTCCTGGTGAACTGTAAACCACAAAGTCAGTCTTTGAGAAAAATCGCAGGGCTCAGTCAACTTCACTTGCTGTTTTTATGTCCATTAGGCCAGAGATCATTGGATCACAACATAAACACACTTATGTAAAACATCAGGTAAAACACCTGACCCAGGCAGAGCCAATACCTGCACTGGTCAACAGCGTCATTGTTACTGGCAAGGATTTTGCAACGATCACCTTTTTCCCCCCCGCCCATCTTGGTATCAAGAGTCAGCATTATAGTCTTCCCATGTTTTCTTATTTGGACCTTCCTAAGACTTCCTCAGATACCTATTTCCTCTTTTAGTGTTAGCATAACTTGTAATTCTTTAATCATAGCTATTTTGGAAGCAGCTATTAGTATGGTTTGACTTTTCTGTTGATGGCATATAATAGAAACAATAGGCAACATTTATTGAGTGATTACTCTGTGACAGGAACTGTACTAGGTGCTATCAATCAATTTTCACAACCCTGTGAAGTAGGTACTATTATTGTTTCCATTTCACAAATGAGGAAAGGAAAACAGAGAGGTTAAGTAACTTATCCAAGGCCACAAAGTTAGGAAGTGGCTGATCCACAAGCTTAATCATTTCATTACACAGTTTTGATATCATTCTATCAACATCTATCAGTTTTTCTATTTCTCATCATTTCCTCTACTTCTCCATTTCTCCTTCATGTCCATATGCCTTTCACCATTTCAGTTGTGTAATATTGGTGAAATTAGGCTATTTGGTCAGTTTTCTCTCTTTTTTTTTTATTAAAGATTTTTATTGGGAAATTGGGGGATGGGAACAGCGCTGGGGAATTGGGGGAAGGGGAACAGACAAGCTGCTGTCCTTTTGTTCTTCAGTCTAGTTGTGGAGGACGTTGCTTCACTGGCCCAAGTTGGCACCATCATTGCGCTCTTCCCGGGCGACGCAGATCAGTCGCCGGCTTCTGGACAGCCACTCACAGCGGCTGCTGGCTGCTCACGCTGGCTGCTGGCTACACACGGTAGCCCATGGCAACCCACTACAGCAGGGGCTGCAGCCTACGCCGTCGCCGGCGACTCACGGCAGCCCAGCTCCAGGTTGAGCTGTTGTTCAGCATCTTAGCTGTAGAGGGCAGTGTCACTGGCCCTCATATGTGGGATCCGAACCGGGGCCCTCTGGCGTCCCAAGCCAGCTCTTAACCAACGCGCCACTCGGCCGGCCCCTAGTCAGTTTTCTCTTGCCTCTTCACTTGTCTTTCCCCATTTACCACTCTACTACTTTGTCTGTTTGCCATTTTCTGATTTGGATTTAAGAGATTTTTGGTTAGAAAATGAACCACCACAGATCCTTCTAGTAGCAACTTTTCTGTCTAGAATTCTCCTACAATAACCCTCCAAACTTTAATCATTTCAACTTTCAGGTTATTTGGATTTGGGATAAACAGGTTTTTAACCCCTTCCGCCCACCATCACCAAAAGTAAGTAAGTGACCCAGGGCCATATTTGCACAAATTGACTTTGTGGTGGTCCTTTCCTCTATAAATCCAACAACACCTTTGGATGTAGAATTTATACAGAAATACATGTGAAAAAGGATTAGGTCAAAAGGCCCTACTTGTTAATAGAAACAAATCCATTAACTGTGTGACAAAACCAAAAATGTTATCCAGGAAATAAACTAAAAGTGACAGCACCATAATTCTATACAGTTCTCACTCTCTCCACACCATTTGGCATAATAAGCAGTCACTATTGAAGACAAATGAAGGCTTGGGAGAGTAGAAATAAGGGAATATTTGCCTGAAAATGAACCAAGAAAACTGACTATGAATCCAAGATGGTGAAAAGTGCCGGAAGGCCACTTTTAGAATTCGTGGGCCATATTTCCCTCTGGATAATTACAATGTCCAAGGTTAACTAATGGAAAAAGTACAAAGCCGTTCTATTTACCACCAAGAATCTTAGATAGGTTAGCCACAGAACCTAAGATTTGTACTACAAAAGAATCAAAGTGGTGAGCGGGTCCCTGAAAATTGCTCTAAGATGAATTCAGCTCAGGGGTAAATTGAATCGACAGGTCACAATGAAGCAAATTCGTTTTTCTGGATGTAAGCTTCTTTAGCACATTTTTCTCAGATGATATAGGTAGAGTTTTCCTGCTCTAAAACATGGTTTTATTCAGTAAAGTATAGGTTAGCAAATCAAAGTCTTCCCTTGGCTAGTGCTTTTTGCTTTTAGGGAAGGAGGTAAATGAGAAGAAACGAAACAAGTATCCAAAAGCAAATTCCCTGTGTGTTGCCCAGGTTCAGCCCAGGCTCAGTCAATACCCACTACCTGCAATGATATCCGATTAGAATCCAGGGTGCAGACATACTGTAACTGTGAATGACAGCAGCAAGATTCAAGAGGTCCAGGCTACTGTGCTTACTAAGGCAGAGATAATTCAGATACATTTTGAAAAGAGGTTAAGGAACATGTATAAAACAATAGCAAAAGTCTGGTGGAACTGTCCCCTAAGCCAGAAAATTCAATTAACCAGACTCTTCCATCCCTGAGCGTTCTGGTAAATCAAAAACATCACTTTTTACTTTAAACTCCCATTTAATGAACTTAAAAACCTCAATCGTTTATACATAATACTAGGTTGAGGAATTAAATGTACTCTCTTCTGCCACAAGAAAAATAACATTTTCCATTTAATTGATGGAAATTGTGCCTGCTCAACCGTTCTAGTTAAATAGAAAAACAAAAAAGCACTGCAAAGCAGCTGTCCCAGGCTTACTATCTATGTGCTTGTATTTCTGCATCTGCTCCTGGCACACAAGCTGAGTGTCTCGGGAGCCAAAGACTTGATGTGCTTCCCCAACCTACGTAATAGACCCAAGTAAACTGGCGTGGAAAGGAGGAATGCCACTGTGTTCCATGAGCTGCTCACAGCTCTCCAGAACCAGGGCAGAGACAGCACTAGCTTTGAAAATTCAGGGAATGCTTTCAGAATTCCTGGCTTCTGCTGCTGCAGATCGAGGGTAATTCCTGCTACACAAGCAATACGTATGGATGCTCCTCAAATATCCTTTTGGTCTTAGGATGAAGCCCCTCTACAAAACGTGACCACATATTACTGAAATTGTGCAAAACTTGGATTCAAAACACCTCGGGTCTTGTCATGTGATAGCTACATTAATTACAATCCCAGAAAGACAGACTATAACATTCCCAGCGTTCTTTTCACACCTTTTCTGCAACCAAATGAGTGGCTAAATTCTGAAATACAGGTCACCATTATAATATGCAGATCTCCTACTCGATATCTTTTACCTGTGGATTGGGACTTCCCAGCAAAGTGGTTATGATTTCCATTTTCTACAAAGAGAACTTCTGCGATTTGCCTCTTAAATGTATAAGGAGGTGTCAGGCACAAGGCAGGAAATAAGGGGTCTTTGTGGCACTTACAGGCCTGTGTGAACAAGGCTTGGAATCACTGTGGCCAGTGCTAAAGAACAAGCCCTGTGCTCTCATGTTACACCTGGACCACAGCAGTGCTGTGGCCTTCCTCTGATGCTGAGGGCTCATCCTGTGCTCTGTCTCTGCCAGGATGTCCTGGACCATACCTCCGAGGAGCACGTGGGTGAGCTGAAGAGCTGTGAGAAAACACTAACCCACACTTAGGAAGTACAGAAGACGTGCACGAGTAAGTACTAAATTACATGATGCAGACTATGCTCGTCTCAACTTCCAACTGCCTAGCCCTAGCCTGGAAGCTTCGAAGGCTCAGAGGACATAAGGTCTCATTTACTCTCATTAGCTCCAGAGAAGGAGGGGAAGACAGGGCTGTTCCCTGTTTATAGCTGAGAATGAAAAAAAATGGCTGAGGCCCCAGGGCAGAGCCTCGTACTGTCCCCTCCTCTCTCGCACCTTTTACACTGAGTCCCCATGCCTACAGGAAAAAATATCCTTTCTTTCGCACAGTTTGCAAGGTTTGTCATCATTTTGTCCCTGCCTATGAGCTCAGGACTCTTATCTTGCCATTCTCTCAAGTACCCACAATTTAACCTCATCAAACTTTTCCCCCAAACAAATAGTGTCTAAGTCTCTGGGGCTTTGCACCTATGCAGTCTTGGATGATTTCTATGCCCTCTGTCTGACAACATCTTACTCATCCTTTAAGGTCAACTGTGGAGACATCCCTGAAGTTCCTTCCCCAGGCTCAGAGAGTTTGCGGAAGCCTCTCCCATGCTATTGGGTTGTCAGAAAAGTCATGACATATTTTGTCTATGTTTTTCAAAGGTCATTTATTTATATAAAGAACAAAGATCAATCAATGATATATTTCCCGTTTTGTTTGATAACCTTTTGCCATCTTTCAGTGAGCTTCATAATTCCTTGTTCATTCCTGTCTTTATTTGCGAAAAACTGAACAAGGTGCTGATTTACAGTCTCATCTGAATTGAACATTATACCACGCAAGGAGTTTTGAAGAGAGTGAGACAAGTGCAAGTCTGACGGCACAAGGTCAGGCGAGCATGGTAGGTGTGGCAACACATCCCATCCAAGCTCCAATAATTTTTGAAGGGTGATCAAACTTGTGTGTGGTCTTGCGTTGTCATGATGGAACGCAACTCCTTTACAATTAACAAGCCCTGGACATTTCTGGATGATGGATTCGTTCAAACTGTCCAAATGCTGACAGTACACATTCAAATTGATTGTTCGGTTCTTTGGTAGGAGCTCGAAAAACACCACACCTTTAAAATCCCACCACACTGAGAGCATAACCTTCCTTTGATGAATGTCTGCTTTCGATGTCGTTTGAGGCGAATCATCACGTCGGACCCAAGACCATTTGTGCACAACATTGTGGTTAATAATCCACTTCTCATCACCAGTTATCAGTCGCTTCAAAAAAGGATTGTTTTCCTCACGTTTGATGAGCATATTGCAGATGTTTACACGCACCGTCCAATGAACTTCTTTGAGTTCACGCAGAACCCAAATATCAAGCTTGCTTACGTATCCAGCTTCTTCTGGTGGTCGTGAAGGCTTGAATGATGGATGGTCAATGTTTCTGCACTCTCTCATGTCATGTAACATGGGTTTGACTCAATCAATGCCTTTATTTTCTTGTCATTAACCTCGGTGGGCCTCCCTGACCGAGGAACGTTGTTGAGATCAAAATCACCAGCACGGAATTTCGTGAACCATCATTGGCACTGACGTTTTTGTAGAGCATTGTCACCATAAACTTTGTGCAACTTTTCACAAGCTTGACATGCATTCTTCCCTTTATGGAAGTAAAACAGTAAAATATGGCAAAAACGCACAGTTTGGTCTTCCATCTTCAACTTGTTGTAAAATCTCCAAAACGCAACCAAATCGCTCAATTTTTTTTAGAATGAAGCTAGAACTGTCAGCTGTCAAATGACATAGCAATAACATAGATGCGAATGACTCTAGTACTTCCAAAAATGAACCAGTGACATCTGTCACAAACATGTGTCATGACTTTTCTGACAACACAATACTTCTCAAACTGGCTCCTCCTTCAGATTGTACCTCATTCAGCTTTACACCTTCAGTACGTAGCAAAGTGCTTGGCACATGGCAGGCTCTGAAAACTTTTCTTTTCTTTTAAAGAATTTATGGGAATTGTGAAATGTCTAAAGCATGGGAAAGGATTCATATTATTTACCTTGAATAAAAGAGGAAAATAACTTTCAGATTATACATTTACAAAGTCAGGTGTGATAAACTTTAAAAAGACTAGAATAGCTCACTAAAAAATCAGGAAACTTAAGGGCCTATCACTGATTGCCCAACCTCCAACCACGACAAACAAACAAACAGAGAAACAAAGCATGGATTTATGTAGAGGCTGGTCCTGGATCTAGAGACATGCTATTAGCTTTTTTAAAAAGTTAATATAGATAGAATAGGGAGCTTTGCATTAATATGTCCAGAATAAAGCTAGATGTGGCAGTGTTGTTTGGTAAAATGACTTGCATCAATTGGCAAAGTGGGTGGATATCACTGGGGTGAAATTTAATATTGAAACACACAAGGTAAGTCACTAGCATGAAACAAATAGGGAAGGTCTGACCGCTGGGAGACCGCACAGACCATCTTCATGGGCAGCGTCAAGATGAATGTATACAATAAACAGCCTCTTTGACTCACGGCTACTGTGTCAAACCAGTGGACAGGCTTTAAATGTAGGAAGAACCATACAGAGAGGGGTTAGAATAGATGACTTCTAGTTCTTTCTGACTCTAAAAGTCTCTAATGTTGAAGCTCAGCCTGGAAATCAGGATTTTATTTCACTTACGGAAGAGGCCAGTAGAGGACAATACAAATAACTAAGGGTTTGAGAACTAGTTCTAGTGAGGAATTGCTTATTGGGTGCAGGAAACAAGAGAGCCGTCTCCCTAAACACAGAAATTTGCATGGAGCACTCACCATGTTCTAGACTCTGAGAATGATGATGAACAGACAGATACTACAGATAATGCCTATTCTCAATGATCTCACGGTGCGTGTGTGTGTGGGGGGGGTGGGTGGGCAGAATTGGTGGAAGCAGATGAAAAATACCAAAACAAGAAAAAAGCACATTGTGACAAGCAGTATTACAGACAACAAACAGCGATGGGATAGAGGGAAATGAGGTGTGTGCGGGAGCTACTTCACAGGTTGGTCAGCAAAACTTCTCTGAGTAGATGAACTGTAATCAGAGACCTGAAAAAGGAAAAGAAACTCATCCACACTGACATGGACAAGTCTTTCTGGCAGAGGGAACTTCCTTGGCCTGTTTGAGAAGCTGGAAGGCCATGTGGCTGAAACCCAGCTGATGAAGGGGAGGGGTACAAGGTGGGTCCTGACAGGACTCACTCCCCGGGGCCGTCGCAGAGGGCTGGGACTTTATTCTCAGTGAGATCGGAAGCCATTGGAGGGCTCTGAGCAGGAGGGACAGGATCTGACTGAAGCGGTCTTCGATTCTATGAAGGGATATTATGTAAGTGATCATCAGCACGAGGCAGAATGGGCTAATCTGCACGAGGAGAAATTTGGTGAGAGAAGAAATTCAGGAAAATTACTGCCAGGAAAGGTTCCAGAGTTTCACCGAATGCTACAAAGCTAATTTCTGGGTATGATTTACCAAGTAGCCAGAAAGATGATTTCTTCAGCCTTCTTACAGCTGCCGGCTTTGACAATTTGCTCTTGGTGTTACAGTTACCAGGAGAGCGGAGGCTCACATTTAAGTCTCCTGACACTCAAAAGTTCTTTTCCCTGAACTGCTTACAACAAAGCAGTGAAAGATGGTAAAACGTGGAGAAATATAGCACCTCCTTTCTTGAGGGCTCCCGAAAGTTCAAATCTTCTCTGTGAGACTCTGTGCGGCTGCTTACTTAGGAGTCACTTGGTTCGTTCCCTCCCAGCACCTGAACCTCAAATCCCAACCTGAAATCAGTCTGCCCACCCATGTTCTCTGCTCCCAAAACAGGGATGGCCAAGTGCTGTTGGTGTGCCCAGTCACAGGTGAGCCTTCCGGCTGCCCAGCAATCATTTTCCCTTGCATTGTCTCCTTCTCACTCCTTACAACGGACACTACAGACTCACTAAGACCCAGGACCTCCTGCTGAACATTCATTCCCTCACGTTCCCAATAAAATCCCAAGTCCTCTATGGCCCACAGGCCTTGAATGACGTGGCCTGGCCAACTTCTCTGTCCTCTTTTGTTTGCTTTTGAGGAACTGCCAAACTGTTTTCCGAAGTGGCTGCATCATCTTACATTCCCAGAGCAACATATGACGGTTCCAATTTCTCCCTGTGCTCACCGGCATTTGTTATTATGTGACTTTTTGATTGTAGTCCTCCTAGGAGGTGTGATGTGCTCTCTCACTGTGGTTTGGGTTTGCGTTTCCCTGATGACTGATGATGGTGAGCATCTTCTCCTGTGCTTGTTGGCCATCTGTGTATCTTCTTCAGATAAACATATATTCAGACTCTTTGCCCGTATTTTAATTGAGTTATTTGTCTTCTTATTGCTGAGTTGTAAGTGTTCATTATGTATTCTGGATGCAAACCTCTAATCAGATATATGATTTGCAAATGGCTTCTACCATTCTATTGGCTGTCTTTTCATTTTCTTGATGGTGCTCTTTGAAGCTCAGAAGAATTTAATTTTGATGAAATCCAACTTATTTTTTTCTTTTGTTGCTTGTGCCTCTGGTGATATGTCTAACAAGGCTTTGCCTAACCCAAGGTTATGGAGGTTTATTCCTGTCCTTTCTTCTAAGAGTTTTATAGTTTTAGCTCTTACACTTAGGTGTATGATCCATTTTGAGTTAATTTTTTTGTATGGTACAGAGTACAGGTTCAAATACATTCTTGCGTGTATGGATCTAGTTGTTCCACCACTGCTTGTTGAAAAGACTGTTTTTTTTCCCTATTGAGTTATCTACATGCCTTTGTCGAAAATCATTTGACCATACACGTGAGAGCTTATTTCCAGACTCCCAATTCTATCCCATGTATCTCTGTGTCTGTCCTTATGCCGGTACCACTGTCTGGATTACAGGGTGACTCCTCCACCTTCGTTCTTTCCCTAGATTATGTTGGCTGTCGTAGGTCCTTTGCATTACCAGATGAATTTTAGGATCAACTTGTCAATTTCTATAAGTCACTGAGACTTTGGTAGGGACTGTGCTGAATGTGTACATCAACTTGGGAGTATTGCCACCTTAACAATATTAAGTTTTCTGATCCGTGAACATGGGATCACAGTAGACATTATTGATATGATTCACAGTTATAAGGAGCTAATGTATAAGATTATTTTAAAATATAAAATCAAATTAAAAATTTTTACAACTTTATTGAGGTATAATTTAGATGCCATAAAATTCACCCTTATTAAATATACAATTCAATGATTTTTAATAAATTTACTGAACTGGGCAACCATCACCATAATCCACATTTAGAACATTTCCATCCCTCCAGTAAGATTCCCCATTCCTGTTTACACTTAATCCCTGTTCCCACTCCCAGACCCAGGCAACCACTAATCTACTTTCTGTCTCCACAGATACTTCATATAGATGGAATTATACAATATGTGGCCTTTTCTATCTGGCTTCTTTTACTTAGCATAATGTTTTTTGTGAATAGAATTCCTTTTTTTAACAGTTTTAGATTTATGGAAAAATGGAGATGTAATAGAGAGTTCCCATATAGCATCTCCCATGCATAGTTTCCCCGATTAATTAATTAATGCAAGATGTTGATATTTTATCATGTAGTTCAAATCACACAGGGTGTAGCCTTTTCAGATCGGCTTCTTTCACTTAGCAATATGCATTTAAATTTTCTCCATGTCTTTTTGAGGCTTGATAGCTCATTTAAAAATTTTTCAGCTTTACCGAGGTATAATTGACATACAATATTCCAAGATATTTAAATCATGCATCATGGTGATTTGATATATGCATACATTGTCAAAGGACTGCCCCCATTTAATTAATTAACACATACATCACTTCACATATTTATCTTTTGGGGTGTGTGTGTGTGAGAATATTTAAATTCTACTATCTTCGCTAATTTCAATTAGACAATACAGGATAGCTTTTTGTTTTCTTTTAACTGCTAAACAATATTCCATCGCATGGATGTAACACAGTTACATTCGTGGTTGACACATTGCATTTGACTGTCAGAGCTCATTGTTCTCTTTCAATTTACAATTCCTCTACCTTCTTTTGTTTCTCATGATAATGGCTTTTTGAAGAGTGCAGGCCGGTTGACTTGTTGGATGTCCCACACTCTAGGTTTGTCTAATTGTTTCTTCATATTTTGATTCAGGTTCAACGCTTCTGCTCAGACTGTTTCAGAGATGCTCTGTACTTCTTAGTGCATTGCGTCAGGAGGCACGATGTCAGGTTGTCCCAGTATTGGCAACACTGGGTTTAACCACTTGTTTAAAAGAGCCACTGACAGATTTTCCCATTGTAAATGTACATTTCCCCTTTGTAATTAGCAAGGAATCTACGGGGTGATAATTTGAAACTGAGTGAATATCCTGTTTCCCAAGAACATTTTACTCTGTGGTTTTAGCATCCATTTGATGATCTTTGCCAAAATCAATTATTATACTGGGGGCTGCAAAACAGTGATTTTTCTAGTCTGTCTTCCTTCTATATTTATTAGTTAGTATTCTGCTAGAAAGGTCTTCCTCCCTTGTGGTCCCTCTCTCTCTTGAGAATATCATTATGGACTATAGTCCATAACATGATTATTGTTATTATGATTTTATGACTACAATCCATTTCCATCAATATTTTCACAATTTCTAAAAATATATATTTCCTAGCTCAGTCTACAGAAAAGGCCTAAAAGCAATGCACATCAGTAGCAACGAGCATACCTAGTACATGGACTGGGATGCTGAAACACCCTTTTCTACCAATAGGAACCAGGACTCCACAGAAAAATGGCTGAGTCAAGGGCTGTGAATGGGGAAACCTTGTCCACAAGAAAGCAAAGATGTACTAAAAAACTGACAGGGTTGTGTAAGAAACACATCGGAGCTGGTTTGAAAGGGCTCTCGCTGGACAAATGTGTGATACTTTGAGCATTGAAAAGAAGGGCTTTTAAAGTTATCCTCATCTGTAACTCCCCTTCTCTGTCGCCCTCCCCCCTCAATCTCTCTTTTTCTACTGCTGTTATTTTCTCATCGTTCATTTGCTCCTCAGTCTGCTAAAAATATACCAGTAATCATTTGATTGCCAATGCACATACTCAACTCTATTGTCATGTGGTTTTCATGGGAGGGCAAGTGCTTCCTAATGACAAACAGTCCACATCCGGGTTCATGGCTTAACATGGCCTGCCCAGGACAAGCAGAAAAAGAGCCGAAAACCATAGGAGACGAAGAGCAGGTTGGAGAAGGGTGGGGGTATATTTGTTAGTGGCCACATTGTATCCATGTTGGTATTTTTAAGGCTTACCCAGTGGGTAGAGCCGAACAGGCACTCACAAATGTGGCTCACTCTCTGTGGCACCTGGGCAAGCCGCTTCATCTTTCTGAGCCTCAAGTTCCCACAGGTCCAATGGCAATGGTAATGATACCAACCATCGGAGCTGCTTCAACATCACTCATGTGTCTGCCTGCACTGTGACCTCTAAAGACGATTCAAAAGCAAGAAATGAAGCAGTTTATAATGTTGTCTCTGCTATTTCTTCCCACTGCTCCTAAACTCCCTTTGACTCTACATCCCTCAAGCGACCGTTTCTTTCCTTCCATTTTCTACAAAATTGCTTGCTTTCTCCTCTTCTTTCCCATTTACTCTGCAACTGTCTGTTCCACCGAAACTCCTTTGACCAGGCTCACCAGTGACAAAGTCTCTTTGAATTTTCATCTTACTCGATCAGCATCTGACACTGGTAAACATATCTTGATTCTTCATCATGTTTTAAACACAGTTAATGCCAGTAGTGTATCAAAGCCAGCAACTGAGAGCCGACTAGTAAATATTCAGGAAGTTTGTGAGCCCCGGGGAGGATCTGTAGCATCAAAATTAGCAAATGGTACAAGTTTAGGTTTGTTTTTTTTCAGAAATCTTGTTTACCAGCATACTACTTATGACTGTTTCTATAAAATGATACATGCTCAGTAAATATATTCAACTATTCAAATCTAACAAAAAGTGCAATGACCTGAAATCTCACTTTTGAGATGAAACCAAAAACACTGTTTGCTAGGAGCAAAGTTTTATTTGATGGAGAAATGTTATGCTGCTACTTCGCAACCTTACACAGTATGTCATGGACATCTTGCCATGCCAGTGACTATAGAGCTACGGCATCATCTGTAATGGCTGTATAGTAGCCCATTGTCTGCCATAATCATTCTTCTATTGTTGAATACTTTAGTTTGTTTTTGCAATCATGATGCTGGGACCAATATTGTTACATGTATTTTAAAAATACATTTGTGCAATTTTCTACTTCCTTTGGGGTCAATTCCCAGAAGTAAGACTGCTGTCTCACAGAATACATCAAATTTTCATTTACATACATATTGCTAAACTGTCCTCTGGAATGTCCCAAAAATCGTACATTCCCACCAGTCAGTACACAAGAGTGCCTCTTTCCCCACAGCCTTGCTGACACCCTGTCAATCTTTTAAATCTCTGGCAGTCTGATGAACAACAAAAACACACGGTTTCATTTTCCTGTCTTTGATTATCAGTGAAAATGAACGTCTCTTTATGTTTCGTGTCCATTTGTACGTCCTTTGGTAATAACTGCCTTTTCATGCCCTATGCCCATTTTTCCGACGTGTAAGGCCCTTACCCCTCGCCCTTTTCTTGAAACCGTCTCCTTCCTTAGACACCTGTACACTTCTTTCTGGATCCCTCCTACAATGCAGCCAGTTCCTTCTCTGCCTTCTTCCCCTGTTTGCCACTTAAATGTTGCCAAACTGTGGCCAAATCCAGCCGGGTGTGTTTTTGTTAATAAAGTTTTATTGGAACACAGCTATACCCATTCAATTAAATGCTGTCTACGGCAGCTCTGAAGCTTCAACAGCAAAGTTGAACAGGTACGCCCGAGACCTCATGGCCTGCCAATTGTCAGGTATTTACTATGTGGACCATTACAGAAAAAGTTTGTCTACTTGTGATCTGCACACAGATAACTCCAAAAATCTACATCTTCATCACTGACCTATCTCTGAGCTCTCTGTCTACTTACCAAGTGGAGCCTCCAGCCCAGAAGCACTTCAATCATAACGTTCTCCAAGCTGGATTTGGAGGCACCAGTTCCTGCCATTCCCCACGTCATACCCTAACTATGCTCTAGCCCAGGGATGTGATAGCCCTCATTTTTACACCCACGGCAGACACTGCTAATTGATGACATTAATTGTTCCTGTTAAGCCTACATGGGGCCTCAGACTCTTTCTTAACATGGCCTCAGATGGGCAGTGGGAGGTACAAACAAAAGGCTGGAGTCAAGAACTATTTAGGATGTAGAATCAGCAGGTTGTGGAGAATGCCACGCTCTGCCTGGCACCCCTCTTTTCCATATGCGACAACCCACTCAGATGTCACCACCATGAAGTCTTTTCCCATGCGGATGAGCTATTTCTACATGGTGCCCCCACCAGTTGAGAACTGATACATAAATTGCCTCCCTGCCTTTGCTTCACTCTTTCTCACACAGTTCACAATACAAGCGATTAAACTAGTGGACGGGAGGGCCTCAGACGCCATGTTTAGGTAGCTTGTACGGTAACCACTGAACCATCACCACCCTTGAAAGCCACTCTTCCTCCTGCATTTCTTCCATAATCTTGAAAACTGGCAACCTTAGTGTCAGTTTTCATGATTCTGTCTTCCGTTCCCTGATAATTCTACTTCGTAAGTCCTCCCTGTGGCCCATCCTTCCTGTTTCCTCTGCCGCTGGCTGAACGCACCAGCCTTCTAACCAGTCTTCCTGCCTCTAGTCTCCCCTCCTGGCTTTAATCCTCCACACTGCAGCCAGAGTTATTTTTGTCAAAGAAAATCTGATTGTGTCACTTCCCTCCTTAATGATCTTTGCTGGCCCCCCACTACCTTCAGGATAACCTGCAAACACCTTACGCAGCACACAAGGTCCTCAGGGATCCGGCGTCATCTAAGTTTCGAGCCTCATCTCTTACCATTGGCCTGTACCAACTTTCTGTGTCAGCCAGACAGGACTCTTGACAAGTCTCAGCGCAAATCATCTTCTCTCACGCCTGTCTACCTTTGCACGTTCACTCCCCTTTTCCTTATCCTCCTCCCGTGCATCTGCCCGGCTTATACTTTTTTGCCTCTGAAGCCTCAGCTCACGCATCACAACAGCCTCAGTACTCTGAGCACAGTACTTCCCCACACCCCTGCTGAGCTCAGTCTCTAGTTCCCTGTTGCCTGTACAACCCTTAGCTACTTGACTTGTCAGTTCCTCCCGGTTGACCACAAGCTTCTTGTCAGTGTGGTTTCTTTCTGTCTCCAGTGCCTAGCATCTTTGCCTGAAACACAGTCAAAACTCAACAACCAAAACAAATGTTTAAATAAGCGAATGTCTTCTTGGCTTTCCAAACACAGGGGTTGAAGGCGGGGTGATGGTGCTAGATGACCCTCGGGGCTCCTTCTGCACAGGGCTTCCATTAACCTGCAGCCCTCAGACATGCCTGTGCATTGGGATACAGCTTCTCCACCAACGGGGCCTTTCTTAGCCTGCCTGGGCACACATAGCTGCTCACTATTTCTCCTCAGGGGCGGGATCGCCTTCCTCCTGTTGTTCTCTTTAATAACTAACAAGGCATCTGACATGTAGTAGGAGCTCAACAACTGTTTGCTGGATTGTATCTGACTGTCCGGGTATTGAGACCCTTCCTCTCTGTGACTCAATATTTTTTGGATGGAGTTAATTTACATTCTACTATGTGACACGGTGTGGCTCATGTGATTCATTAATTATTTACCAGGCATCTATTACACACTACAAGCAGGGCCATATGCTAAGCACGTGAGAAAGAAAGCAATGTGGACCCTCTTCCAGGAGTTTCCAGGGTAGGAGGCAAGAGGAGCAGAGATATCAAGTGCCTAGCACAGTGCCTGCTGTGTGGCACACGCCCATGGAAGGCTGACTAGCGGCTCCCCAAAGATGTCCATGTTTTAATCCCACAACCCAGGGAGGTCACACTGTGTGGCACAAGAGACTGTGCAGATCTGATTAAGGACCTTGAGATGGGGAGATGATCCTGGATTATCTGGGCGTTTCATTAATGTAATCACGAGTGTCCTTACAAGAGGGAGGACAGGGACATGTGACACAGAACAGAAGGCCAGATAATGGAAGCAGAGTCAGAGAAGGAAGACAAGTTGCTGACTTTGAAGATGGAGGAAAGGGTCGCGAGCAAGGTGCTGGAGAAGACAAGGAAACAGGTTTTCCTTTAGAGCAGCGGTTCTCAACCTGTGGGTCGCGACCCCTTTGGGGGTCGAACGGCCCTTTCACAGGGGTCGCCTAAGACCATCGGAAAACAAAAAGATATTTACATTACGATTCATAACAGTAGCAAAATGACAGTTATAGAGTAGCAACGAAAATAATTTTATGGTTGGGGTCTCCACAACATGAGGAGTTGTATTAAGGGGTCACGGCATTAGGAAGGTTGAGAACCGCTGCTCTAGAGCCTCTGGAGGGAGCGTGGCCCTGCTGACACCTGGATTTTAGCCCTGAAAGACTCACTTTGGACTTCTGGCCCCCAGAACTGTAAGAGAATCAATTCCTGTTGTTTTAAGCCAAAAAATTTGTGGTAATATTATAGCAACAATGGGAAACTAATACAGCACTCAATCAATATTTATGAGTAAGTAGATTTTGTAAAAAATTCCATAAAAAAGGTAGAAGTACAGGGATTCCATACTGATTGGAAGAAAGCCTAAACGCTTAAAAAATGCTCCTAGGGGCCACGACTCACTTCTCCTTTAACGAGGTTGGCTTGGGGAGATTTGCCCACCACTGTGCCCAGACCTGTGAGCCTCCTGTTGCCACTTTGGAAATCTACTTGGGCAGCGTTTCTAGGGCGTTGGTTGCCTGAAATGCTATGTCACCTGGGAGTAGGAACAAGACATAGTTCTTTTTTCACTGAACTCTGATAGCAATTAAAATCTGCTTTAAATTGAACACTCTATTATATGCCATTTTATGTTGTCTTCTTGTTACATTATACATCTGAGCCTTCTCTCTTCAATTACAGAAAACCTTAAAGGCCGGGACCATTATATTATACATCATGTATATTCCATGATACTACACATTCCAGAGGGACTCAGGACATCCTTATTACTGATCATCAAAAAGCTGGGTAGGGGGAGGAATGTTATCTTATGCTTCCTTTTCCAGACCACAACCAGCAAACTGACTCAATGTATCTGTCTGTCCACCCATCCGTCCGTCCGTCCGTCCGTCCGTCCATCCATCCATCCATCCATCCATCCATCCATCCATGCACCCATCCATTTATCCAACACCGATGGGTAGCTTACAGTAGACCAGGCATATACTTGGTACAGTCCGTGGATACAGAGGTAAACGCGTGGTTTCTGTTATAGAAGGTTGGGATGACAAAGACTGCTAAAGCAACAAGTTATAATATAACACAATATGCTAGAGGCAAAAACAAATACTATTAAAACAGAGGCAAGAGCAATTAATTATGTCTATGGGAGTCAGGAAGAAGTCCAGGAAGGTGACAATTAAGCTGTGCCCTGAAGAACACAAAGTAGTTTTCCAGGAAGAGAGAGGTGTGCAGGGCATTGTAGACAGGTAGCCCCTGGGGAGGCACAGAGGAGCCATGAAAAATAGCCGCTAGAGCTGGGGCTGGAAGGCGATGAGGCTGCAGAGGTGGGCGAAGGCCAGGCTTCTAAAGCTAGCCTGTGGGGCGACTTGTACTTTCTATGTGAATATAACCAACAGATCTGATTTCTGCTTCATGTGAAAAGTACCACCTTCTAACAGAAAATTTTCTTCTACTGAACAGAAAACTAGAACGTTGATTATCCTGAAAAAAATTTCTTTTCTGTTTGCTAAAATGCGTAACAAGTCTACTATAAGACTCAGAAGTTCTTAAAAAAACTTTTAGTGAGCTATAAATCCCATGCCATACAATTCACTCATTTAAAGAGTGCAAGTCAATGACTTTTAGTATATTCACAGAGTTCTGTACCCATCACCGCAAACAATTTTAGAGCATTTCATCACCCTAAAAAGAAACCCTGTACTCATTACAGTCATGCCTCCTCATTTCTCCTGAAAGCTCCTGGGCGCTGGCAACCACTAGTCTACGTTCTGTCTCTATAGATGTACCTACTCTGGGTATTCCATACAAATGGAATATGCAATCTGTGCTCTTTTGGGACAAGCTTATTTCTCAGCACAATGTTTTCGATGTCCACCCATGGTGTAGCCTACATCAGCACTTCCTTCCTGTTTACTGTCAGCCAATACCCCATGGTATGGATAAACCGCATTTTACATTCATCGGTTAATGGACATTTGCTTTTTTTCCTACAACTTTAGATTCCTACCAGCAATGTATAAGAGTCCCCAATCTTCTATATGTCCTCTTGAATACCTGGCTACTGTCCATCTTTTTGATGACAGTCATCCTAGTGGGTGTGAAGTGGTATCTCATTGTAGATTTGACTTGCATTTCCCTGATGGCTAATGATGTCAAACACCTTTTAATGTCTTTATTGGCTATTTGTATATCTTTCAAGAAATTATTCAAATTCCTTGCACATTTCTCTCTCTCTCTCTCTCTCTCTCTCTCTCTCTCTCTCTTTTTCTTTTCTTTTTTTTTAATTAAAGTTTATTGGGGTGACAATGGTTAGTAAAGTTACACAGGTTTCAGGTGTACAATTCTGTAATACATCATCTATATATCACATTGTGTGTTCACCACCGAGTCAGTTCTCCTTCCATATTGGGTTATTGTTCTTTTTATTGTCCAGTTGTAAGAGTTTTATATATATTCTGGATACAAAATCCTTATTAAATATATGATTTACAGATATTTTCTCTCATTCTATGGGATGTCTTTCTACATACTTGAGGATATTGTTTGTAGCACAAATGTTTTTAATTGTGATGAAGTCTAATTCATTATTTCTTTTGTCACTTGTGCTTTTGATGTTGCATCTGAGATATCACTGCCTAACCCAAGTTCATGAAGATTTACTCCTAAGTTTTCCTCAAAGAGTTTAAAGGGATTTAATCTATTTTAAGCTATTTTTCATATATGGTATAAGGTAAAGGTCCAACTTCATTCTTTTGCATGTGGCTATCCAGTTACCCCAGAACCATTTGTTGAAAAGACTGTTCTTTCCCTATTGAATGTTCTTAGTACCCTTGTCAAAAATCAACTGACCATGGATGTATGGGTTTATGTCTCAACTCTCAATTCCATTCCATTGATCTATGTGTCTTTCCTAATGCCAGTAACAGACTGTTTTGATTACTGTAGCTTTGTAGTAAGTTTTGATATTGGGGAGCATGAGTCCTTCAACCTTGTTCTTCTTTTTCTGGCTTGTTTTGGCTTTTCTGAGTACCTTGAATTTTCATAAGAATTTTAGAATCATCGTGTCAATTTCTCCAAAAACGCCCAAATCCGGATGGTTTCATTGGTGAATTCTAACCAAACATTTAAGGAATAAATAATACCAATTATCTAGAATGTCTTCCAGAGAATAGAAGAAGAGAGAACACATCCCAAGTCATTTTATGAGGCTAGCATGACGTTATGTTGTATATAGAAAAGCCTAAGGATTCTACTAAAAAAAACTATTAAAAGTATAAAATGAGGTTAGGAACATTGCAGGATATAAGATTAAAATACAAAAATCAATTGTATTTCTATACCATAGCAACGAACAATACAAAAATGAAATTAAGAAAATTTAACGTATACGATACCTACCTAGGAATGAATTTAACAAAAGAGGTGCAAATCTAATGTATCGAAAACTATAAAACATTGCTCAGGGAAATTTAAAAAGATCTAAAGAAATGGAAAGAAGTTATGATTCTGGAAATGCACGTTTTCAAGGGGCCTGTCCTAGTAGAGCTAGGAATGGTAGTTCCAGAACTTGATATATGCTGACTATTACATGAAAGGATGAAGAGAACAGCTGATACTGGAAGATGCCCTTTAGAAATGTATTTACTTCATATATTTTGGGTGTTTAACTGCAATTAGCTAAAAGTTCTGAAATGTGTTTTTATAATTCTGTCCACCATTTTCTATACAGCTGCAGTTGTTGGAACTTTTGTAAATTTCCATGGTTATTGGCCATTCAGGACAAGGGAAGATTTTTCTAGCTGTAACTTTGGTGTTTAAGAACACCCCCATCCATCAAAGCCTGTAGCCTTTATGATCCAGGGTTGTGCTTAACAAGTTGCATTCTTACTTTCCAATGAGGTACTTTTCCCTTTATTTTCAGTACTAGCTGATCAAACTTCTTAATCATTACTGGTGCTTCTATTGGCGTTTCTTCATTAAATGGTGCTATTTGTACTTTTATGGATAATGTCTATGTTTAAGAGCTGAAATGGTTACAAGAAACCATTAGGAGAGAAAAATTCAATTGGTCAGATATGAGAGGTACACTGGAGATAGAAAGCAAGATTGCTTTCCCCAAATTGAAAATGGCCCAAATTTTCATTGTTCTCCTTTTCATGTTTCTTACCCACGTAATTCTAACCTGCTCTTAGGACCATCATGTCTCTCCTTCTCTCTAGTCAGCACTCGTAATCCTGTTTTTATGCTATGACCTACAATGTAAATCTACACAGGTCATATGGTGCTACAAAAAATCCAGAAAATAAATTATTAGAAGTCTACTGTTTAGTTTTTGTTGAGACATAGATTATGTATTATAAAATATGTATATATTTAACAAAAAGTAATATTAGGGTAAACCTTATAGCAGACACATTCCTAAAATGTTCTGTGATAATTGACTCTTTGCCAGTTAGACCTTGAATTCACCAGAGAAATTAATTTAAGGAACTCAGTGGGTGAATCCTGTCAGAGTGAAGGCTCCTTCTACAAAATGAATTATCCATCCAAGCCCTGTATCTATCCATTTGGTAATGTGCATTTTTTTAAATTTCCCGAGTATTCTTAAATTGGAGCACACCTATACTTGATCTTTAAGACAGTGCTGAAGTCACTATTAGAACCCATTAGCTTTCTTTTCCTCTCTGCTGGGCAGGAAAAATGAGCTAACGAGTCCTAGCTTGTGTCATTATAGCTTATAACTGGTTACCATATTACATAATCAGATGTTTCCACGCGTGATGTCCAAACTTTGTCATGATGTCTTCTGTGGGCTCCCTTTCCGAACACCCTGCTCTCTCACTTCTGCAGCCAGTTCATGTCGCTGTCTCTTGTGAGAACTGACTCAATGACTTTTGCAGATCAAGAGATTCTGTGTTTATTTAGAACACTATTGTTTCCTCTATCAAAGAGGGAGACTGAAAAAACGGAAATCTTTCTGTAATTTGATTTCATAGTTATGTCCAGCAAATCCTTTTAGAGACTTACATGTTCCCATGATAGAAAGTGGGGTAGGAATCAGGAGGCTTAGGTCTCTGCTTCTCAAAAAGTTCTCAACTTCTCAAAAAGTTCCTACCTTACCTACCTCCCTCACTGGAAAGTTATCACAGTAAGTTTAAGTAAAAACATTTAAAAATTCAAAGTACTAACTATCCTAATTATCCACTCACACTTTTTCACTCATTAAGACCCCAATTCTGATTCAACATAGCTAAAGAAATCATCTTTGTGCACACCTGCTTCTTTCCGCATCAAAAATGCGCCTGGTTGTGGGGAAGCAGGAATGATCCCCCCATAGTGGATTTTCTCTTAACTGCATTTGTAGTCCACTTTAAGGGCTCGGTGCCTAGAGTTGGCAGCTCTAAGAACAGTGAGATCAGTTTGTCTACAGTTGTTCCCAACCTTTTTTGGCTCTGGTACACCTACACTTGCTTCCAAAAATATACCCCACAGTCTGGTGCTCAATGGAATGAAAATCTTTCCTGAGCTAATAGAACATAAGACAGAGAAGGCAATGGACATAGTTTTGCATTTTAGGGAACTCATAACAGCTCAGTGGGGCAAACGTGTGGAAACGATGCACTTGGCCCCACACTGAGAGAGAGAGAGAGGGGTTTGGGCTGCTTTTCCAAAGGGAGGAAAGATTTCCACTACACTTATCAGCCTGCAGCCCCAGCCTGGCCTCACTTGTGACTAAGGACATGCTTCTGAAGAGACAGCTGGCCAAGGTAAATGGTACAGCCACTCACGTTAGAATCAGCAAAAACTAACTGGTTTGCACAAGGACGGAAATTGTGGGCTTGGCCTTATTAGCACAATATTCTGACTGCCTGTGAGAAAACCGGTCTTCATCAGAAACAAAATGCACGCGAGCACTAACACCGCAAAGCCGTTCAGACAACATAGCCTGCAGGCCACATTACGCCTATTCCAAAGTTGTGCCCTCATTCCTAATACTTAATTTTATTTCATGTGAATGGCTTGAATTCCAACTATTTACATCACATTTCCTACAGTTAGCATGCATTTCTGATCATCTTTGTATGAAGTAAGCCCTGGAGGGCAAGCAGAAGTCTAAAAAGTTACTCAGATGTATCATCTCTCCTACAGGAAACTAACTCACAGGTAAAAAGTCCTGGTCAAGGCATTAGTAAGAGATTAATAACCTGCAAGCTACCTCCCAAGGGAAGCTGTAATAATCTCTTAGAGAGGTTTTCTTAGTTGTCTGGAATAAATTCCATAATTAGCACTTGACTCAATCCACCGTGTATGATTATTATTGCTATATTAAAGTACATGAGGCAAGATCAGTGAATTTAATTCCTCTCAATTTACACCCTACCTTGATTTTCCCCCCACCCCCAGTCTCTAGAAGAGTTTAAAGAGCCATTTATACTAAATTCCAAAGGCAGTGCATAAAAGGCATGGAAAATAAAGAACCTCAGAAGAAAAGTGCACAGAATTCTAGCAAAGACCCGCTAGGAAGTGAATGTACCTTACTAGCATTCTGATCTAATTTAATGGTATCAATTGTATACAAGTCTGTGTGGGTAGTTGGAGTAAGTATTTGAAAATATGCTGGGAAAAAAAAGCTGAGTTTTACCTTAATGATAACATTTTATATTAAAGATAGGTTGGGGTAGAAAATGAAATGAAGGTAATGCTGTGGAACAACAGTGACTCTATCCAACTCTCATTCCTTCCTCTTTTCCTTCACAGAACTCTGGTCTCTTATATTTAAACAGTAAAACCAAAAATGAACACTCTCACTACAGTTCAGACATTAGAAAAAATAGAAAGCAAGACCAATTAGTTCTAAATACATACTCTGAATTTGCACCTTCAATTTCCATTTAAGTTTCCTAAGCCGATACCAGTACGGTTTTGGTGACTATGGACAATAAATAGAAAGATCTATCATGCTCATAGATAGGAAGAATTAGCATTGTTAAAAGGTTCATACTACCCAAAGCTATCTACAGATTAGATGCAAACCCTATAAAAATATCAATGGCATTTTTCACAGAACTAGAATAATCCTAACATTTATATGGAACAACAAAAGACCCCAAATAGTCACAGCCTCTCAAGAGGAAGAACAAAATTGGAGGTATCACACTGCCTGATATCAAATTATTCTACAAGGCCATAGTCATCAAAACAGCATAGTACTGGCAGAAAAACAGGCACATAGATCAGTGAAACAGAATAGAGAGCCCAGTAATAAATCCACACCTATATGGTCATTTAAAATATGACAAAGGAGGCAAGAATCCACAACGGGGTAGAGACAGTGTCTCCAATAAATGGTGTGGGGAAAACTCGACTGATACATGCAAAACAATGAAACTGGACCACTTTCTTATGCCATATGCAAGAATAAACTGAAAACGGATTAAAGACTTAAATGTAACAACCGAAACCATAAAACTCCTACAAGAAAACATAGGCAGTAAACTCTCTGACATTGCTCTTAGTAACAGTTTTTCTGACATATCTCCTCGGGCAAGGGAAATAACAACAACAAAAAATAAACAAATGGGACTACATCAAACTAAAAAGTTTTTGCACAGCAAAGGAAACAATCAACAAAACAAAAGACAACCTACTGAATGGGAAAAGATTTTCATTGATGATACATCTGATAAGGGAATTTTAATATCCAAAATTTATGAAGAGCTCATACAACACCAAAAAAAAAAAACAACCTGATTAAAAAATGGGCAGTGGACCTGAATAGACATGTCTCCAAAAAGGACAGACAGGTGGCCAGTACACATATGAAAAGATGCTCAACATCACTAATCATCAGGGAAATGCAAATTAAAACCACAATTAAATATCACCTCACTCCTGTCAGAATATCAATAAATCAACAAACAAGTGTTGGCAAGGACGTGGAGAAAAGGGAACCCTCATGCACTGTTGATGGGAATGCAGACTGGCGCAGACACTATGGAAAATAATATGGAGGGTCCTCAAAAAATTAAAAATAGAACTACCTTATGACCCAGCAATTCCACTTCTGGGTATTTATCCGAAGAAATCCAAAATATTAATTAAAAAGAGATATGTATGCCTGTGTTAACTGCAGCACTATTTACAATAGCCAAGATATGGAAACAACCTACGTGCCCATCAATAGACGACTGGATAAATACGAAGTGATATATGCATACAATGGAATATTACTTGGCCATAAAAATGAAATGTTACGATTTGTAACAACATGGATGGACCTAGAAGGTATTATGCTAAGTGAAGTAAGTCAGACAGAGAAAGAAAAATATCATATGATTCCACTTATATATGGAATCTAAAAAACAAACTAAATGAACAAAACAGAAACAGACTCACGGATACAGACAACAAACTGATGGTTGCTGGATGGGAGGCTGGGTGGAAAAGGGGAAGGGATTAAGAAGTACAAACTGGTAGTTACACAATAGTCACAGGGATGTAAAGTACAGCATAGGGAATATAGTCAATAATATGGTCATAACTATGTATGGTGTCAGGTGGGTACTAGACTTATAGGGGGAGACCACTTCATAAATTCTACAAATGTCTAACTACTATGCTGTACACCTGAAACTAATATAAAATAATATACATAAATAATATAGAAATAATAATACAGTTGAATTTCAACTGTAATTGAAAAATAATAAAAAACATTTAATACAAAAATTGAAAGATTTCCTCTGAGTGTATACTGCATTAGAAAAATTCACCAATGCTATAGACACTTGCCTTCCGCTAGCAAGGACCAGCTTTAGGAACCGTCTAGATTTTTTATAAAAATAGGTGCTAGGAAGAGCCACCAAAATGGGTTGTATTTCTCAGGTTATTTGAAATGACTCCATTTAGTAGACTAAAACATACATTAAAATGTAGAAAATCGACTGGAAATACACAATACTGAGTATTACGACCAGTACTTCTCAAAACTGTCAAAGTTATCAAAAACAAGGAAAGTACAAGGCAATGTCAGCACAGAGGATCTTATGATGAATAAATGTAATGTGGTGTCCTGGGTGGAATCCTGGGACAGAAAAAGGACACTAGGTAAAAACTAAGGAAGTCTGAAAAACTACGAACTGTCATTAATAATATATCAATACTGGCTCATTAATTGTAACAAATGTATCATATTCATGTAAGATATTAACGATAGGGGAAACTGGGTGTGGGGTACATGGAAACTACCAGCTGCTCGATTTTTCTGTAAATCTATTCTAAAAAACAGTTTGTTAAAAATGGGTCCTATTTCTCCGGATATTTAAAATGACTCCATTAATGAAAAATGCATAATACTGAGGGCCCACCTTGTGGGGATCAAGGGCACTCAGAGGCTGCAGCCATCAAATGACAAAGGACAAGGAAGGACTCCACACCCATCTAATCCAGCCCAGAATGCTGCATATACAGGCACCCAAATTCCCTTCATAGAATTTCAATGGCAACAAGTGATAAACAAAGCCAGTTTCGCATTTTTCATCCCAAAGAACACTACAGCTCGGAAACAGTGTGAACAGTAGGTTTCAAATGCAGGGATACCTCTATTTGCATAAATTGATCTAACCACTGTTGAGGTGGGGGAGGAGTGGGTAAGTATGTGGGGGGGGGCGCGGGGGATAGGCCAGCTCAGGTGATTCGCACGCATCCTTCCTCAGCTACCAGCCCCTCCTGAGGGAGGGAGAAGCTGATGTGGGATCAGAAGCCATCTGGCCTTTAATGGCGCCTCACTCAGGTACTGTTGTCTAATATGATGACTTACACAGTTAAAGCAGACAAACTCCAAGTCATACTCTTTCCTCCTGTTGCCTAAGGATTCTTTAAGTGCCAAGGGCCATGGGTGCCATATTTATCATCCTCTGAAGACAGTTTCTTAATGGAAATAGGGACCACAGCTAATGAGTAAAACACAAATTTCAAGGTGAAAAATCTCTTAATTCTAAATATTCATCCTTTCATTCAATTTATAAATATTTATTGAAGACCTATTATGAGCCAGATACTGGGCTGGTGAAAGAAATTAGCTCAGAAGAACACTGAACTGACGAAACTGTTTAGATGAACATTAGATCAATAAATAGAAATGTGGATGACGTTAATAGAATCTCATCAAGCAGAGAACATTCTTAATTTAACCTTGCACGCCCTCTAGTGGTCTCTTGGTTAAAATGCAAAGGTTATATAACAGCTCACGGTTTGGTCCTGTTCAGTATGCTGGAGCTCCGACATACTAACTGCTTGCTTGACTTTGTGATTCATCCAACAAATATTGGGGGCCTACCTTGAGAAGGCATTAATTCATCTTTTCAATTTAATAACTTTATTCTTTAGTTTACAAACATTTTCACATTCAATAGGTCAACTGGTAGCAGTAGCATGAGGTATACTCCCCCCACAAAGTGTTGGGAATCCACGTGTCCCACCCATCTCTCTCCCGCCCCTCCATTCCAAATTTCACACTCCATCACTGGCCCAACGAAATTCGATTGAGGGCTTACTATGTGTCAGGTAGAGTTCTAGGCAGTGGAGCTATAGTAATGAACAAAACCGACAAAATCCCCACCTCTTTGAAGTGTATATTCGAGGGTAGGAGGGTAAGGTGTAAAATAATTAATAGGTAATTTTTACATGATCCATAGTATGGAGAACAATAAAACAGGGAAAGGGTAATGAGAGGCTTTTTGGCCTTACTGAGAAAGCAAAGGAGGTGAAAGGAAGAGTATTTCAGGCAGTGGGAAGAGAAAGGGCAAAAGCCTAGAGGCAGGACCATGCCTCGTATGTTCAAGGGATAAGACGAGTCCGGTGGCCAGAGAACAGCGAGGAAAGGAAGAGAGCAGTAGTTGTTGAGGAGAGGATGAAAACTGTCGGGCTTTGCAGGCCATGGGCGTGTGGCTTTCGCTCCGAGTGAAACAGGGAGCCAATGCAGTGCTTTGAGCAGAACAGTGATGGGCCGTGACTTCTGCTTTAAGGGGATCACTCTCTGTGTGGACAATAGACCAGAGCTGGAACACAAGCTGGGGCATAATGGCAGCTTGGACTTGGGCTGCGTGCTTCAGGTGGTGACAGGTGGTCAGATTCAGATTAGATTTTGAAGACAGAGTTGACAGCGTGCTTTCTAGGCTGAAAGAAGTCAGGATACTTCCAACATGTTTGGCTTGAATGCCTGGAAGCACAGGGCGGGGAGCTCAGGAGTTAGGTTGTGGACATAGTAAGTTTGGATGCCAGCCAGACACCCACCAACCAATGTACTCTCTACCACCTTCTCCTCTCTATCCATTTACCCACTCAGATTTCTCTACGTCACAAATCCTTTGGCATCTGTATGTGTTTTGTTGTGCCATTTCCAATCTTAGTAACAATACGGCCACCTACGTATGCAAGAAACTGAATATTTTTGACATTTCCCTCTCTTTACCCCGAATAGCCAACTGATCCCCAAGTTATGTCAATTATGCACCTAAAATCACTCTCATGTGTTATCTTTCCTTGTCTCATTCACTGTCACTACCTTTGTTCCTACTTTCTGTCAGCACAACAGTCTAACCTTTCCCTTTATTAGTGTCACTGGAGGTGCAGGTAAGGGGCAGAGCATAAGGAAGAGTGTTCTTTAGTCCCAGTTGTGGTCCCTGGAGTGGAGAGCAAACACCAGCATTGCATTTAAGAGAGAATCCTGCAGTTGAGCTGGGAAAGCATACCTATAATAGGATTCTGAGATCAAGGTCCCCCTGGATGGTCCCCAAACAATTTGCTGATCAACAACCTTCCAGGGAACCAGGCAGTCGGCCAAGCATGATGATTCTGGAAAGCTAGCACCTGTTTCATGATCACACTGGTCTCTGAGCCTCAGGTTGCTGGGGCCGATTACAGGGAACAAGCACACAAGGGCACCCGGGTGGAGGAAGGGCACGAAATTGTAGGAGCTGCTGACGTAGCAGGTCTACGGGTAGATGACTGAGTTTCACTCCAAAAATTTCTAGGTAAGAGTCCAGTTTGGGGCCTGGGTAGGTGGCCTGCAGCTACCAGAATGTGGTTTTTATATCTGAGGACAAAATTCCTTTCTCTGGATATTATTTACTTTTATCACTGACTATGTGCCAGGCCCTTCACACAGCTCTTTAATGCAGTGATCAGATTTAGTCCTTCTAAATCTAGAAGGTAGGTACTACTATCATCTCCAATCCACAAATGAGGGCACCGAGGCAGAGAGGTTTTATAGCTCCTAACTGACGGAGCTGGGATTCCCTCTGTGACGCTAATTCACGATCTTAGCCAGTTCTACAGGGACCATCTCATCCGCTATAGGCTAGGGGCAGGGTTGCCATAGGCACCAAGCACGTCTCAGCTGGTTCCTACTCTGCTGGCTGGCTGGACACTTTTCTGAGGGAAGGGCCGGTGCCTTATGGGTTGGACACGTATTGTCAGAATAATCCAGGCTACTATGGTAAAGGCCTGTCTGTCCTGTCTGGCAGTGTACCTGTGTGCAGGTGACAGCAGGAAGTGATGTAAATACACTGTCTGGGCCGGCCGAGTGGCGCGATGGTTAAGAACTCGCTTGGGATGCCAGAGGGCCCCGGTTCGGATCCCACATATGAGGGCCAGTGACACTGCCCTCCACAGCTAAGACGCTGAACAACAGCTCGACCTGGAGCTGGGTTGCCATGAGTCGCCGGCGACGGCATAGGCTGCAGCCACTGCTGAAGTGGGTTGCCATGGGCTACCGTGTGTAGCCAGCAGCCAGCGTGAGCGGCCAGCAGCCGCAGTGAGCGGCCGTCCAGAAGCCGGCGACTGATCTGCCTCACCTGGGAAGAGCGCAATGATGGTGCCAACTTGGGCCAGTGAAGCAACATCCTCCACAACTAGACTGAAGAACAAAAAGACAGCAACTTGTCTGTCCTCCTTCCCCCATTACACAGCACTGTTCCCATCCCTGCAATTCCCCAATAAAAATCTTTAAAAAAACAAAAAAAAACCACACTGTCTGTCATGTGGCTGACACTGAGTGCAAGGCTCCATTTTCATGCAATTTTCTCTGTCTGTAAAGGCCTGTGGTACAGCTTGTTACTATGCAGAGAGCCCTTTGGGTAAATGCCCTTCACTGTCCTCTACGCATAAAGAAGCTGAGCCCTTGAGAACCCAGCTCTAGTAGCTTTGAACCTAAATGCCAGGTGGGTAGCAGCTCAGAGCTGGAGGTCTAGCTGTATATTCTTGTCGAGTTTGCCAAGACACAAGGCAGAGTTTTCTGACTCGACCAGTCACTGCCCCCACGTGGAAGCTCCAGAAACAACCAGCACAATAATCTCTCCCTCTCCTAGCAAGGACGCAGGACAGGGGGCGCTCGGACATAGATCCTGTGTTGCCAGGTGGAAGGCTGACACGTCAGGTGACAAGAGGGCAAATAACAGACTTGTGGGAGGAAGAAGGGCCTGGCTGGGTGAGAAGTGTTGGTCTTGATGGATTATCAGAATGAGATATAGGAAAATATTGGGAGCTGAGACGCAGAGTCAAACAGGGTAAAACACATTAGAAGAGGCAAGGATGAGGAATACACAATCAAAGGGGACAAACCAGATGTGATCTGACACTTTCTGGAGGTTAGAAGTCACTGTCCCGTATTGGGTTTTAGTATCTTCTAGCACACGTTTACATGGATAGGGTGAGTTCCAGTTAAGTAAACCGGGAATAACCCCAAGGTTATATACACGACCAATAAGTGGTGCAGCCTAGATTTTATATCTGTACCTAGGTCTTACTTCCAAGGGAGTCATTCCACTCTACAGTCGCTTGACATTTACATGGCGACCTGGTATACACACACACACACACATACGCACACACTGGAACAAGTTTCATGGAATCTACTGACATCAAAAAAACGCCGAATGCAGCCCACTAAATCGATATATTGTTCCATTAATAAGCTGCAACCCTTAGTTGGAAAAACACTGCCCTCGACCTTCGCTGGTACAGAGAGCTCTTACTGAGAACATATCATCTTAGCCCCAGCAGTACCCACCTTTTGAGGTTTCCTAGTGCTATAAAAGCTGTCATAACATGGACGTGTTTGCTAATGAACTGACCAGTCATATCAGTCCCCATTCCAACAACCTAGTCCTTTAATCACCATCATTTTGTCTCTTAAGGGTTGTCGGATGTATCAGTGAGTAATTCAATGCAAATCTATCACAAAGTGAAATTACAAATCTTATCAAAAGATGCAGGATTATCATGAAGTCAGCACACAAAACTGACAACAGGGATCTGGTAGAATGTCTTACAACTGAAGAAAAATAAATAAGGACAATGATTTTCAAAGTAGTTCAAAAGAGTGATTTGAATACCAAATGATTAAGGAGAAGCCCTAGGGAAAACTGAGAAAGCCCTTGAATATTTTGGCAAAATCATCCCTCTAAATGATCATGCTGTAAAAGTCTCCAAGGGACTGAAACGTGCCATCTTGAAATATGCAATGTCGTTAGAAAAATCAGGCCCAAAACAAAAACAATCAATTCTTGATACATTCTTTGTTTGTTGTAAGAATTACTTAGCATTCAATGTTATTAAAAGAGACAAAATAAACATATTTTGGTAGCTTTTTGTTATTCAAGTTAGCATATTAATTAAGCCTCACCCTCTCCACTATTTACTCTAAATTTTTAGTCCCCCTTTTATATGGATTCACTAAGCAGGCTTTTGTCTGGTACCAGCTGCCCTGAAAAAATAACCTCCTGTATGCCTCTTTGTTTCCTCATCACCTGGCATACAGCAGGAGCATAATGTTTGTTAAATGATTAATTGCTGGTAGGCTTCTCCTGTCTCTAGTCTCAGTTCCCTCCCATTCAATTAGCACATTGCCACCCCCCCCCCCTAAAATTCTTCAGTAAATCCCCACCAGCCCCAGGGAAAAAGCCCAACTCCTTAGCACTGCCTACAAAACCTTTCCAGTCCACTCTTGCTCTATTTGCTTTTACATTCTGGCCATGTCAAACTACTTGTAGTTTTCCAAATGCTCCCTACTTTCCTCCTGTCATGCTTTTGTTATTCCCTCTGCTTGGAATTCTCCATCTCCACCAACCGGAAGGCAAACTCCTCCTTTTTCTGTGCAACCTGGTACACAACTACTGGGTTGTCAGAAAAGTCATAATGTATTTGTCTATGTTTTTCATTGCAAAAATGCGTCATGACTTTTCCGACAACCCAATAGCACACACAGGCCATGCTGTGTCTGCATTGTGGCCGCTTCCCACTTTGTTCCAAGCAGTTTTATTATAAGAAAGTTTAATTGATAAAAGTAATATAACCACACTAGAGAAAATAGAAGAAAAGCAGGGGTAACAGAAAAAAGATGCACGTATATGTATGTGTATATATCACAATATCATCCTCCTTACAGTCACTGGTGTCATTTTGTTGTACAGTTGACATTGAACAATACGGGTGTGACCTGCACAGGTTCACTTACACGTGGATTCTTTTCAATTGACCAGTGCAGGTCACACCCGTGTTGTTCAAGGGTTAACTGCGGTTGGGAGTCTGCACATGCGGAGGGCAGACTGTCGTGCAGGATTTAGGGTTGCACATGAAGTCCGTGCCCCTACCAGCTACCTTATTCACGGGTCACCCGCATTTCCTTCTAAGATTTTTTCATGCGCACATATTTTTACCTGGCTAATCAAAGTGAATGTATGAGGTTGTAGGTACCTGACCTTTTAAAACAAACCCAACATTATATGATGAGCATTTTTTCTTGTCATGCAGTCGTTCTAACCACCACTACTAATAGTTATAATAATATCCCAACAACTAGCTATGTTGCAGTACACTGCCTAACCATTCCACTGATGTTGAACATTTAGCTCTCCCTCCCAACTTCCCATTTTTTGGCTATTATAAGGAAGGGAGAAATGACCATCTTTATATACTCAGTTTTCCCATATTTGGGATGGGTTTATTTCTTTAGAATACATTACCAAGAATAATAGAAATTTTAACTTAAAGATCTTTCTTCCTTCAGCTCAAATTTGGTATACATGGTATTTCAGTTTCACTTCCTCTAATTTATTGATGCTAAGTAGTTTTCCATGTTTGTTTACTATTTATTTTATCTTTTGTGAACTGTCTGTTCATGTCTTCTCTCCATTTACCTGAATATTAGTGTTTTTAAAAACATCACTAGGGCCGGCCGAGTGCTGCGTTGGTTAAGAGTTGGCTTGGGAGCGTGAGCTCTGAGCAGCAGGGCCCCGGTTCGGATCCCACATGAGGGACAGTGACGCTGGGCCCTCTACAGCTAAGATGGTGAACAACAGCTCAACCTGGAGCTGGGCTGCCGTGAGTCGCCGGCCACGGCATAGGCTGCAGTGGGGCTGGCCAGCAGCAGGCGTGAGCCTTTGTGAGCCGCCATTAGCGGCCATGAGCCGCTGCCATCCAATGGCTGGAGAGCGACTGCCTCACCCGGGAAGAACGTAATGATAATACCAACATGGGTCAGTGAAGCGACATCCTCCACAACTAGACTGAAGAACAAAAGGACAGCAATTTGTCTGTTCCCCTTCCCCGATTCCCCAATAAAATCTTTAAAAAAAAATCACTAAATCACAAAGAATAAAGATTTTAACCCTTTCTTATATTTGCTGTAACTATTTTTTGCCTCTTTTTATTTTGGTAAAACAGTAGCTGCAAAAGTAATAAAATGTCATTACAGAAATTTTGAGAACTAGAGAGACGCATATTAAAAAATGATCAATAATTCTGCCCCCCTAACATAACCACCATTTTTCTGAAATGCCCTGTAGTCTTCATCATCATTATCGTCATCAGTTAAAATAACAACATAATATTCCATGGAGTAGATTCACCATTTCCTTATTGCTAGACATTCATTCATGCTATTTCTTTTTTTTAATAAATAATGCTGATTAAACACTTTCATACAAAGTTTTTCCCCATATTTTGAACTCTCAGGAAACATTCGCAGGAGTAGGGTTACTAGATAAAAGCTATTACCACATGCTGGCGTCCAAATTGCTTTTTTAAGGAGTTGAACCAAACCACACTAGTACTAGCAAACTAATTATCATTTTTTTCAATTCTGGTAAATACGGGCCTAAAAGGAGGCTCCTAGTTGTTTTACTTTGCATTTCTTTGATGAACACTGTCTGTCCCATTTTCCCAGTTGTGTTTAAAACTCCTCTAGAAGTTGTCTAGTCACATTCTTGGCCTGTATTTCTTCTTATACATCATACTGTATGAGTACCTTAGAAAATACAAACCTATCACACTTCGTCACGTTTATGCCAAATGTGCCTTTTCAGTATGTGTTTAGATTTTTTTTTAAATTGGGGGATTGGGGGAGGGGAACAGACAAGTTGCTGTCCTTTTGTTCTTCAGTCTAGTTGTGGAGGATGTTGTTTCAGTGGCCCATGTTGGTATTATAATTGTGCTTTTCCTGGGTGAGGCAGATCAGTCGCCGTTCATTGGACGGCCGCTCACGGCAGCTCTTGGCAGCTCACATTGGCTGCCGGCCACTCACAATAGCTCGCAGCAGCCCACTGCAGCCCCACTGCAGCCTACGCCGTCGCCGGCGACTCATGGCAGCCCAGCTCCAGGTCGAGCTGTTGTTCACCATCTTAGCTGCAGAGGGCAGTGTCACTGGCCTTCATGCGGGATCCGAACTGGGGCCCTGCTGCTCAGAGCTGGCGACCCAAGCCAGCTCTTAACCAACGCGCCACTCGGCCGGCCCCTAGATTTTATTTTTAAACTGGCCAAAAAAACTTTTAAATTATTTGGGTTTTAAATTTCTGTATGGTCCAATTTGTTCATTTTTTCCTTTGTGAGTTGTTTCTATTACTTCCTAAAGCTTAGAAAACTATTCCCCTTTAGAAGCTTGATAAATATTCATTCTAGTTTTTTAACATTTGCTTTTTATATTTAACTCTTCAATCCAGCTGCCATTTATTTTAGTTTATTATAGGAGATGAGAGTATAAATGCCACAAGCTGTCACAACATCATTTACTGAACAATACTTTCCACTCCCATTCACTTGCGACGCATTCTTTATAAAAGATATAACAGTCTCTTTGGGGAGTTTACTATAATATCATCTGTCACATCTTATACGCGTGGTACACGTGTTTTCATTATTCTAGTTTTGTATGCTTAATATCTAATAGCATTAGTCTCTCATTAATCTTCTTTTGCACAATTTTTTTTTGAATATCACTCTTCTTTAGCTCTCAAATGTAATTATTTGCTGTCATACTCCTATGATACGACTTTTTGAGGACAGGATTGGTTTATTTCTTCAGAATATATTGCTAAGAATATTACTTGGTCAACAAGTCTAAACATTTTCCCAACTCTTTTAACGCTTATTTCCAAGGTTTTCAAAAAGAGTGTGCCAATTTCACTGTAATCTTGCCAGCACCTGGATATTTTGAAGTTGTTTTTTTTTTTTGAAAACTGTTAGGAGAAAAAATATACATGTTTCAATTTCTATAGCTCTGCTTACTGATGATGATAAACATATACTTGCCATATAATAGGTTCTCAGTCAACGCATGGTAAATGAATAAATGGCATGTATGAATCTGTACATGTATTTGGGCATGGGGAAATACTGTGATTATAATAGATACATGCTGGCTAGATGTAAGTTTGTGGGCTAAATGCCTGTAGTCCACCTGCGGATGCCAAGAACTCCCCGACGCGGGGTGGGGGGGCAGTCCTTAGAGACTCTGTAATTTATATTTACCATAGGTGTGTCTGTTTCCAGGTAGGATCAGCTGAAAGGTGTCTGAAATAGTTACAATAATGGTGTTTGGGTACGCCCAGATGTACATGCAGCCCAGAAGCAGCCGTGACTGGCTTAAGATGGACTGCACTTCCTTCGGCAGCCAAACCGTGATAAGACACTGACCCAGGCCCCAGCAGGCCTTAAGGTGGGCCAGGTGCAGACTAGATCTGACTTCCAGGACCAGGAATTTCCCATGAGACCACATGACTCTTTGTCCACTCGCTAAGCACAAGAGGGCATAGAAGCCCCCAGTTTAGAGAAACTTGGTCTTTTCTCTTTCGTGTGTAGCTGGAAGGAGAGGTCATTTTTTTCTCCTAGAGATTGCTATTTTTATTTTGAATTTTAAAAAACAGAGCAAAAGCTAACAAAAGGCAGGTTGTTTCTCTTAGTTTTTATGGCCATCTGAAACTTGTTACTAAACACTGGTTCTCTTTGCTCCATCGCCTCAGTAGATTTTAAACTGTCGATTTGATGAAAAGAATTCCATGCTTTCACCTTAACCTGCTTATGTTGAAATTGTGCCCAAGGTTTATTCTGAAAAATAAAGTGCTGTTTTCTCCAGACTCAAGAGCACTGGGGTCATGTCTGATAGTAAGAACAACTGGTGTGTGATGAGGCATTGGTAATTACAGCATGCTTATTAATTCAGAGTTTCAAAAATCTTCTCCAACATGTACTAAGTACTACAGACCTCTCAAGCAAGAAGCCACAGGCTGAATGAGGCCCTGCACTCCCTGTCAGACAGGCTATAGCTGTTTGAAATGTTAACAGAACACTCCAGAAGGACTTTTCCTCTAGCTCCAAGCACCACCTAAGAACAGCTGTTTCCTTATGGTGACACCTAACTCTCGGCTACTACTGTCCTTAGAGATGGCAGCACAAGCCTCCTTCTTGGTTCTTCAGTCTTTTGTTTGAAATCTATTCTCATCACCCGTCCACCTGTTTGAAAATGCACCTCTGCTAAGGCTCCCATGATTAATTTCTCCCTACTGCTAAATCTCTTCAGCTCATACACATATTTAGTCGGTACCCAAACTGATTTTGCTCCTGAATTATTCTAGTTTTGTTAATGTTTCTAAAGTATAAATCCTTTGCAGACAGGGGAATTGCCAGAAAGCTACAAAGGAATTTTGATATTGTCTAGTTATATCCTTTGCCCTGTCCATTTTCTTGATGAATAAATTGAGGCCTACAGAGGTTAATCTGTCCTAGTCAGTTGGCAAAGTTTGCAGAAAAATTAGGCATAGAGCCCAGGGTCCTGACTTTCAATAGTGTGCTTTCTGCTATATTACGTCATCTTTTATGTCACTTGCATCTCTTCAGAATGTCTAGTAAAGTGCTACTACATAAACAAGTCTCTCAATAAATGCCAATGCAATAAACACAAGCCTTTAACATAACTGAGAAACCAACTCAAGGAAAGAGGCAGAAAGCAGAAAAGTCATTTTCTTACTTCTTTGCATGATGCCACCCTCCGGACCAGTTAATTGCTACTTTGCACATTCCATCAATCAGGCATTGGGCAGCTGTGATTGTAGCCCCTCCCACAGCGGCTGCATAGTCAAATATCCCTTCGGTGGCTGGGCAGTCATAACCTTTGGGCAAACATCAAAAGAGCTTGTTAGAAGATGAATTGAAGAAAGGAGAGGTGTGACACTGTGATTTATAACAACTACATATTTGGTCTTTGTCCCTGTTTCTGGCACAGAACTTTTAAAACTCTTGGAATTTCTTAAGCAATGGGAGCAATAAAGGTGTCTTTGTTATGATAACGAGGCATGTAGTGTACCACTCCTTAAGGATAGGGAGTGGGGGCCAGTGGCGCCAACCATGTGATTTAGAGGGTTGGAACTATCAGCCCCACCCTTGACCTCCTGAGTGGAGAAGGCTGGAAATTTGAGTTCAATCACCAATTGGCCAATGATTTAATCAACCATGCCTACGTAATCAAGTCTCCATAAAAACCCAAAAGGAGAGGGTCTGGAGAGCTTCCATGTTGAGGGACATGTGGAGAATTGGGGAGAGGTCATGGAAACTGCTCCGTGCCCTTTCCCCACACCTTGCCCTGGGCATCTGGCTCTTGCTGCGTTAGAGCCTTTTACAGGTGATGCCTGAACAATGCAGGGGTTAGGGGCACCGACCCCCACCCTGCACAGTTGAAAATTCCCGTATAACTTTTGACTCCCCCCAAACTACCAATAGCCTACCCTTGACTGGAAAACCTTACCAATAACAGAGTCAATTAACACATATTTTGTAAGTTATATGTATAATATACTGTAGTCTTACAATAAAGTAAGCCAGAGAAAAGGTTATTAAGAAAACTATAAGGAATAGGGCATACATTGACAGTATTTATTGAAGAAAATTCACGTGTCCTCGTAAGTGGACCCACAGTTTAAATCTGTGTTGTTCAAGGGTCAACTGTATAACTACCTAGAGAGTAAACAGGTTTCCTGAGTTCTGTGAGCTACTCTAGCAAATTAATCGAACCCAAGGCAACGGCCGTGGGAACTTGTGATTTGTAGCCGGTCGGTCAGAAGCACAGGTGAGAACGTGGGCTTGTGATTGGCATCTGAAGTGGAGGACCGTCTTATGGGAGTCAGCCCTTTATCTGTGGAGTCTGATGCCATCTCCTCCAGGGAGATAGTGTCAGAAATGAGCTGAATTGTAGGGCTCCAGCTGGTGTCACGAGCACTGCTGGGTGCTGTGGGGGAACCCTCCTCCACACATTGGAATTGGGTCCAGAATGCTGTGAGGAGGCATAGGTTGAGGCGTGACCTGCCCAAGAGTCACTACGCTAACATCAGCACCAAACAAGAGAAACATCTCCAATGCCGGGGAAAGAAGTTTTAAAGTGTTAGAGCTAGAAAGGCTAAACTTCAGGATTAAGTCGTCACTTTCTATAGATGGAGAAACTGAGGTCTGAGAGGAGATGTCTTATCTGTAGTCACACAGAGCCAGGCCTGGGACCCAGGTCTCTTGATCCCCCTCCCCCACCCCAGCCCAATGTTCTTCTATTAAACCATGCTGTTTCTCTAGATTATCCTATCGCCACTTCCAATTTTTAAAATGCAGCTGTTTGTGAGAAACTACAAAACTTAGCCAGAACATAAGTTTGTGCTCAAGTTAAAATGTAAAGTCACGGGACAGTTAAGTCAACATACATATAGCCAGACCCCATCGGGACACTGCTATTAGGGCCTAAGCAAGGGAAAGACTGTCCTCCATCTGCTCCATCATTCAGTTTTGTTCAGCTCATATGGTTTGCTTGTTAAGTCAGATGTATGTGGCTCAACTGAGAGATTCAGATTGTGGTGACGGCATTAGTTCTTCGTTTAAAAGCATTAACGCCTGCCGTGCATGTTGTGTCAGATGAAGCAGTTCCGCTCTCTAGAGGGAGGGTGTCCGTCTGCCACCATTGCCCGGTAGTGACTTTACCTAGCCCATATTCGATGGAGTCCGGATGATCATCATCTCCTTCTTGGCTGACCTTCTGGAGATGCTGCAGATAGGCATCGGTATGGAAGGAGGCCATCTCCTCCATGGAGGCCACCTTGGGCTTAACTATTCTAATAATAACAGAGAACAAAGAGGTGAGTGAGTCATGCCCAGACTATGCCAGAAGCTAGAAGCAGGAGGCAGTCATCTGGGCAGCAAACACAACTTGTGGTTCCAGGTGCCAAAGTCTTCCCTCCTTCATGTCTGCGAAAGGACTCCATTCGTGGGGTGACAGGCAGGCTTACCAAAAAGTATTTATATCTAAGTTAAATCACCAGGTATTGGACAAAGTGAACTCTGAGTTACAACTTTCATGACAAACCATTGAATCAGTTCCTGCCCAGGCCATCTGATCCTTTCAGCTCTTCTCTTCCTTTCACAGGCAGCTGCACTGTTACAAATTTTGAATGTGGAGCCAGAGAACCGCATTCCTGTCCTAAGCCTGTACTCATCAGCTCTGTAAGCTCAGGTAAGAAGACTCTTCTGTAGTTTGCTTTCCCCATCTGTAAAGTGGGGAAAGCTTATGGAGCTTACGTAAAGATTAAATGATAAGATATATGAAAATGCTTTGTGGATAACTGCCATTGTTATTAATGTTAAAGGATACAAAAGGCAACCGAAAACATAAAACTGTCGATGTTTGGTCCCTGTTATCTGCCTCTGAGAGGAAGGAGAGGAGGGGAATGGTCTCAGCTCCCAAGCAGCTCGTCACACGAAGTGACAAACAGGAGTGACTCAGATACTAGGACAGGACTTAGCACCTCTACCCTCTAGCTGTCCCCACCCCAATTTCTCCTCCGGACTCTCAAAGGGGGTGCTATAGACTGGCAGCAGCATCACCCGGGAGCTTGTTAGAAGAGCAGAAGTTCACCTCACCTGAGACATACTGAATCAGAACTTGGACTTAATCATATGGATGGGCTTGTCACCTCCGAGGACATCAGACATGTTTTCTCGAAGAAGGAACAAGAATCAAATGCTCATATCTCAGCTATATTTAATTTTGGAGGCTGAGCCTCAGGATCCTTCTAGCCTGCTTGGTGATATGACAGTTTTGCTTTGTTTTGATTTCTTGTTGGTCTTAAAGTCATTTTTTAAATGTTAAATAGCTTTCATGGAAAGCATGTAACTTTTATATTTATCAAACATACGGATGTAAAAGATGGTTGACAACCATTCCTAAAGAAGGTATTCAGTAAATGATTTTGTTAGTAATAAGGATAAAATTTGACAGCCCATTAAACTACCTTCTGGGAGATAACGGAAGCATACCACACTAGCAGGCATAAATAAACTCACCTCTTTGGCCAGAAAATGTAATAAATAATCCTGCAAGTGGCAGGGTTATAATATTTACTCCTAACAACAAACTGCTAGTTCAGTTTCTTAAAGAAGCACTTAGCTGTGTGCTGAGTTTTGGCCTGGTCACAGGAGTTTGCTTTGGTCTTGTCTCCAGGCCCACTCAAAGTTTGGTGGTGGTGATGGGGTGCGTAAAAGTCTGAAGCTAAACCCATACCCTCAGACGTGGCTTAGGGAAAAACCAGAAAGCACAACACCTGCTAGCTGAACAGCCTTTTCTTCTATCAGATAGGTTTTAGGGCCCAAGTGTACCCCCTCAAAACCCCCACAAATCACCAATCCCTATTTCTAATGGATCTCAGGTGCTCTGGGCACTTTTTCTAAGTTTTCTTAGTTCTTCAAGAGCCTTCACTGGGTTCCAGGCAAAAAGTACCAACGCTGTGAAGCACCAAAAGCTTTAAAAGAAGTGCCATTCTCCCCCTAAATAGCCCCACCGTGAATCAGGAAATTAGGAGTAGGAGCACCTGGGTTCAGGAGTGCTCACTTACCTCATTTGCTTAAGCAGGGCATATGCTTCAATCAAAGAATGTACCATACTGGCCTAAGAACATCCGCAAAAAAGAAAAAAAAGGAGAAAACAGTCTCTTAAACGTTTGATTCAGAGAAATTCCGTCGACTTCACCATCCTGAACAAAGGGAGGAACTTGTACAGTTACAGTGCACTTTATATAATGTGAATACAAAGTATCTAAATCGCTCAGGCGTGTGTTAAGCAGCCCGCCGGCCGCAGCGGGACACTTTTCTCCCGCAGCTTCTGGGTTAGGGACCCTTTGCAGTAGAGACACCATTCCGTCAGTGTCATCCCCTCCCCCGCCCCAACCTGGCCGCGGGGCGCCGCGCGGATAAACGCTGCCTGTCGGAAACTGGAAGGGAGCACTTCCTCCATCACCAGGTACAGCTGCCCAAATTTCTGCGGCAGGTGTCCCCAACCCAGCCTCCAGCTTGCTAAAGCCCTCGGGTCCACCGGACCCCACCCCCACCCCAAAGCCCGCGGTCCTTTCGGCCCAACCTCTTACCCGTTTGGGGACTTTGGCCAGGGAGTCGCACATGCTGACATATTCGGGGCTGTAGATGTAAACCGGGGGCAGCGACTGCCCACTGTCCGCAGGTTCCTCCGGCTCCTCCATCTTCCACTTCCAGCCGTTCCGGAGCCACCGTCCGGATCCGGCTTTTTTCGGTCTCAGCCCGGGCTCCGGTTCCTGCTCCTGCGATCGGCCGCAACGGTGCTCCCTGGTCAACATTCCCTCCTCGAGATCGCCGGAGACACTGGCCCCGCTCCCCATCCAATTGAAGGAATACATGGCCCTTCCCAGTCCAGGACCCCTTCATTTAGTGAGCACAGTTCAAAAACGGGAGGTCGGCAGGGTGTACAAGCCCAAATAACTGTCGGTCAGGGTGGATATTTTGTGGCACAAATAAGCACGGTCAAAACTAACCATCCTTGTTGCCCTACGGGGCCATTTGAGATGAGGTCAGACAGCTTCAGAGCATGCTGGGAGTCGTAGTTTCGAGGGCTTTCAGTAGCGGAAGAACCGGGTCTACGTAATTAAAATAGCCGCGAATTTGAGTTTTAGAGGTTAAAAAAAAAAAAAGCCTCAGCTCAGTATGAATTGTCTCAATCTGAAAATACACCCACAGAAATAGTTAACAACAGGTACAATTTAGCCACTAACAGCACCATGCAGCTCCATGACGGGAATCTTGGTGGGGGACCAACTAACGCTACAAAGTTTCAAAACTTGACACACTAAATTCTGTGCCTCTGTGCCGCAATTTTAGCGCATTGCTTTTCAGGAACTACCCATGTTCGTGTAAGACTTAACAGTCTTAATAATTTACTCCGGCAAAGCCGGTGGCACTTTTCCAAGAGGCTGGCTGCTATTCTGGAAATTGCTTGGTAGAGTCCAATCAAGCAATGATGTCCAATTACTGCTTGAAAATTCATGTGCAAGCACATCCTCTTCCCTACCTCCCTTTGCTTTTGTTAGAAAAAGATTTTAGGTTTCATGTGAGGGTCCACATTAAAGAGCAAGCACCCTGAAGCAGTTTCGGAATGACCACCACTATTCCCAGGTTCCGAAGGGGCCTTATGTACTGAAGCCAGCTGGCCAATCTCCTTTAAAATCGACCTTGCTTTTTACTCCATTGAGCATTGTGATACGGACTGGCATATATTATTTCATCCTTGCAACAGTCCTATGAGGGATGTTGCAATATGTCCATGCACTTTAGGGAGAGAAAATCACTGTTCAAAGTCACACCCTTAAAAACCAGAAAAGCAGGAATTCAAAACCAGGTCTGCCTGACACTGAAGCATTTGAATGTTCCCTTTAATATATAAACCTGGTTCCTCCAGGATGGCTCTGTGTTAAATCTAACTTTGTTCAACTCTCCATTTCATATCCCCTCAATACTTAGTATTCCACAAATGTTTTTTTTAATTGTGATGTGTTCTTTAACTAGACTATAAGTTCTCGTGCTTCTTTCATATCTTCCCATAGCAACTAGTTGAAAGCTGAGCAATCATTCAGTCATTCACCCAACATTTATCCGACATCAACTAAGGGTACAGAACAGCTGAGGAGTGAGTCCTCAAGATGAATTACAATCTGATGTCTGCTCTCAGGGAATTTGCATTCTTGTAGAGATTAGACAAATACAGAAAAAAATTATATGCAATACAGAGTCAAATAATGAACACAGGCTGCTTAGATTACTTAGTAAATAATCATTAAGTACTTAACAACTGGGACTTACTCAGTGGCAACTGGGATTCTTATTCAGTGGCATTGGAGAGGGTCTCAGCAGATGGATGGGATTTTACTTGGTGAACATGGGAGCCAGGGGAGGGCATGCGGACTAGAGTCAACAGCATAAGCAAAAGCAAAAAGAATATTTCTAGTCTAGTTTAGATGAAGGGGCTGGATCATGAGGGCTTTTGAATGTCAGGCTAAAGATAACAGATTTCATCCTGTAGGGAATGGGGAGACATTTAAACAGAAATCTTAAAATTAAAAAAAAAAAAAAGATTTCCCCAGCAGTGTTGTGTAGGGAAGATGAGCTATTGAAAGACGAGAGGTCAGCGGGCCTGGTTGTGGCTGCCGCTGCTCGCCTCCCTCCGCTTGTCTCTGCCTCTAACCCAGAAGCCATTGAAGAGACACGGTAGCTCCTCGTGCCTGCATCAGATGGGGGAACCCGGTTCAATGGATACAAAACATAAGGATGCCCTATTTCGAAAATATGGCGAGTTCCATGAGGGCAAAGTGGACACCACCCCCAAACAGCAGCGGCTTGGCGACAATGTGTACCTGCGGGGGCAGCCTGACTTTGCCGGGCCTGCACAACCGATTCCGGCTGATCCAGTTCTGTGAGCTCCTGCAGCCTGCGGGTTTGCACGGTGCCTTCCACGTGCTGGAAACCGGAGGCATTGACCTCCTCTAGCCATGGAGGAAGGAATTCAGAAGCGTCAAGACCTACGTGGGCCCTACGTTTATTACGTCAAGTCCACGGTCCACGTTCCTGGAAGAGGACATCTGAGTCATCCTGATTGACAGGGGTACGTGCCGGAGTTGGGGACTGCATGCAAGGTCAGAGTTCGCGGAGACCCTCCAGGTGACGATGGTCTCCTTTGAACTCTTTCTGGCCAAGGTGGAGTGTGGGCAGATGCTGGAAATCCACTCACAAGTTAAGGACAAGGGCCTCTCTGAGCTGGACGCCAGAGGCCTGCAGAAGGAGGTGGCAGCCCCCTTCTCAAATACGAGGCTCCCCTCCTGGACTCCCCACCCCTGCTCCTCCCCCTCAGGTTTCAAAGGTGAACCTGATCCAGTGTTAGCAGAATGTCGTCCCTGTTGCCCCCACAGCTCGGTTCAGCGCATGGTGTTTGTGGGCTTTGCTCCCATGCATTGAAGTGCGGACCTCCCACAGCAGGACTGCCTGACCACCTTTCTGTTGTTTGCACACACCCCTTACTGTACTGTAAATAGATACTTTTGAGTTTTATTTTTAAATAAATATTCAGCTTGCTGTGTGTTTCAAAGTGGTTAAAAACATTATGTAGCTATTTATAAAAATGCCCTGGTGTTGCCACGCAGCTGTGCAGCCGTCTGTCCCCCTGCGCTTAACCCTAAACTGACCCTTTTGAGGACACTGCTCATACACCTAGCATCTCTGTTTGGCTCCAAAGGATGGCCGGTTAGTCAATGACGGGTAAGATTCCTCGTGGGAGGAACAACCTAAGACAGGCACGGTTGGGTAGAGGCCATTAGGAGAAATCTCGAGGCTCACAGAGGTGGGCATGAGCCCTCACTCGCCCCCCCCCCAAAAAAAACACTGGAGGTTTTCTACCTCTGTAGCTACATTCCTTCACTCAGCCTGCTTGAGAAGTGACCTGATGGTGTGATAGTATCTGTCCTCAGCACAACCATCTTATCTTCCTGGGGTCATTTGCATATAGGGTGTGTGAAGGCAGAGCATCTGTCTTATTGCTGCAGGCGGACTCTTGGTAATAGCAGCTTGCAGGCATCATGGGTATCTGGCTTGAGCAAGTTCTCAGGAATGAGACTCACAGACTGTGGAGAGAACAATGCTACTTCTGGGTGGGTGGGGAAATAAAAGCCACCGATTCGGGCTCTTAGTCCTCGAGGCTGGAGACCCCTGGCCCCACATTCATTTAACTCTTGGCTGCTGTTTCTTTTATTTATTAACCCTTCGCTGTCCCCTCTCATTCTCCCACTGCTCATGTCGTGCGGGATGTGACACCCTAGGTTCTTGAGTCTTCCAGGGGTGCGTCTCCTGCCCTTCCCTGCTGTGTCCCCCACTCACCCCAGCCCGCGGGTAGAGTGGGGGCAGAGGAGGAGCAGAGATGATGTCTCTAAGCTGGTGACGAGCCACTGTCTTCCCTACAATAAATCTCTATATACCTACCTCCAGTGTGCACTTTGGGGGTGAGTGCGGCCCGAGAGGCCTGTGCACCTGCAGATTCTGATAACCTCGCGATGAGTCAGGAACCTCACTTGTGGATCGACAGTCTAGTCTTTGCCACTTGCTGAGTGAGAAGCTTGCACTCCAGACTTCTTGAGTCTCATCTCAGAAGGAAACTCACTTGGCATTCCCATCTCAGTCCTCTTCTCTTCGCCTGTTTCCGGGACTCTGCAACATCTGCGATCTTTTTGCACTAAAGGTGGGCAGGAGTTGGCATGCGCCCATCAGACAGATGTCTCCGGAGATTCTCAGCTGAGCCTAAGTGCTTCCAAAGCCGAACGCCCCCTCGACTCCTCCTGTGAATGACTGAGCCCCGGATTTTCCTTTTGGGGTGCAGAGCAGGAGTGGGGCAAGAGATTGAAAGTAAAGAGGAAACGCTGTGCTCGTGGGTGGGAGTAGGACGTGCTCTGAGCGAGCTCCTCCTGGGTGTGAATGTGATTGTATGAGGTTGCTGTGACTGAGATAGTTGCATACATGCTACTTTAAAATGCAGATGTGTAACATTTGATTTCTATCAAGAGTTGAAATGTTGAGAGATGATTTATAAAATAAGTGTCTTGTATTATTAAAAAAAAAAAGCCGTGATCATATAGTAGTTAGTACTCTGCGTTGTGAAAAACTAGAGGGATTGAGACTGATGATGATTTAAAGCAGGGTAGGGGCAGTGGGGACAGAGGATATTGGTCAGGCAGGGAGATGGAAGAGGGTCATCGAAAACTCTTCAATTTCCAGCAGTCTCGGTGAAGAGAAGGCTACTCCTATCAATACGTGGAGGAACACAGAGGGTAGAGCAGAGGCTTGATTTTCAAACCGTTAAAAGTGCAGAGTTTCATAAATCAATGGGTAAGCAGGTGCTTAAACCCATTTTTTCCTACATAAAGAAGGGAGAGCTAAAGTCAAGCGTGGCTGAGATAGCTAAGAGAACATGGCTTCCTCCACCGGAATGTCTAGGAGTCCCATCTAATGTAACATTTTCAAACCAAGTTTCTGATTTCCCCATCCATGACTTTTCTGCCCCTCCCCCATCGTTCATGGCTCAGCACAGACCAACATCTGTCAAGTTTCCTGGGCCAGCAACCTGGGCATTCTTTGCATTCGCTCCTTTCCCTCCCCCTCACATCTAATCCATCAGCAATCTCCATTGGTTCCATCTCCTCTCCTCTCCTTTCGCCCCTGCTGCCACCCCAGTCCTGGCAGTCACCCCTCACCAGGGCTTTCTGCAGCATCGAACTGGTTTGTATTCCACTCCTGCTGACCGAAAAGCCATTCTTTTCACAATCGTCCGAGTAAGCTACCAACAAAGTGTCAGATTTCTTTTCTTCTTTTTTTTTAGAAGTTAGAAATTTTATTTAAGAGAGAAACACCAGCCGAGGAGTTGCCAGGGACAGAGTCTAAGATAGCAGCTGCCCAGATGTAACTTCTTCAAACCCGTCCCACACCATGGTGAGAATCTTTGAGCTAGGAAGAGTGTCAATTTGGGGAATGCCTGTTTGTGGGGTTACGAGGAGAAAGAGATGCCAGAAAGGAGAGAAAAAATGAATAGTTGGGTGAGAACAAGTTTTATAGAAATCGAGGGATGAGAGGATTACAAGGCAGAGGTAGTAACAATATCGTATATTGCAAAAGAGTCAAAGAATCCTTTGCCATGAGGAGCAACTATTGGGTTGTCGTAAAAGTCATGAAGTATTTTTTCTCTGTTTTTCGTTCCAAAAATGCATCATGACTTTTCCGACAACCCAATAAATGGTTGCACGGGGCTCTGAAATTGGCAGCAAATCTCACAGGGAGGCTGTAGCCTTGTTCATGATGAAGACAGCACAAGCCATGCCACAGGCCCCCAACCTCAATTTTCCACCTGCCTAATGCCCACACAGCCCTTCCCAAAGTACTGGGTTTGCATTCAGAGGGCGTGAGGTCAGAGGAAGGAGGCTGATTTCTGGCTCCAGAGTTTGTGTCATCCTAAGCAAGCGCCTCCACCATTCTTGCTAAAGGTAGTTTTGGAACCAGCAAGGTCAGGTTGGGCAGTGCCAATTCTTCTGGTGACCTCTCCTGCCCTCACTTGCTGGCAGAAGGGAAAGGAAACGCATTAGAAAGGCACCTGCCCCTCTCGCCCCCTTCTTCTGTGCATTTTACAGTCTGCCTCCGGATACCTCAACTGTACTGAACAGACTGACCCTTGTTTTCACAACGCTTCCTAATGTCTTTTCCTTGGGGAGTATTGGGTTGAGAATGTGAACTCTACAGTCAGACTGTGTGGGCTCAAATCCCAGCTCTGCCACCTACCATCTGTTTGATTTCAGACAATTTGCCGGAACGTTCAGTGCCTGAGTCCTTGCCAAGTGCCCATATAATAATATCTGGCATTTGGTCAGCACTCTAATATTGGTTCTTCCTTAAGAGCTGTTAGGCCAAACAGTCCTTTCTTATTGGGACTCTCCCCCGTTGTTGTCCTCACGCCCACACCACCCGTGTATGAGTAGTGCCCATGGATTGAGAACAGGGCCTTGGCTTTTAGGCCTTCGAAGAAATCAGACTTCTGCTAAATATAGGGTAACCATATCATCCAAACTGGGACACTTTCGAGAGTGACAGAGAGCACTCTTAACATAAATCAGGCCAGGACAACAGGCATCAATGGGTGCTGTTCTGGGAAAACCAATACCTGCAGTTACTCGAGGTTAATAGGAAATGAGGCCTAAACGTGGAAAACAGGGTACCTCCACCGTGTTGGTGGCTGGTACTAGGTGTTTAGTAAGTGCAGAAGGGATGGTAGAGGTTCTGCGAGCAGTGGCTGAGAACGACTTTCATCCCACCAGCTGCATACGGTTCCCAGTAACACCTATTAACCAGGATGGGACTATACAGACAGTTCATCCTTGCTGGATAAACCCTCTCTTGTTACAGAAAAGGCTAGTGAGGAACACAAACAAGATTCTGCTGAATAATTTTGGTACTCAGAGAACGCATTGCTCTTAGCACCCTCCAGTAATGCAGAAGCTTCATTTGCACAAAATTGTAATGCTGAGTAAAAATCATCGGAACAGCTGCCCCAAAGACTCAATGAACCCAACTGAATTTAGTGGGATTGCTTTGAACGGCTATGTATTTGAATGATAAAACTGCATTTCTTGACATGCATAACATATTGTATAATGTATATGATTTATGTATGACTCTTATTCTACTTTGACCCAATTAACAAGCCTTGCCTGTACTGTATAATTACAGCATATACAATACAGCCATGAAATAAACACCACAAAACCACATATGATGTTTTACACATTGGCACCAGACATGATTTAATTGGAAATTCTAATGTTTTATTCTATTTTCAAAACATAAGTGCTTTTTTAAAAACCCAAAGTATCTTTTAGTATGACATGCTTAAAATGAATAAAATACAAATCGAGTTTTCTAAAGAGCTGCTTTAAAAGTGAACTAGCACTGTACTGGGAGCACCATGACAGACAGCTTATTAGTAAACCCAGAGAAATGCAGCCATCGGTAGTGTCAGTTCAGGCAGCGGTGGCTTTCACCTCTGCCACTTCAGATGTACTCATGCCCTGTGGCTGGGGTGCAAAGTGCAAAGCCACAGGGCATGAGTACATCTGCCAGTGCAAAGACAAAGTTTCGGAACGGGTTGGAAATGACCTTTATAAGCGACCAGAAAATCATGTAAGTGGAGCTACCTACTGTTTCCATTTGCTCTAAGAGAGGCATGGAGAAGGCTGGCCATCCTCCCTTGGTTTCTGCCATCCTACCATGCTCACTTACTCATGTTTACGCATAACACTGTCACTGGTTCCCTAAGAATTGTTTAGAGTCCCCCATCACCATCCCCATTCTTGGAGAAAAACCTGAAAAATGTAAGGGAAAGGAGGGGGTTGAAGTTTTCTGAGTGCAAACAGGGAAATTAGTAGAGTCTCCACATAAACCAGGAGAAGGAAAGTGCTGTGGACTGAATGTGTGCCTCTCAAATGCATCTGTTGAAGCCTTAATGCCCAGTGTCATGGTACTTGGAGGGGGGAGCTTTTCCGGAGGTAATCGGGAGTAGATGATGTCATGAGGGAGGAGTGTGCACAACTGGGGAAAGTGACAGGTGAGTGAGGATGAGGCAGGGGCCAGGTGAGCGCTGGGGAAGAAAGCCAGAGGCTTCGATAATCGTCAGTGTGGTGTGCCAGCACCTCCGATGCCCTCTTTGTTCCCAGGCACCTTCTCTTCTGCCCCCTTCCTCTCTGCACTTGGGCTCCTGGCTCCATTTCTCTGGGTTATTCTGCATTTTCTACTTCAAATACAGCTCTAAATACCAGCAATCTTTATAAAAAGTGATTTCAAGTGTTAATACACAGTCCTGAAGTAGACACTCTGTACCTGCGTTTTGGGGTGTTTCACTAAAAGGACAGATATAGAAAAGGCAAAAGTGGAGACAGTAATCCTACACAGAAAGGAGTTCATCACTCAGGGTGAGGTGACGTGAAAGCCACAACCTGCTACTCTCTCTTCCCAAGAAAAGGCACTTAGAATCGAGATTTCCAGTTACAGCGGCCAAAATGCAAGAATTCAGGGTTTTCCTCACTTGAAATCATGTCCCAAAGCACCTGCCACTCATTTCACAGAAGAAAGACCAAACTTTAGGAACCAGTTACTGTTAATACCTGCTCCCCAAACAGAGTTAGAAAACGAAGTCTGTCACAGATCTAGAGAAGAAAAACTCATGCACACTCTTATGAGCCCACAGTGCAGTGCTGGGTGAGCATATGCCACCGGGCAAGGGCTCACTTCTACAGCAGTTAGTTCATCAGGAAAGTTCACTATTCTTGCGAGTGATGGGTTGGAATGGGGCAGGGTGGGAGTGATCACTTTCATGCACAATCAACACAGGAAGGAAGCAGCTGTCAAAAGACTCCAAGTGGCCAGGCCCCAAGGCCTCACTGCATGGCACAGATGCTGTGGGGCAGGAACTCCTGCACGTAGGTGGCAGCTGCCCTGGACAGGTAGGTCATGGTGCCAAACCTGCCACTGGGTGCACTGTCATACAGAAGAGTACAGATGCCAGATGCAGGATCCTTTGCCAACATGGTATCATCTGCGCCGAGGGTTTTCTGTTTGGTTTTTAAGGGTGGGAGAACACAGGGAAAAGGAGAAATTACTACTCCTACTAATGAAACTCCTCATTAGGATAAATCAGAGCTCTCTCCCCATCACCAGCACACTGGATCTCAGGCTGGTTAGCCAGGGAGGGCTCAGGGTTCTGCATGTGCATTCTCCACTAGATCCCTGAATCATATGAAATTTTAAAAGGATTGTTTAGAATTTGTGAAAGTGAAATATAATTGTTAATTAAGTGAGCTGTGCCTATTAAAATGCAAATGTTGAAACTTACAAATCATCCTAGAGGGACTTTGGTCTGAGTCTTAACCGCTGATTTCAGCTGTGGATTGTTTTCTGTTGTGTTTGGACACTATTTCTCTCTAAGTGACTGAATTCAAATAGGCCATAAGCTTTCCAAGCAAGAGCCTATGTCAAAAAGGGATCACATTTTCTGATACATGGAATGACCGACTGCAATCCAGAATATTTAAAATCAGGACTGCCTAGAAAATCCTGGATACTTTTAATTTCTTCTGCATCACCTATTACTTGTTTTGGAGATTTTCCTACTGACAACAGTGACTGTCCTTCACCTTATGTTCCCACATTTAATTTAGGAAACATTTGGATAGCTTTCAATAAATAGTTTACATTTTTAAAATGGGGTGGATTTCCTGGAAGAAGGTTTATTAGGAAAATGAGAAAATGTAGAATTAAAAGTTCCAATTTAATATTTTCCTATAGGTAAGTAGCAAAAGCAAAACAAAACTAAACTAAACTAAAAAAACAAACCTTCTCATTTCCTTAATGGCCCAGAAAGGAGATGATATCCAATAATCTCTTATTAAGTTCTATTACTACAAAAAGTAGTATGATAAGAAGTCTGAAGTATAATGAAAAGCATAAAAGCCTTCTGAGTTTCCGGCAACTTTACCATCTAACACAACCCCAAAAGCTCTGAATGCAGTCAGGTGAGTTCCCCTTACAGAAAGCAACAGGTTGGCCTACCTGTTCTTGAAGGAACAAGTCATTGGCAATATGCACAATTTTTTCCACAGCAATGATGCTTCCGATACTCTGAATTTCAATATCCGCCATCATGGTGAGGACAAGGATAGCTTCAACCAGAAGCTGGCGGTACTCTGGCTGAGGCACACGATTTAGGACAGACTCCACATGAACAGAGAATTTAATCTCTCCTGGAGTCATCTGGGATAGAGAAAAAGAAAATCACTTCTGAAGAGCCCATCGTCCAGGAGGCATCAATCCCTACTCTGAAAGGCGGTAAAAGCAGTGTAGCCGAGAGCACTGCCGCCGCCCCCTTTAAAGTCACTGCGAAAGTTGGCCCAGTCTTCTGGGAAGGCAATCTGGCAACTCCTACCAAGAGTCATAAAAGTGTCAGTGCCATTATTTACACAACCATTCCCATGTTTAGGTTACTTCCAGTTGTACGCTTGTGACTAATGCTGCTATAAACACTCATACATAAGGCTTTTCACCCCTCTGTTGAATTATTTCGTTAGAATGAACTTCCAGAAATAGAATTTGGGTGAAGGGGACTGAGGCATAATTTTTGGTAAAATTGTATTGCGTGTATAGCTTAGGGTGGCAATGTAGATTTGGAGTCTAAGGCCCTGGGTTCAAGTCCTGTCTTTGTAGTTACTAGTTTTATGAGCTTGGAGAATTCATCTCTCTAGGTTTGTTTTGTATCTGTCAATCAGGAATTAGAATCCCCTCCTAGCTATCTCACATAGTTGTGTTGAAGGTCAAATGAAAGAACGTGTGAAGGCGCTTTGAAGACTCTTAAACGTACCATTTAGGTATGTATTATGATCAATTCCATGAACATTTCAACCTTGCTTAAAGGCAGAGAAAAGACAAGTAGAGGACACGGTGTTCTTTACTAGAAAGGCCTATAGGCAAGAGCAAAGCTCTGAAGTAGTCGCTTTCTGTACCCACCTCTCCAGCCATTCTCTGTAACAATTCCAGGGTTTTCGAGAATTTTCTATTGTCCAATCTTACTATTCCTAGCTTGCTAATTCTCGCTCCTTTGTTGATTTTGCATAAAAGCTATTTCTTTAAAATTTCCATGTAATTAGGCAAAAAGCAAAATAGGAAAGCACGTGATAGTCTATGTCTTTTGTCTATGGCAACGTTTTTCCAACCATGGTTATATATCAGAATCATTCTAAGGACTTTTTTTTTTTTTTTAGCTGAGCCATCCTGCCATCTGTTGGCAGCTCAGCTCAGGCAGGACTCAAACCGCTGTTGCTCAGAGTTCGCACTCTTGAGCAAGCTCTTAACCAACTGAGCCACTCAGCTGGCCCCCTAAGGACTTTTTTTAAGGACAGATGCCCAGGCCCCATCCCCGGAGACTCTAACCCACTATAGTCAGCTAAGGACCACTGGTTTATGATCTAATAATCTATAAGCATCAGGCTACAAAATGGTGGGGATGGGAACGATGGGGACATGAGACGTCATTCATTCTTAGAGTTCTATCTTGTCTGCCCACGTCAACTCTGGCAACACTCACATAAATCAGCCACTCTTAATAAACCATGAAAAGAAGCTATCCCTATATAATTAACATAATGCCTAATTATTCTCTAATATCCCTGTTCTATTTTTTAAAAACACTCTCTCCTTTCTTTAAATGTATTTCATGTTCAGTTCATTTGTAAAAGCATAGATCTGCTATTGTGAAAAGTGATCACTGAAATACTTTAGCCAGACAACTATCAAGCACATGAATGTGAAAGACACAGAATCTTACCTCTCTAGTGGTTGAAGAAGGAAGAACAAAACCTTCCACAGAAAGTCCGTGACACTGCGAAACAGCAAAAACATGTTGTCACCAATGACAAGCTGATAACTGGGAGGCAGTAAGGAGACACAGGGCAGATGCTACGCCATCATAAGCCAGTGAAAGGCCCCACAGCTCACGTGTCCTGGCCAAGGGGTTGTGATTACTGTGTGGCAACAAGCAGGCCTGGACTACAGGAGACCCAACGTTTGCCCTCTACTTGGGGCCATGTGAGCAGTAGGGAAGGTCTCCCTTAAGGATAGACTGGCCCCAGAGATTCAGAAGCTACCAGAAGGATACCATGCTCGGTCCCAGAGCCAACACAAACAGGCATTTATCGGGCATGCCCAGTTCCTACACTTTCTAGCTAAGCATCCCCCATCAGCACTCCTGATCCCCTCACCCTGCTCTTCTTCTTCTGTAGTACTTGTCATCTTTTTTTTTTTTTTTAAGATTTTTATTGGGAAATTGGGGGGATGGGAACAGTGCTGGGGAATTGGGGAAAGGG
>NW_017732211.1:515836-517077 GCF_001890085.2 Hipposideros armiger
GGGCCCTCTGGCATCCCAAGCCAGTTCTTAACCAACGCGCCACTCAGCTGGCTCTCGGTCTGTTTTCTTCTTTGCCTAGTGCACAGCAGATGCTCAAGACACACTTTATGAATAATAGTTCATCTTCCCCCTCACTGTCAGCTCAGTTATTAAAAAGCAATGGCAATTAGTGACTTGCCATTTTAGGTTTTAAATAAAGCAAAACATTACGTATTAAACCAGATAAAGATTTCAACCCAACTTCCATCCCATGTTCCTTACGCCAAATAACAGTCTTCATACACAGAATTACCACCTTCAAATATATGTGCAAAGTGATTATGTTACATTCATACTCAGGAGAATGGAATGAAAAAACAGAAGGCATTTCTTTTCCCTCTCAGATCAGGATTCCAAGTCCAGGTTTTGATTCTGCCACAAAACACCCAATCTTCCTATTCAGACTGAAAAGTTCCTTTCCTTGTATTCTCACAGCCTGTGGTTTTACACCTTTATTATTATACATTTTGGCCTTGCATTATAGCTAACTACAGATTAAACACCTTGGTGAGATTGAATAGCCGTAATCCAGGCATAACAGGAGAGAGTACATATCTGTCACCACTGTGCTGTAGAAGGTAGATGGAAGGTACTATTTGAACGGAGCTGATGGTCTGAGGAATCAGCTTCCACCTTTCCAAGAGATCACCTGAGTCTGTCCCCGGAAGAATGTTCATGTGCCAAGGGGAGAAACGTAACTAAAGGTTTTGAAGTACTGGATGAAGTATTCTTCAGGTTCTTGCCAAGGGCAATGAACCAAAAAGTGCTACCTAAGACACTATCAATGAGCGCTATGAATGAGTAAAGGGTGTTCTTGACCTACATCTGTAACAATCATAATGGTGTGATGTCCCCTTAAATGTCTTTGGCAAACTAAGCCTTTGAAAGAAAAACAAAATTGGTCACGTCAACACAGTCTTTAGACTATTAACATCATTATGACTTTGCATTTATTTAGTAGTTTTCATCCAGGAAAAAATATGGGTAAGAGCTTCTTATACAAACTCCCTAGATGCCGCAGCTGTTTGACTACAGTGACATTTAGTTATCAACAGCACATTGCGGGGCCGGCTGAGTGGCACATTGGTTAAGAGCTGGCTTGGGATGCCAGAGGGACCCGGTTCGGATCCCACACATGCGGGCCAGTGACACTGCCCTCTACAGCTAAGATGCTGAACAACAGCTCAACCTGGAGCTGGGCT
>NW_017732211.1:517277-543363 GCF_001890085.2 Hipposideros armiger
ACTGATCTGCCTCGCCCGGGAAGAGCGCAATGATGGTGCCAACTTGGGCCAGTGAAGCGACGTCCTCCACAACTAGACTGAAGAACAAAAGGACACCAACTTGTCTGTTCCCCTTCCCCCAATTCCCCAATAAAAATCTTAAAAAAACAAAACAAAACAAAACAAACAGCATGCTACAAATAACATTTCCACTCCACAATAGCTACAAAGAACCCGAGCTCTTTATCACTGAACTCATTTGACTAGCAGCAAATGTATCACAATGTCCCACAATGTCCTAATGCAGTCAAAAGCAGGGAAGTGATGATTTTTGAAATCTAATTTATAAACAACACCATAAGAACAACAGTCGAAAGACACTACTATCAATAATGTCAAAATAACAAATGAACTGTTTTGTTGTTATGTTTTCTTCCAGGCTTTGTCCATGTGAGCATATGACTTCTATATAATTGCTGTGATGTCACGGTCATGTTATATTTCAACCAAGAAGAATGAGGATTTCAAAGTGGAAAATAAAGAGACATCTGCAATGTGTTACACTCACCTTCTGTAAAACTTTCCATACTTTTTGATAAAACCCAACTGGGACTCTGTTCAGTGCTCCATCCAACCTTCTTCGGCGTTGCCATTGACCTTGACGATTATCTTTAAATGTCTGTTCATCTTGTGTACTAAGAAATAAGCCACTATTTGGAGTCAAAGAGTTTCCAGGTGACTTGGGAGAGAAGGAGAGAAAAGAATATAAATCAAAAGCTATCTCTGTTCCTCTGATAAAGTATTATAGCATAGTGAATAAGAAAACACTCTGCAGAATTATACCACATATTAGGTGTAACACCCAAGATAAACAGGTTACAGTGAAGCTACTAGACTTATGAGTAGCTAGCAGCAATGTAAACTGGTGCAATCCTTTTAGAAAGCAATCTAGTGATACATAAGAACAGCCATAAAAACACCAATGACATGAAAGGTTTTTAGCTATCTCTTTCCCTGGTCCTCTGTTAAACTTGTAGTTGGTCTATGGCTTAGCTTGTTGCTCTCATGGTCTATTACACAAGCCTCAATCAATTTAAAAGAACTGAAACCAGAGAAAACATGTTCTCTGACTACAATGACATCAAATTAGAAATCAGTAACAGAAAGAAATTTGGGAAATAAATCTGGGAAGGAAATTTATAAATATGTGCAAATTAGACATCACACCCCTGAATAACCAGTGGGTTAAGGAAGAAATCACAAGGAAAATTATAAAACACTCTCAGATTAATGAAAACCCAAATTATCAAAGTTTACGGGATATAAGCGAACGACCTGACCAGACACTTTTCCGAAGAAAACATACAAATGGCCAACAGATATATAAAGAACTGCTCAACTTCACTAGCTATTAGGGAAATGCAAATCAAAACCACAATGAGATACCACCTCACTCCTGTCAGAATGGCTATCATGAACAAGACTAATAATAAGTGTTGGGGAGGCTGTGGAGAAAAAGGAATCCTCATACACTGCTGGTGGGAAGGCAGATTGGTGCAGCCACTATGAAAGGCAGTGTGGAGGTTCCTCATAAAATTAAAAATAGAATTACCATATGACCCAGCAATCCCTCTCCTAGATATTTACCCCAAAAATCTGAAAACAGTTATCCGTAAAGATATATGTGCTCTGATGTTCACTGCAGCTTTATTTACAATGGCCAAGACATGGAAAAAACCAAAGTGTCCTTTGAAAGATGATTGAGTAAAGAAGATGTGGTGTATACACACAGTGGAGTACTACTCTGCCATAAGAAAAGGTGAAATTGTGCCATTTGCGATAACACGGATAGATCTTGAGATTATTATGCTAAGTGAAATAACTCACACAGAAAAAGTCGAGAACCATATGATTTCACTCATATGTGGGATATAAAACTGAAAGCAACAAAAGAACAAGAAAAACAAATAAACAAAAAAATCACAGACACAGACAACAGTGTAGTGGTTACCAGAGGGTAAAAGGGGAGGGGCGTTGGTAGATGAGGGTAAAGGGGATCAAATATGATGGAAAGAGAACTGACTCTGGGTAGTGAACACACAATGTGATATAGAGATGATGTGTTACAGAACTGTACACCTGAAACCTGTGTAACTTTACTAACCATTGTCACTCCAATAATTTTTAGTTAAAAAAAAAAGATGCTAGCCTGCTGACAGTGGGGTCAACCCACAAAGTGTATTCAGACTATTTTATAAAACCAAATATCAATAGTTTTGAGGTTTTAGATTAACTTCTCCTCTATGCCTCTGTTCTCCTTTATTAATTTGAATACGACAGAGTTGTCCAAATCTTACTCTGCTAATTCATTACAAGGTATTTGGTTAAGGTCAACAGAAATGTCAAGATTGTTTCCAATAGTTTTCCGTTTTTTGTTTTGTTGTCATCTGGCCTTAATCTCTTCAGCCTAAGAGATTTGAAATCATAGACCATTATGAATCATTGATTAAAACCAAGGAAATTTAACCAGAGATCAGTCTTCCAAAACTGTGAGCTTCATGTGGGCAAGGACCACATCTGTCTTGTACACTACTGTATTTCCAGTGCCTGGCATGAAATTGGCATTCATTTAATATTTACTACATGAATTAATCATCAGAAGAATAGCTAACCCAGTGGTTGTCACAAGTGCATGAGAATCACCAAGAAATCTTTCTGATTCAGTAGGCCTAGGGTGGGGACCAAGATTTTACATTTCTAAGAGGTTCCCAGGGGATGCTGAGGCTGTCTAGTACAGTGCCTGGTGCACAGCATGCATGTGATTAATTATATTAGTTGAAGAATAAATGAATATCAGATACTTAACAATTACTTATGAAACTGAATTTTGTTTTCTGAAACAGAAAAAAGGTAGGAGCTTCAACACCCTTTCTTGCCTCTTTGGGAACGAAATGGAAAGATTTCACTCCCATACATGAAGTTGATTTATATTTGTTTTAGTTCTTAATTCATTTTGTTTTTCTTTTCCATTAGTATATGTCATGATTTATATAACAGGATATTCAAAGCACTTGTGAATGGTATAAAATACAAGATAACAGCAGTTACCAGAAAAGATGATGACATCAAATCTACACCCAGGGTATGGCCACCATTGGACTGTGAAAATAAGAAAGAGAAAATATAATTTTAAAAGACACGAGGCAAGGCAACCATTATTTGTGTTTTTAAGTTATTAATACAGTAAAATTACAACAATTCGAGTAACTAGCCAGCATGCGATCATTAAAAAAACTGATGAAATAAATAAATAAAACGACCTTAAAAATATTTTTCCATAATCAGAAAAGGAGGCATTGGTGAGTGGTAGGGAAAAGGGCTTAAAACAATACAAAATACCAGACAGTCAGGTAAGGATGGAAATCAATATTTAGAAATAAGAAAGGAATGAAAATAGGGCTCTCAATTGTCTAAATTAGCCTTAATGATTTTGGCTTTCTCTAAGTCCTTTAGGTAGTGAACGTGTAAAAAAAAGAATGAAATGATGTAGCTGGGTCAAGTCCTTAACATCCTATTAATCTAGCTGGGAACATGGACTTCAAGTTCTAAATACATAATGAACTTTTAGGTAATATTGTGTGACTATAAACAATCTTTCAACCAAAACAAGAATTGTTTACCAACAACGTCAGTCAGTTTAACTCTTCAGTATGAAATGTAGTTCTTTCACTTTTCAGATAGGAAAATGTTCAGATTATCCAAATTATATCTGGGAAAATAACCTGTAAAGTGAACATTTTTCTATCACAAGGCCCATTCTTATTCCGCTACATAATAAATGTGAAAGGGTGGCTGAAAAGTGTACTCAAATTAAGTGTACTTCGAATTAAACTTCAAGCATTGGCTCATTCTTTTCCTAAATGGACTCCTAAAAAAAATTTCTATCTTGTCTCTCCTTTTCTGGATGAGCCATAGTGCAAGCTACCGTAAGTCTATTTTGAAAGCAGGAGGAGTAGTTTTAAGCTTTTCATAGAAAGTTCTAGGAGAGACCAAATTAGTACCTTCTCAACTTGGACTTTAAAATCACATGATTTCCCCGAGTTCTGAAAGAAGCTTTGGAAGTTGGTGTTAAGTCTTTCTTTGTATAACACAGTAACTCATCTACTCTCATCTGTAGGGAAAAGTGAGCAAGAGGCTACAATGTGATGTCTGCTGACTCCCAGGCTAATTAAAATGCTTTTCCTCTGTGTGTTCACAACACCTTTCAGATACCTCTATCAAGACAATGATAAAAATGTAATTTCAGGACAATACCTGAAAAGAGACTTTCAAAAAAGGCCCTCAGTTAATCCTGTGTTCTCTCTAGTATCTGTTCTTAAAAGTAAGAAATCTAAGTCTAGTTTCATGAAGAAAATTAATTCCAAAATGACATGTTAATCATAACAAGAGGAACTCTAGATTTTAATCTCTTGCTATCAGAAACAAATGACTTTTCTCCTAAAATCAGCAAAATAGCTTGGTCCAGAAAAAGGAAAGCTATCGACAAAATGATTGCTATAAAGGAGAATCAAACAAGCTAGTCTATGGCTTGTCATCTTATTTGTACAAAGACCCTGAGCTCATGCATGTTATGTAGAACGAAAGGCAAGTTAAAGTATGTTAAAGGACACTCGTTCTTTCACCTGACTCTTAGTTGAGACAGACAGTCTATAAAATTCCACCTGAAAAACATATGGCTCCAATTAAACTCAGAATATGAAACAAAAATCCATAATCCCAGCAGTCTGATTCCAAAGAATGTTCTTAAACATGCCAATATCTCAGCTAATCTCCCAGGTAGTATCTTACCTGCTTTATCTCAGTTTTTAACTGTGTGATCCCAGTTCGTTCAGTTTTAGTCGCTCCAATAGCACCAATTTCGTGGATAGAAATAGCAGGGCTGGCATTTGAATCACTGGGGCGCACTGTATAGCACGACACATTAAAGATAGAGAGGATAATCAGGTTCAAGTTTTTTTCTCTGCCACATTTAGAAGACTTAGATGTATGTCCTCCTTTTATGATAGTAAAACAAACGAACAACTATAACCTCACTATTCAAAGTGTGTGCCATGGACAAGCAGCATCAATATTACTTGAGCTTGTTAGGAGAATCTCAGGCCCCACTCCAGACCTCTGGAATCAAAGTCCACATTTTAGCAAGACCCCCAGCTGCACAGTAAGGCTTTATAACTTCCTTTTACCACTCTGAGGTGTGGCATCCATCTGACACTATATATTTAGTTCTCCTAAGCCTAGAAGTTGAGCATGAGAGAACCGTTTTCATTGACTCTGGTGTTTTAAGTACTTGATAGCAAACACCACTGCCAACCACCAAGTGCAGGTGGAAAATTAATTTGTGGTGGGCCCCTAGATGTGTTTGAATTTAAAGGTGAAAGGATACATCAGATGTCGTGTAGCAGCTAGACACCACTGTAAGTGCCACTGAATTATTGCCAATTGGAATACAAGTTTCAGATGACATGGGTTGTTTTGTTGTTCTAAAGAAGAGACTTACACTTAGGATAATTCAAGGGAATGGATAAAACAGTTCAAAACAAAACATGATAGTAATTCACTTAGTTGATACTACCACTTAAGGAAAAAGAATGAGACATACAGTGGTTTCCAGATCTGTTCCAGAAAACAGCTTTGCTTTTAACTGTTTCATATATTGGGGCTGTATTTATTTGGCGGGGGGGAAGGTTCCTCTGATAGAAGAAAAACATGTGAAAATAAATGAGCCACTTAAAAAAGCACTCTAAGATGGAAGCGCAGTTATTCAGCCTTACCGCTTCGTTCTACTCCGAACTCCTTTCCACTAAGAATGTGATGCAGGAGGCTCTTCATGGCGGAAGGACTGAGATTCATCAGGCCGTCTGTGGCTTCTTCGGCTAGTCAACAGAGATGTTACGGCAGAGAGGTCTCTAACTGGCCTGCCATCCCAACCCTATTTATCTCTATTCCTTCTTGCTTAGGCTTTCTGAGCCACTTGATTGGAAGAACGGAATTACAAACTAAATTTCTAGCACCTAGGTATTGAGACCGCAATCGATTTTTAATAATTTAAGGACGGGCTGTCCAGTTCATAGATTAACCAACTCCTTGGTTTCTTCTTCACCTCCCTCCACACCATTAGGGTACTCAGTAGGACCTTTATTTGATGGTGAGGAGGATGAAAGGAAAACAATAGAACTGGAAGCCACTCAGAAAGGCAATGAATGTATATGTGCAGATGGACTAAGATATCCAAAACTTCTCAGTCTGGAAATACGGAGACTTAAAAGAGAATAGATATGAATCTATGAAATTATGTAGAATATCAACAGAATAACTTGAACTTGTTCATCAACATGAGACACTTATTAAGAGTTTACTACATGTAGGTCATGATTTTAAGCAATGTTAATACAAACAGGTATGACATGGTACTTGACTTTGAGAGGCTGACCAATTACTTGGGAGAGAATGGACATGTAAACAAGACAAACAACAATAAAACATGGCTCTACTAAGTGCCCATTGAGGGGTGTGTAAAATTAGTCAGAAATACTGTTGAAGTAGGGGGTAGAGGACAGACTGCTGAGGGTCTTGAATATCAGACCTAGGGATCTTGACTATATCCTATAAGAAATAAATATTGGGTTGTTGAAAAGTCATGACACATTTTTGTAACGAAAAACAGAAAAAACACGTCATGACTTTTCCGACAACCTAATAGCTATGCTTTTGATGAATGCACAGGAAAAGATCCATAACAGGTAATTAAGGAAAAGTGAACAATGTTTGGGGGTTCATCCCTCACTGAATAATCAGACCCTCATAAAACATCCCTTGATACCAGAACTAGAGAAAAACATACACACACACACACACACACACACACACACACACACACACATGCATTTACTCCATGACAATGTGCTGAACCGGACATCATTTGGAATCAGGCCAACTTGGACTCAATTTCCACTATTTACCAGCTGTATAACTTTGGGCAAGTTTTTTAACCTCTCTGAGTCTCAGTTTCCTCATTGGTAAAAGTGGGACAAAAATACCTTCTCCAGAGGGTTGTTGTAAGGATTAAATGAGATAATGTGTGTAAATACAAAGCAAAAAGCACAGAGTCTGGCATATGGTAAGTATAAAATAATCATTAGCTCTCTTCCTTTAAAGGGTTACTTAAATATAAATTATCTCATGTAATTTAGGTTGGACTCAAACCAATAAATTTAGGCACTTGTTCACAGCTCAGTTAAAAACCTTTTTAAAAACCTATCAGGAAAATTTAGCTGAAAAAATGGCTAAAACTGAGTTTTGCAACTGTGATTTTGTTTTCGTTTGCAATCTTGTCTCCATTATTCTGCCATTCTTGTTGAAATAAAACAAATCCCAATGGAAAAAACAGTCATCCATGGGGGTCCCCTTTTGCCCCCTTCTCACTTTATAGAATTCTGCTCTCCAGCTTCAAAGAGAACAGGAACCTCGTGCCCAGAAGCCCCACTGACTGACTTGAGCCCAGGCTTTCACATTCAAGCTCCATGTCAGCTCCAAATCACTCCAGGAGTTAGAAGGACTGTAATAATTGGGCGTGCAGCGCCCCCAGGTGGCGGAGTTTTGAAGTTGCAGAACTAATTAAATTCGTCATGACATCAGTCCTTTCACTTGTATAGAGATTGACAAACCTGGGAACAAGATTGTTATATGCAGCTTCTGATCTACAGATAAAAAGGTTTTATCTTCCTTTCCCTCCTGATCCCAAACTCAGCACACTTAAAAGCGGATTTTGCCTCAAATACTTCCTAAGTTGGAATACCTGAGCATCGAAGGGAGTGGGCCAGTTCTGTCGCCATAACTTGTATGATCAGACCAATTCGAAGTCGAAACATTTCGGCAAAGAGGCCAGGCTGAGTTCGCATATACATGGCTAGATATACCAGTATTTCCTGTACGCAGAATGGATAGAGACAAAAATTGTGGCGCTGGTCCCACAGGGCCTATATGGTGGTCAATTGCCAGATCAATGGTAAACAAACTTTAAAATATCAACTGCCAGATTAGGCTTTATAACTCTGCTCACCTGTGTCAGGATTGAAATGTTCATGTCCCCTTCACTGGCTTCATCTATCAGCTGAGTGAGCTCTTCATAGGGCAGAGGTCTGAGGAAGAAGAGTAAAGAAAGACAAATTCTGCAACTCCTGATACCTAAATCTGTTGAGAACATTAAAAAGCTCCTTCCAAGTCCCAGTCACCGCCTCGACATTTCATCATTACTGGTAGCATGCTGGCTCTTTCAGTCTTCAAAGTTCATTGCCTCCCAAAACACTCTGGCGCCTATCAACTCAAGAGAGCTCTGAGCTCTGCTCCCTCCTTCTCAACCTTGACTGCCCTTCTCCTTCAACACTTTGTTTAAAACTCACTCTATCTATGGTGTCCTTCCACACTAGTCTTTCATGGTGAATTCTGAACACTTCACAAATAACTATTACGATGAGAAAGTAATAAACTAAGTTTAAGCTGTGCCTGTTGGAAGCCATTTCGCTACTTTTCAATCACATCTTATAGACTTGTACTAATTTTTCAATAGTTTCATCACTTTACAGAGAGAGAGAGAGAGGGAGAGAGAGAGAGAGAGAGAGAGAGAGAGAGAGAGAGATGCCAACCTCCTCCCACACTTCTGATTTTGCTCTTGATACTAAGCACTCTGGGAGCATGGGGCATGGACCATACCATCTTCTTTGGGACTGCCCGCAGTAAGGCACACCTCATTTTATTGCACTTCACTTTACTGCACTTCGCACAGCTCCTTGATGAAAGCCAGTCAGAACCATACTCACGCAGAGATGGTCTTCTCTCGAGGTTCTGGAGGAAGTCCCACTGTCAGATGCTTCTGGTGTGAGAGCAGGTCTGTGCAGGCCTAGGAACACAGTGCAACAGCACAGATTTCCATGAACATGACTCTTCTCTGCCTGCAAATCTTTGCTCCCCCTTAACTTAATGACACACCAAACTCCCTTTCCCGGGAAATACTGTGGAGATCCGAAAAGAGCATTTCCTAGGAAGGACCATGAGGCATTTCATCTCCTAAGAGGTAGGAATGTTTGGCCTCGTGTAAACGCACTCTTAAGATCTAGAGTTCGTATAGTTTCTAACACCTCTGTTAAGTCTACAGTTTATGTGCTTCAGTATTGTATACGTGGCGTTCAAAAAGCTAACTGAATATTGGAAACTTTATGTTGAAAAGACAACATCTCAAGTGATTAGAGGCTGTGGCTTCTTTAAAAAATATTACATAAACCAATTTTTAGAAAGCACCCCACTTAGATTTGGTGTACATGTAGGAAGAGTTCACAGCACCTCATCAAGGGCTTCCACCTTCTTCCTTAAGATCCCAGAGATGCATCGGATCAGGCCCCAGTTCCGAATTTCTCCAGCTCTGCCATACAGCTCAGCAAGCAGCTCTCTGACTGTCGCACTCCCCTCATCATACAATTCAGTGTCCCAGTCAGGTCCTCTGCAACGTTCAAAACATTACTAGTAAGTGCAGCTCTCAGCACCAATTTTCTGTCTCAGCGTTATACTGGATATGCCTGTTTTTCGTAAGTCTCTCTCAATAGGAAATGAATGTGATTGATTAAGAATCCTTGTAAAACTGTGATTAGTGCTCAGCCCTGGAAGCCAAATACCAAGGCAAGGACACCGTAAGTCTTAGTTTCAGCTGTGTTGTGACAAAATGCATTCTTTCCCCTCTTCTTGGGCTTCAAGAGTGCTGAAAATAAAGTCAAAGATTTAATTTAGTTATTGAACGTTCAGAAAGCAGCCACTTGGGGAACCAACGAAGGAATAAGAAGGATGAGTGCTGTGAGGAGGAAGAGAGACACAAGGGGAGCTCATCTGCAGGTGTCCCAGGTGACACTCCAGCTGAGGTTCAGCCAAGAGCCTATATTAACGCCAGATATACGAGTGAACAAGCCTCATGAGGACTTTACCCCAGACACTGTCAGACCACAACTGAAGAAGACCCCAAGCGAGAACTGCCTAGCTGAGCCCTAGAACTGGCACAGATCATTTAAACACTTTTTGTTTTTGCTATTTTAAGCCAGTGAGTTTTGGGGTGATTTGTTACGCAGTAACAGCTGGAATATATATAGAATGATCTTCAAAATATATAGTTTTACTGAAAAAAAAATAAGGTTCAGAGCAGCGTATATACTATGCTACTATTGGGGTGAACAGGTATAAAACTATACACATATATGTCTGTATTTATCAACATATGCATAAAATGTTCCAGGTTAGATACACAAAAAACCAATAGTATTGGTGGGCTGTGAGGAGGGGGACCAGGTATCTGGGGAACAGAGGTGGGGGAAAGACTTTTCTTTACCCTTTCACTGTGTCCTTTTGTATTTTAAACAGTTTGAACCATGATAATATATTATCCATTCCATATATTTCATTATATTAAATATGTTATATATTTTTAATTTCAATATAATTACATTATATATTTATGTAATAAATATACTAAATATATTTAATATAATATATATTTCTTACAACATGAGATAAAAAGTGCTATAGGAAGAGTCATCAATGGATTGAAAAACCAGTGAATGAAAGTTTGAAGAATAACAGGATATTTACACAGGCTCAAAGTACATCCCCACAAAACACTTTTTAATTAGAAAGTATAACAGAACTTGAGAGTAGGGGAATGTGGAAAATACTACCTTAACCAAATGATCAAAGTAACCAGTGATGGGATTCATCAATACTTGATAACACAAAGAGAAGAACTCAGCTGCCAAAAATGCATAGCCTGAATTTAATTATGAGGACACATCAGCTAAACCAAAATTTAGGGACATTCTGCAAAATAAGTTGTCTGTATTTTTCAAAAATACCAGTAACATGAAAAATAAAGACTCAGGAACTATCCCAGATTAAAGGAGAGCAGGGACACATGGGAACTGAATGAAATGCATAATTTAGATTTTCTTTTGCTATAAAGACATTATTGGGACAACCGACAAATCTCAATAAGGCCTGTAGATTAAATAGTAGTATTGTTTTAATATTAACTTTTAGATTTTGGCAATTGTACTGTGCTTACATCAGAGGATGCCCAGTCTTTAGGAAATATACACTGAAGTATTTAGGGGTAGAAGGAGATCGTGTCTGCTATTTACTCTCAATAGGTTCTGAAAAATATATGTGTGTGTGATGATGGTGGTGGTGGTGGTGGTGGTGGTGGTGGTGGTGGTGGTGATGGTGATGATGGGCAGGGGAGAATTAAAACTCAATGTAAACATCTGAGGAATCTGGGTGAAGGGTATCCAGAAAATTTCTTTGTACTATCCTTACAACTTTTCTCTAAGTTTGAAATGGTCAAAATAAACATAAATAAATAAACAAACAAACAAATAAAAAAGAGATGCTGTGAGATCTCACAACCTGGGAAGATCCTTTTTATTCCCAGAGATCAGAGAAAGGTTCGTGGAGGTGACAGATGAACCAGGCCCTGATGGATAGCTAGAAGTGTGACAAGAAGAGATGGGGTACGGTAAAAGAGTAGTCCAGGCAGAGGAAAAACATGAGCCAAGGTATGAAAGTGTTCATGTGTAGGCTGTGTTCCGGACATGATAAGCAGCAGGCTGTTTTGGTGGGAGTATTTATATTGTGAGGGGGGAGCAATGGTAGATAAATGTTGAAAGTTGTATCATAGCAGATGTAGATTTGGCCACTGATTCCCAGTGGTACTGATGTTATAGGGAGAGGCAGGGGACAAGGATGAGTTGCTGATGATAACACAATTTCAAGTCTGGGTGACTAAAAGAATGATGATACCATGAACTAGGTCAGAATGTAGCTGGTTTTTGGGAAAGAAAGTGAATTTGATTTTAGGCATGTTGAATAAGAAGACATATAAAAATAAATTCCAAGTAGATTATAAACCTAAATATTTTTTAAATTATTAGTTATTTAAAATATTTTTAAATTCTGAGAGGGGAAAAGGGTTTCCCATTTATGACAAGAAACCCAGAAGGAAAAGACCAATAACTTTGGGTATATAAAAACTTAACTTTTGCATAGCGAAAGACATATACTCGTATACAAAGTTAAAAAGTAATTCTTTGCACAAAAATATTCACAACAAATATAACAAACAAAATAGTAATGTCTAATATCCACAAGAAAAAATATAAATAAACCAATAAAGAACAAACAAATGTTATGAACAGAGGATTCACAGAAGGAGTACTCGTCAATGGAACGTAGGAAACCCCACCTCCCAACTGCTGCTCTTACATCCATGAGGTACACTGGGCAGAATTCCAAGTGTATTACAACATCAGACACAATGTGCTCAAGCGCTTTGATATTTCCTCGACTACCAGTGTTAGGGAGGCTGCAGGGTGAAGTTTGTACGATGTACTGGATTAGATGAAGAAAACACATGTGTTAGGAGCAGAAGGGCTGGATTATCTGAGTTGGTGGGAAGGCACAAGCTCTTCGAGTCCAACTCCCTTGATTGGCCCACGTCAACTGCCCTGCTGAATCATCAGCTTTCATTCAAGCTAGTCATTCCATCCGTACCCCTTATCTCTTCTCATTTTCTCACCTTTTTGTTACTCTGCATTTAGCATTGTGCCTCACATAGTGAGTACTCAACAGATACTTGTTGAATAAAGTACCCTTTCGAAAGAAAAAAATACAGAAACAAAGCTATGAAAATAGTTAAGACCCATGCCCTTTGTTGGCAATATCATAACCAGCTTTATTGAGTGGCCCTTGGACAGGGTTGTATGAGAGGCAAGTCCCTCAGAGCATAAGACCATCTGGAGGTTTACCTAAGGCACAGGATCTACCAGCCAGAAGGAAAGGAGGGCGAGGGGAGGAGGGGTTACACGTCTAGGTGATGTACCTCAGCAGCACTGTGGGGAGTCACTAGTTTAGAGAGCGCTGAATGGCAGCAGGTTGGGGTACTCACGTGGGGCCTATCTCTTGCGAGCAGATGGGAGGGCGGGGGGAGGTGAGGAGCATGCAAAGCATGCAGGCCCTAAATGGCTAAAAATATGTTTGGACTATTTCTAATACAATAGTCCTTCGTCCAAAAACAACAGCTTTTACTTATTTTTCTTCTTTAAAATAAAAAAAAATTAAATTATAGTTGACATATATTAATTTCAGGTGTACAACACAGTGATTAGACATTTATATACCTTATGAAGTGATCCCCCCAGTTAGCCTAGTACCCACCTGACACCATATATAGTTACGACCATATTATCAACTATATTCCGTGTGCTGTACTTTACATCCCCATGACTATTCTGTAACTACCAATTTGTACTTCTGAATCCCTTCCCCTTTCTCACCCAGCCCACCCCCAACTCCTTCCAATCTATCTCCCCGATACATCTAGTACCCATCTGACACCATACATAGTTATTACCATAATACTGATTATATTCCTTATGTGATACCCTAGATCCTCATGACTACTCGACACATAGCAAACACTCAAAAATGCTAGTTTCTTTTTCCTGTAAGCCTCCATTATCTTACTTCTTTTGAGTTAAGAATATATTTATCTGTAGATTTTACCAAATTCTGGTGGCTTAAAATAACCATAATAATGATAAGAATAGCTGTAAGTTATTGGTCACTATGTACCAGATGTTGTATTAGAGACTTTGCAGGTATATATTGTTTAATCTTTACAACAATTCTGAGGTAGGTATAATCCACATTTTATAAATGAGGACAATTGAGGCTCTAAAGTTACAAAGTAGGTAGGTTGTACAACTGTATTCAAATCCAGATCAGTGCGAGTCTAAAGCTATGCTATACTCCCTTTCTATCTGAACATGAAAGGAGATTGACAATATCCATCACTTACTTCATAGTATACAGCATGTACAGGATATCAGCTTGCTCCTGCAAGCTGGAGGTCTCCTTCAACTGTAAAACCAGTGCTTTGAAGTCCACCTCCCCACACTGGTCTCTAGGAAGATGTACTTCCACATGAACAGAGGGAACCTTTAGTTTAAGAAAGGATGAAAAAAATTAAGTCCACAAGTGCTCAACTTAAATCATGTCCTAGAGTGCTGATCTTTTCACCTCTAAAGCTTTTCCATAAGAATCCCCTAAATTTTGGGCCGGCCGAGTAGCGTGTTGGTTAAGAACCGGCTTGGGACGCCAGAGGGCCCCGGTTCGGATCCCACATATGAGGGCCAGTGACACTGCCCTCCACAGCTAAGATGCTGAACAACAGCTCAACCTGGAGCTGGGCTGCCGTGAGTCGCTGGCGACGGCGTAGGCTGCAGCCCCTGTGGCAGTAGGTTGCCAAGGGCTACCGTACTTAGCCAGCAGCCGCAGTGAGCGGCCGTCCAGAAGCCGGCGACTGATCTGCCTCTCCTGGGAAGAGCGCAATGATGGTGCCAACTTGGGCCAGTGAAGCAACGTCCTCCACAACTAGACTGAAGAACAAAAAGGACAGCAACTTGTCTGTTCCCCTTCCCCCAATTCCCCAGCACTGTTCCCATCCCCCCAATTCCCCAATAAAAAAAAAATCTTAAAAAAAAAAAAGAATCCCCTAAATTTTGATGAAAAGTAAACCAAAAACAATAAAACCTTCAAGACGTACGATACAGCAATCTAGTTTTCTTAAAGCCTGGCTAGAAAAACTTGCTCATTTGAAAAGTGAACTGAAAAGGACATTACACTTCGCCAGGGTAGCATTTTGCCTGCCACCAGTTACTAGCAGAAACCATAGTGGCTAGTTCTATTATTTTCCATAAGGATGGTAGTTTTGCAAAAAGCTGATAGAAATACCTCGTGTGCAAGTTTACCTGGTCCTCTTGTGGGGGCTGAGGTGAGTCAAGTAAGTTGAATGAAGGCCGGGGAGCCTGAAATATCTTTGCAGGAACATACATGTGAACATCTGCAAAAGGTTGACATTTATGGGATCAGATAATTAGGACACTAGGAAAAGTGCACAGTTGAATCAACAGTAAAGTTACATATGGCTGGTTCTTTATAGAAGTTTATCCTCTCTTGGTAATGTCAAAGAAAAGAAACATGAATATGAGATCATTAAAGGATGTTCAATCAATCAATACACATTTTTTGTTTGTTTGTTTGTTTGTTTGTTTGTTTGTTTTTAGCTGAGCCATCCTGCCACCTGTTGGCAGCTCAGCGGCTGCTCAGCTCAGGCCGGGACTCGAACCACTGTTGCTCAGAGCTCAAACTCTTGAGCGAGCTCTTAACCAACTGAGCCACTCAGCCGGCCCCTCAATACACATTTTTGAATGGAATGTCTAGAATTGTAGCATCAGGTGATATTAAATTCTAAAAAATGTAATCAATACCACAATGGTGTTGTCACTGATGCTTTGATAGTATACCACATATAACGGAAAGAACCCAGTTCCGTTTTATCTTTTCTGAACTTTCCTGGGACAGTATCTGGCTGCTCGCTGTTAGATTTCCTTGACAATAGATAAATGGATGATTCTACGGAGGGAATCAAGAAATGTAGTGGTTGACCAACTTTGAGATACTCCTAAGATTTTTACTTACAGTCCATTGTTGAATACTTACCATACCTCCGACCGGAGACTGTCTTGTCATTTTCACTATTTTACAGATACAGAAATAGAGATGCAGAGCTGAAATAGCTGCCCAAGCAAGTAAGTAGCAGAGCTGGAAATTATGCTCAAGTTTGCTGATTTATAATCTAGAAGTCTAACTTAATAAGCCGATTTCTTCACATAAGCCCTTTGTCAAGGAAGCATACTTGGAGGGTATGCTAAGCTTTCCCCTATTGTAAATGTTAAATGATGCCCCAGTGTTCATGTTTAATATTTTTGGTTAGTAACTATCAATCAAGTTTTAGACAGTAAGAGCATGCACCTCAGTCATTCTCATCATCTGTAAAATGTTTGCATTTATTATAGGTCCTCCAGGTGTGGCCAAGGAGCCCTTCTGTCCCTTCCATGCAGCTACCATAGAGGCCATGGCCACTCTTGGGAACCATGACACCCTCCACTGCAAATACTGGTGAAGGAAGGGAGTGGTTGTGGGGAGGAGAATGGGAAAGGTGTTGAAGAGTGAGTACTGTAGCTGTCACAGCTCGACACTGATGGGATAACTGACTGTAAAATTACAGCTGGCCTAAGGCAACCAGATGTAGCTGACTGAAGGGACAATATCTCCTTCTCTACTGCAAGGCTCTTTTGCAATTGTTTGCAATGCTTTTGCTTTATATAAAATTTCCCCAAAGGAAAAAAAACCCTTTCTACCATTTTAATTCTTCGATATTAAAACTGCATATGCTCCATGTCTCTCGTTCTGTCTCTTCTCGCTACGTCACTGGTTAAACCAGACTACACAGCACTATTTACAGCAACACTGTTCCCAATTCATTGATTTTACAAATATTTGAGTGTCTAACGTTCTAAGTACTGTCCGAGGTTCTGGGAATAAAGCAGTGAAGAAAACTAAGTTCCTGCTTACACTGTAGTAAGTGTCCTACACCCCTTCAAGGCTTCGTGTCATCCTGTACCTGACCCCAGTGAGTCATGGCCATTACTCACTCTGTACTTGCAGCTCCTTGGCCTTGGCCACCAAGGACATTAAATCGCAGGTTGTTTGCACAGCAGCTCGGAACCGATGTAGCCCTCCCTTCTGTGAGGTAGGGGCTACTTTAGGATGGGGAGCAGTGTGCGCCAAAAGGTGATCTAAATAACGAGCAACTTCATCACCACAGCGAGCTGCAAGGTTAGTGGGGGAGGGAGAAGAGAAAAAAATTGACATTTTAGTCACATCACAATCTAACCCACTAAACAGAATGACTGGATCCTGGTCAACAACACAGCACCAGAAGTAGATTGTTTTAGCTTATGTGGAAAAAAAGTATGTGATCATTACACAATCTCGTAGCTCTACCAATAGCTGTGGCCATTTAGCGGGACCCACCTATTCTTTAACTTTGCTGACATAATGTGAGGGCCCCTGAAAGCAGTATGATCTTAACGTAGTATAGCTGGAGCTAGCATTTCCTAACCCGAGTATGTGCATCTGATAGTAGCAGTGGTGACAGTGATGGTGGAGGGGCAGCAGACAGGGCCCTCTGAGTCTTACTGGAAGGAGGAGGCTTTGGCGGGGAAAGGCAAAAATCTTCCACTAAACATTAAGTCGAACTGAAAACAGACAGATTCCACAGATGGGAGCTACAACTGCTCACAAAAAAACAACCTCCACGTGGCAAGAGCTGCTGGGCATGCACTGGTCTTTAGTCACCTCACTCATCTAGTCACAAAATATTTACTGCCTGCTATGTACCAGGTGCTAAGGTTTCAGAGGTGAAGAAGACAGATATGGTCCCGATCGTCTTGGGCACTCCCACCCCCAGATACCATCTATAACATGACCTCTGACTACAGATAATGGAAACAAAAATGTACGTATACCCTGTGGATGCTTAACAGTTTAGACTTTACACGAACATCTGCAACACTCATAAGTAGAAACGCACAGTGTTTGGATCAATGCTGAGTACACTGGGTCACACATCATCTGGTTTGTGATCATCTTCGGTGATCTCTCCAGATGTCCTTCTGTGCTCTGATGTAACTAAGGAGAGCTAGCAAAGTCGTAAGAATGGAACTCATACTCAGTGACATCCTAATGACAGATATTATAATCTTGAATACAATCTAGATTCTTAAATGATTATGAACAACATGGACCTGAAACTAATATAAGGACAGCAATATATTAACGTAAACAAGCAGAAAGAATATGGAGAGAAACGCTCTCCCCATGGGAGGGCTGGCGAGCTATAGACACATCCATTGTGAGAGCACTGATGAGAAAACTCAGAGAGGAAAAAGTGACTCAGAATGCAAAATATGAAATTTAGTAACACATACCACTAAAAACATGTATTTTCAAAATTAAGAGAAAGAGTGCTACAGAGGAAAATCACAATTACCCATGGAATAGCAAACAACCTTAGTATATGATCATTCTTATCTGGTTTTCAAAATAATTAAGCTTATGCCAAGATAGATATCATGACTTTGGTTATTACTGATAATAGGAAATAACCTTATATGTATTTAATGTATTTCTCCAACAGAGAAATTCACACTATTTCACACCGTACAGAAACAAATACAGAGTGAATTAAATGGTACTGAGGTGGGTGAATGCTGAGCCCAAAGAGGAAAATACTCCTTCTGACTGCTCATGTGTTGGTCTATTGTATATGAGATTATGCTTGCTACCTCACCAAGGAAAGCTAAATTATTATTTTCTTTTTTCCAATACACCACTCTTAAGATAAAGAAATTAACCACCTTAAGGTAGAGGCTAACAGTTAAACACCCAGACAGTGAAAGCATGTTCTAGAAGAGTAATTTGCTCCTCTTGGCCCTTTTTACTTTGGGATTCAAGCAATATAATGCTTGCCCTGCCTTGGTCCATTTTTTAACACTTTAGGGTATTTGTCAGCCATTTTTAATATATGCCCCATGATGTTTTCTCACTAGGGCATCTTCACATTCCTAGCACCCAATTAGATTGTCCTCTGCTTTATTTGTCTACTTTGTAATATGGAAGCAATAGGTGTACCAAACAGGTTTTCGTCAAACCACACAGACCTCCCCGGAGATTCTGAAGTGCTTCCATAATATTATGTACAAAAGCACTGTAACTGAATTTCATTTTTTATGTTCTCATGTCAAAAAGCAGCACTACATATATGTATAGTTTTCCTACTATATACTTGATCAAATGTCTCACTCACCACTGCTTCCTCCCATTTGGACATCACCAGCCATTTTGTATGCCAAGGAGGGAACTCTTCCCCAATGCTACTTAGTAAGGGACAGTCCAAGTCCATACTCCACAATCACAACAGGGATATTAGACCAGAAGCCAAAGGTAAGTAAAAGGATGAAAAGAGAAGCCAAACAAAAGTAGAAAACTAGGTGTATTAAATAAGAGTGAGACTGCTGGCAGTGAGAAATATTAAGGGGGAGATGACAATACTTCGTATTCTTGTCCAGCAAGCCCAGTGCCTTTCAAAAGCCTCCTTACCATTACTGCTTGAATCGTAGACATTCGTCCAGTCACAGGATTCTAGCTCAGTATAGCTCTCATCATAATCTTCACTGTACAGCTTACTCTCAGGTCCAGGGTCCATGAAGCTCAGATGTGTGCAACAAGATGTTGTCAAAAACTCGGACAATTTACCTGTTTGAATCCTGACAATTGGGGGGATAAATAGAAAACAGGAAATCAGAAAAAAATGCTTTCCAAAACAACACAATTTAGTGGGAAAAGGATACCCAGGATGTTCTATTGGGGGATTACTAATGCTTCCACATGAGTATAAATTTGGTAAAAGTGCCATTTGATGGCACTCCTAGGCACAGTGTATTGGAGCTTGGAGTACTGTGTTAATAAAGACTATGGTTATGGGTTCACAATCTACCAGCAGATCAGTTTTTCTCTCTTTCACTGCTATGTTGCTACGTTGCTAACTATGCCAAACATTGGGCAAAAGTTTCCACTGGCTACAAGACAACAATGAAGAAACATCATCACAAATCCATCACATCATTGAAAAAAATACTCAAAAGGACCATTTTGAAAGTATAAAACGGTACTTGAAATTTTGATGAACTACAGATTGCAGCCCATATCCCACACTACCTACAAAGCCCATTGTAAAGCCCAGAGGGAAACTGAGTAGGACTGATTTTCTATAGAGGCCAGTTTGAAGGGGCTCTCAATGGCGAGATCTTGGATAATTTCAATATTGAAATAAACAATGACAGGAATGGAATATGACATAATAAACACAATAAAAGAATCCAGGAATCTATGCTGACGCTAAAAGAACAAAATAAAAGGGAGTAAGGGGAAACTCTTTTTTAACAGAATGATTCCAAATATTAAATGTACACAGACTGACAGAAACACAGAATCATCATCTTACAACCCCACTAGTAATAGCAGATTCATCAATGGAAGCTACGACCATTTGGTCAAAGGCTTTGGGGAAAGGATATGGAGAAACCTGACAAATACCACTGTAACCAAATTGACAGACATTCTGCAAAATAACTGACTTTCCTTCTTCAAAACTGTCATGGAAACTGTCAAGAAAGATGAACCAAAGTGTGGGGAATTGTTGTAGATAATAAGACATCAAGGAGATGCAATAACTAAATGGCAAAGTGTGATCTTTGGCTGGATGCTGGAGTGGGAAAAAAGCTATGGGAAACATTACTGGGACAACTGGGTCATTCTGAACAGGAGCTCTACATTAGACAACAGTATTGTGTCAGTAATCAGCTTTCTGAGTGCGATGATAACATTGCAGGTATGTATGAGAATACCCTTGTTCTTAGAACACAGACACTGAAGTATTTATGGTAGAAGAGTCATGATATCCTGATGTCTCTGGCTAACTCACACATAGTTCAGCAAAAAAATAGTGTGTGTGTGCATGCACGTGGGTGCACACACATATGTATGTGCGAGAGAGGGAGGAAGGAGGAGAGGAGGAAAGAGGAGAGGAAGGGAGGGAGGGGCAGAGGGGAGGGGACGGGGAGAGAGAGATTCTCAATAGGATTTCTGTTAGCTTACAATTTTTCAAAATAAAAACTTAGGGAAATAAGAAAAGAAAAGCAGCCAGAATTGAAGAATGCAGTAACCTTTGGGGTTTTTTTAACCCTAAGTTTTCTGGTCCACTGAATTGATAAGGTCTAGGCAAAGAACTGGGTGGGGAAAGCTCCAGCGCTTCTCTATAACATTAGGTTTCTTGATTCAATCTATCAAACGAGCTTCTCTGAATAGGATGAGATCATGTTGTTCAAGACACGGAGAAAGGCATCACAAGTGGGCCATTACTATCCTCAGTTTCCAAATTTCATTTCGGTTCATTGAAGAGTATGTAGGGGTCACTTACCTTGCCCCACCAAAATAGCCATCCTGCATTTTTCGGAGTGCTGCCAGGATACTTGAATTCAAGCTGGTTCCATCTTCATCTTGAAATGAAGACAATTTCATCAGTCTTTATGGTTTTAAGTTTTAAATAAGGGGAATCTTTCAATTATTTCAAACATTCTGGTGGCGATGATACAAATGAGCCACTCCTCACAGACCACCCTGTATTTCAACAATTGGTCTGAGAGCCAGCAACACTGCAGAATGGGCACATGGTACGGGATGATGGTTAACAGAGCTCCTCACAGGCAGTGTCTCATTTACCATAAGTACTTTGCACATATTTTGAAATCTCTTTGTCACCACAAACTCAATATGGCCCTTTACAACCGGCATCTTCTTGTAAGATTTCTTTGCTTCTATCAATGGCAGCATTATTTACCTAGTTTCTAAGTCTTGGCATTGTCTTAATCCATATCTTGTATCCTTCTCTCCCACTCTGTTTTTACTACCACCAGTTCAGTGCATCTTCTCATCACCTTATACCTGGATTAGTTTCCTTGATATCACATTCTCCTCACTATAATGCATACTGTCACCAAATTGATATTCCCTAAAAATCACTTTCATCATGCCACTCCTTGTTCAAAAACTTTTGATTGAAAAGTTTCAGACTTCTGGGAAAATCTGTTTGAAATATCTCTGCTTTTTTTCAAGCTTTTCATAATCTGATCCCACCTTATACTCCAATATGCGAGGCCTACTCTATTCAGGTTGGCCTCTTCACTGCCCACTCACAGTCAGGCTCATCTCTGCCTCCAGGTCTCACTCACCTAAAGTACCTTTCCTTCTTCTCTCCTCTCCATCCCCAAAACCTGAATAAGCCCCACCTCAGTCAAGACATTTTCTTTGACAATTTGATCACCTTCACTGTAAAATACTAATCTAATGGTTTAGTGCTTCTTTATATACTGTCTTGACTTGTTTTCTACTATTTTTGTGTATTAGCTTTGCCTCTCCAATTAGACTTTATACTTTCTGAAGACAATTCTGGGAACACAGCAGTTATTAAATGGGTACTTGTTAGTTGTCTTAAAAAAAGAAGAAAGACCAAAAGAAAAAAAAAACAGAAAAAAAGAAAGACTACCCTACTTGTTCAACTCCTGTGCTTTTGAAGCACTTTAGACATGTGAACAAAATCCCAAACAGTCTGTCTGGACTTTGAAAGATTTATGACAAGGGATTCTTCTCCAATGAAAAGGAATTGTATGCACTTGGGCAGTACACACAGGCTTTTGGAAGCTACAGCAGAGGCACAGAAAGGCAGCAGTGCTTCAGTACAGGCTGTAGTCCTCCAGGAACTCAGAACAATGAAGCCTTTCACCTAGTTTCAAGTAAGTCATGTCAGGACGCCCAGCCACTAAAGGAAAGATAAACTGAAAGCCTTCCCACTTTTCCCTGCTAGATTTTACTGCTTTAGTTAGACAAGCTTTGGAAGGAGAAGTCTGGGAATTTGTCTATAAAATCTCGATGCCCCACTGGATGAACACAAATGCAGAATGTAGTACTGGTGTCTTTAAAATGAATTGTATTAATAAAGTTTCTGCAAACTGACCAAGAAACCAATTATCGGAAGCAGCCTGCAACCAAGTTATTCTATCACATTTTCTTGAATTATGGCTTTCAAAGCACCTGAAATACTCTTGTGTATTGGTTTATTTGTTATACATTTATTCTACAACATAAGCTCCATGAGAGGAGATTTTGAACGGCTAACCACATGACTTTTTCCAAATGTACATTCATTTCGGTACAACTTTACCAAGCATGGTGTGTGAGATGGGGAAGGTGATAGTGGGCTGGCCAGTTATCCTCCAGCGGCTGCAGAGGTAGGAGAGGTCTGTTCTGAGCATTTCCACTATCATGTTGTTGTCCAGAGCCAGGTAGAACTGTTGCTGGTCTATAAACTGAGGAAAATAAAAATAACAGCCCACAAAAATTTATTCTCACAAATACCAACTAATATTTTAAAGTAGTGACATATTCACGAGGGAATATAAGATGTCACAAAGGCAATAATACCCCCAAAGTCAATGCCTAATTCTTCCCAAAGTATCTGGTGGTCCTTTGGTACATATGAGGTCTGACAATTAAGTTCGCAAACTTGCTGCAATGATGTTGCTAACATTTTGTGATAGCAGAGGGATTATTCATTATGAATTTGCACCAACTGGACAAATAGTTAACCATGATTATTATTTGGAAGTGCTGAAAAGGCTGCGTGAAAAAGTTAGACGACCTGAACTTTTCACCAACAATTCATGGCTCTTGCATCACAACAATGCATCAGCTCACAGAACACTGTCTGTGAAGGAGTTTTTAGCCAGGAAACAAACAACTGTATTGGAACACCCTCCCTAGTCACCTGATCTGTCTGCCCCCAATGACTTCTTTCTTTACCCGAAGATAAAGGAAATATTGAAAGGAAGACATTTTTATGACATTCAGGACATCAAGGGTAATACGATGACAGCTCTGATGGCCAGTCCAGAACAAGAGTTCCCAAATTGCTTTGAAGGGTGGACTAGGTGCTGGCGTCCGTGCATAGCTTCCCAAGGGGAGTATTTCGAAGGTGACTGTAATGATATTCAGCAATGAGGTGCGTAGCACTTTTTCTAGGATGAGTTCACGAACTTAATTGTCCGACCTCGTATGATAATTTTTGACATTTTTACAGTGTGTTATAGTTTACAAAGCGTTTTCAGGTACATAGTTTTATTTAATGCTATAACAACCCAGTTAGGGTTTTTCTTCTTTTAATAGATAAAAAGAAGGCCAAGAGACATTAATTAAGTAGATTAGCAAAGTTATACGGCTAGCAAATGGCAAGGTCAGAAATATAAGCTATAGTCTGTTATTCTTTCGTCTATACCTCAGCTGCACTGTTTCAGATATGAGATGACAAATGGGCAGTTTGAGCTTTCCTTCTAGAAAATAGTTTCTCTTCTGCATACACATATATAATCGGGCTTGCTGTTCTATGGTGGCTAATGAACGCCAGGCCAATAATGTGAATAGTCACGGCTAAAATAGTACTGACGTCTTTGTTTAGAAGGTCTCCAGGCATGGAAAAACGGCCCCGCTCCAAAACAAAGAGAACACATCATTTGGTAGCTGAATAAAAAACACTATATTTTGTTTATAAAGGATGAATAGAAAATATAGTCTTAATTTAAACTTTTCAAAGGAGTACTTCTTAGAGCACTCAAACACTTGCAAAATCCCTGGTCACTACTTCCCCAACACCCAGGACGACTCTTGGTAGCCACAGTAACTTGGTGTAGCTCTGTGCTGCAAGCTCAATTAGTCCAACTCCACAAGTATTTACTGAGCAACTTCATATGTGCGAGGCCCCGTGGAGCTCTGACCCTTGTCCCCACTCCAGTCAATGCTTTATTTCTGTGCTATTTCTCTTTTCTTTCCATTCATCTCAACTCACATTAAAGCTCATTCCACCCACCTGTGGAGTGAAGGTGAAGACAGTTTTCCGAATGTCATAGAGCTTTGAAGTTCCAAGGACTCCCATGTGTCTGTAGGGTCGCCCACTGAGTTTCATCCTACTGTTGCATCCTGAAATAGAGTTGAGAAATGTTCAAGATATTTTGAGTGTACAAATCCAATCTGCAAACATCTTTTGTATTAGTTTACTCTTCCTGATTGAACAAACTAAGTTCTGTGTCTCAAACTCAGTGTGCACGCCATACTAAGCATGGTGGGGCTCTTTTAAAACAAAGCCACATTATCTACACATGAGAGACAAGAATGCACATAAAAGTAACAGTCAACAAACGATAGAATTCTATTACCAAAATTCGTACACTGAATTTCCTTAAAGCCCATAAAAGTGCAAAAGGTATACTGATTATCAAACTTATCAATGTAAGCTATGCCACAACAAAGCTAAACAGAAATCTCATCAGCTTAAAGATGGCATACTAAACAGAAAAACTGAAATAAGAGTATCTTTTTTTTTTTTAAGATTTTTATTGGGGAATTGGGGGGATGGGAACAGTACTGGGGAAGTGGGGGAAGGGGAACAGACAAGTTGCTGTCGTTTTGTTCTTCAGTCTAGTTGTGGAGGACGCTGCTTCACTGTCCCAAGTTGGCACCATCATTGGGCTCTTCCTGGGCGAGGCAGATCAGTCGCCGGCCTCTGGACGGCTGCTCACAGTTGCCGGGCCGCTCACACTAGCTGCTGGCTACACACGGTAGCCCATGGCAACCCACTGCAGCTCCACTGCAGCCTACGCAGTCGCTGGTGACTCACAGCAGCCCAGCTCCAGGTTGAGCTGTTGTTGTAGAGGGCGAAGCATCACTGGCCCCCATGAGGGATCCGAACCGGGGCCCTGCTGCTCAGTTCTGGCATCCCAAGCCAGCTCTTAACCAACGCGCCACTCGGCCAGCCCTATAATGACTTTTTATTGGCTGATTTCTGGCAGCCTCCCATTGGCTGAGCTGTTACCGGGCAAGGAGGAATCTTTTCTTCCTCCTGCCGAGATAGTAAAGAGGTGTCACTTCCTGTCAGAGATGCATATCTGACAGAGGTACATATCTTCCTGTAGGAGTGAGTAGTGTTAGTTGAATGACACATGCATGAGAGTTCCCTCTTCTAGCCTCTCCATTCCATGTTAAATGAGGTTTCTGCTTATTAATTTTTACAGAGCATACTGGCTCTGTACTAATGTCTAAGGTTTATTACAGCAAAAGGATGCAAAGCAGAATCAGCAAAGGAAGAAGGTGCACAGTGCAAAGTTGAGAAACCAGGCACAAGCTTCCAAGACTCCTGTCCTAGTGGAGTCACACAGCACACCTCTAATTCCTCCAGCATCAAATCATGACAACACATGTGAAGTGCTGCCTACCAGCTCAGTAGAGACTCAGTGCCCAACGTTTTTATTAGAGGCTGATCACAAAGGCACCCTCCAGGGCCGGCCGAGTGGTGCGATGGTTAAAAACTGGCTTGGGATGCCAGAGGGCCCCGGTTCGGATCCCACATATGAGGGCCAGTGACACTGCCCTCTACAGCTAAGATGCTGAA
>NW_017732211.1:543543-550613 GCF_001890085.2 Hipposideros armiger
TCCTCCACAACTAGACTGAAGAACAAAAGGACAGCAACTTGTCTGTTCCTCTTCCCCCGATTCCCCAGCACTGTTCCCATCCCCCAATTCCCCAATAAAATCTTTTAAAAAAGAAAAAAAAGAAATTTTCCATATCCTTTTTTTTCGTTAATGGTGTAGTAATTTGTTTAATGTGAAATTTGTAATAACTTGTGTAAGCCTGTAATTTGTGGTAATGTTAATGTGTCTATAACTAAGTTTACTATATAAATTGAATAAAAGTAAGTACTAATTAAAAATATTATTACTCTACATAAAATTAGCATGTATTTAAAATGGAAATACAGGTCCCATTCACTTAGTTAAGCATACACTTGGAATGAAGATCCAATATTGCCTGGTAACAGTCATGCCTTATGTACCAAAGAGTTCATAAAACACACCTAAAATTATCAAGCCTGCTCAGGATACATAGGGTCAGATTGCAGAGACTCTAAATTCCTTCTCAGATCTAGTTTAAAGCTCAAGGAAAAACACAAAAGAAATAAAGCAGCCTGTATCAAATGCTTTGGTTCTGGCAGGCTGGCCAGTCTCCTTACCTAGGCTGGAGTAAATATGGCTGAGGATGCGAGCTGGCTGTACTCTGATGGGGTGAACCTCAGCAATGGTCTCCACATCAATCCCCTTGTCCTTCAAAATGGCCTTGATTTCTTCTGTCTCAGCTAGAATGCAAACTATAAGAAAGAAAGAAGATGAGGCCAACAGAAAATCTTTTTTCAGGAAGAACCTAAAATCTCTCAAGCCACATGATTTCTTTTGAAGGGAAGAAAAAGGAAAGGGGAGGGAATGAATCATTACTAGGGAAACTTGATGAAAGAAGTATCATGCTAGGTACGTAACAATATTATCGAAATGGAAAAGGAAAAAAGGTGTCATGACTACAGTACTGGAGTCTGGTTTGGGGTACGTACCTACGTGTTCCTAGAAGCCACACTCCCTTTATATCTGCGATTCCATGTTTAAATGGGGAACTAATCCACCATGAGGCATGTTACAGCTTGGGTGAAGGTTGATTCCCCAAGGCCTGTATGACCAGGGCCAGGATAATCAGGGTAATAAAGAACACCCTAATGATAAGAATTTCTCTATAGCTAGACAATGGTAGAAAGCAAGGTAAATTCGGGAGAATGAATTGAGATAACATAGTTGTAATTGTGTGTCAGGTTTGTTTTTTTGGGGAGAGGGGGGTGTAGGGGGTAATACTTTTATAAACACAGAGCCTGCCAAGCCTGTACAAGCCTTTCTTCTTCTTGCATTTGTGTCTCTGAAGTAGTAATCATACTCACAAGGGATGAGACCAGGCAGCTCCACAACTCCTGTTTACTCTTCCTCTATGAGACAGATCTCAGTACTCTGCGAGGGGCCTCAGCTGGCCTGACACTATGCACCAGGGCAAACATGCATCCCATTCCTGCTCCACCACAGCTGCTAGATGTGCTGAATTGAGTTCAAGGGAATGTGAAGGTACCACTTGACTCATTCCGGCTTACCAATATTCTTTATGTTGAGTTTTAGGGCCGAAGCCTAGTTAACAAAGTGGTACTTTGCTTTCCTTTGCCAGTATCTTGTGTGTATTTTTCTATCTTGGGAACATCATCTAGCGTTGCTGTGGTCTGGGGCAGGATATGGTGATTACAGAGGTCCCTGGACATAACACCATCTTTATTAGTTCTAACTGAAGACATGAAAAGGACAAAGATTCTCCAGGGAAAATGTACTGGGGGGAATGATAATGGGCTGAGAAAAGTCCAGGAAACACATGTGGTCATGCATTCATTCATGAATACACATTCACTAAGCACCTAAATGGGAATGAGGGATACAGACAGGAGGTGGAAAGAAGAAGGCGGCTGTGAGCCAAGTGCCAAAGTCTTCAATGAATCAATTAGAGTGACCAGGAGCTCAATATAGGCACACGGCATAAGCCTCAAAGGAAAACAAGCTTTTTCATGGGAGGGAAAGAGTGGTTGTCATTTACATAATGTTTGCTATATACATTGATAGGCAAAGACTACCTGTATGACCACGTAAGATGCCAAATACAAGGAGGTTTAGAAAATACACAGGATGATTTTCCATATATAACCAAGCCCAAAGTCAAATGACTGGAGACATCTCAGACGACTTTCACAGCAGGACTGAGAACCATATTGGACAGTGTTACTGGAGAGTCAAAAACCACCTTGAGCTTTCTACCCTAGAAGACTAGGATAACAGTGATGGCATGGAGAAAGATAAAGAAGGTGGAAAGATCTGCTTTTCTCGGGAGAGATAAATCGATGGGATGGACACAAAAGAACACAGGTTGGCATTTGAAGTGGAAGTGGTTAAGATATTTTATAGGTATTGGGACGAGAATTCTTAATACCTTTATAGAGGTTAGCCCAGTGTTTTGCATAGAGTAGATACCTCAAAAGTTGATTGTTAGAGGAAAAAAAAAAGGTTAGGAATACACTCCAAAGAAGCAATAGTTGGAGCCATGGAAGCCAACTTATTTTGAAGGAGGTCGCCCTAGAAAACTACGACAGGGTGTAAATACAGAAAGACAAGAGTGGAAGACTAAGTACACAACCATTAGGAGGATGTGAGAAGAAAGGAGGACTAGCAGAAAAAGCACAGAAGAAATGCTCAGAAAGAAAGCAGAGAGGATCAAGAGATGACAATATCATGACGATGACAAGAAAATGTTTCCAGAAGTAAGGAGTGGTTAAGAGTGTCAAATAACATCATTTACTAAGCATTTGTTCATAATTAAGGTTCATAGCAATTTTGAAACCAAACAGAACCAAGTTCACTCTATGTTTTTTGAAGGCTACCAAAATGCATGATAAAGAATGCAGTCATCATTTACTGGCCAAACGAGATTTTTAATATAAAGAGTCTGCTAAGACTCCATAAAAAAAACTATTAGAACTGATAAATGAATTCAGTAAGGTAGCAGGACACAAAATTAATGTTCAGAAATCAGTTGCATTTGTATACACCAATAACAAACTATCAGAAGGAGAGATTAAGAAAACAGTCCCATTTACAGTTGCTTCAAGAACTATAAAATACTTAGGAATAAATTTAACCAAAGCAATAAAAGACCTGTACTCAGAAAATTATAAGACACCGAAGAGAGAAATGAAAGAAGATACAAATAAATGGAAACATATACCATGCTCATAGATAAGAAGAATTAACAGTTAAAATGTCCATACTGCCTAAGGCAATATATATCAATTGCAAATTATATATTGATATAAATTCAATGCAATTTATATCAAACTACCAAGGGCATTTTTCACAGAAATAGAAAATATAATCCTAAAATTTATATGGAAGCATGAAAGACCCCGAATAGCCACAGCAATCTTGAGAAATAAGAACAAAGTGGGAGGTATCACAATATCTGACATCAAATCATACTACAAGGCTATAGTAATCAAAACAGCATGGTACTGGCATAAAAACAGACACATAGAAAGGACACACAGATGGCCAACAGGCATATGAAAAAATGTTCAACCTCACTAATCATTAGGGAAATGCAAGTAAAAACCACAATGAGATACCACTTCACTCCGGTCAGAATGGCTATCATCAATAAATCAACAAACAACAAGTGCTGGTGAGGTTGTGGAGAAAAGGGAACCATGCTGCACTGTTGGTGGGACTGCAGACCAGCGCAGCCATTATGGAAATCAGTATGGAGGTATCTCAAAAAACTGGAAATAGAACTACTGTATGACCCAGCAATTCCACTCTTGGGTATCTATCCAGAGAAATCCAAAATGCTAATTCGAAAAACTGTATGCACCCCTATGTTTACTGCAGCACTATTCACAATAGCCAAGACATGGAAACAGCCGAAATGCCCATTGGTAGATGACTAGATTAAGATACTGTGGTACATTTATACAACGGAGTATTACTCAGGCATAAAGAAGAATGAAATCTTACCATTTGCAACGATATGGATGGACCTAGAGAACATTATGTTAAGTGAAATAAGTCAGTCGGAGAAAGACAAATACCATATGATCTCACTTATATGTGGATTCTAAAAAACTGAATGAATGAGCAAAGTAAACAGCAATGGTCTCAGAGATATAGAGGAAAAGCTGATGGTTGGTAGTTGGGAGGGGGTGGGGATGAGGGAGAAGGGGAAGGGACTAGACAGCATAAATTGGTAACTACAATATTGCCACAGGGATAGGAAAGACAGCTTAGGGAACATAAGCAATAATGTTGTAAAGATTTTGTAGGGTATCAGGTGGACACTTGTCTTATTAGGGAGACCACCTCATGGATGGTGTAGAGGCCTGACCACTGCACTGCACTGTACACCTGAAGCTGAAGCTGAATAATAATGAATGTCAACTATGATTGTACATACATATATATATATATATATATTCACAGGATGTGGAGTACAGCGTAGGGAATACAGTCAGTGGAACTGTAACGGCTATATACAATGTCAGAGGGGTAGTAGATTGGGGGAGAGTGTTATCACTTTGTGAGGGATATAAATATCTAACTAGTACATTGATTTGCACACCTGAAACTAATAAAAAAAAATGAGTCTGCCGATGGGAATAAGAATACATACCTTGAACCACAACATCTGGCTTTGGCACAGTAGAAAACCTACGATTCAGAGGATCAATTTCTCCAGGAGCTAAAAATCCCTGAAGAATAACCATAAAAAGAGATTATTTTCTCTCACAAAAAGCTAATGTTTGAGGAGAAACAACATCCCATTGTCTTAGCCCTGTACCCTAATGTGTAAGAGGCAGGTATGGAAAGCAAATGAACACCTTCACTGTATGAAAATGTTTGAACTCCTGAATTCATATCAAAATTAATTTTATCTGGAGTTAATTTCTAGTGGCTGCCACAAATCCTTTTTGGAAATAGATAGGGTATAAATGATAAACAGGAAGTTTTCTAGTCCCATCGCCACCTTCTCTGGATGTACGTGATTAGACAATCAGACCATAACATTTATTATCAATAACTTAACTCATTAGTCCTGTTGATTATTCATGTATCTGCTATGCTTTCTACTTAGCAGACATCTTTTGATTTGACTTCAGTTTCTGTCCTTGATGAAATGTGATGAACTCACCCATTTTTCTCTTAAGAATACCACTCATACCCTCCTTTTTTTCATAGCATTTAATTTATTCTAATTGAATGAGAAAGTCACTGGGTAAGGATTAATTTAAACAAATCATTCTGCCCATTATTGCTACATTCATAATGTCAACTACAGATAATCAAACCTTTATGCTTGTGGACCCTGAAAAGCAAGACACCTACCAAAAAGGGCTCCTGGTGACTCTCTGGGTTCAAATTGAAAAGCAGAACCCAGGAGGCGTTTCTAAACAGAGGCCTCTCACACTAAACGAACTTCAGGGTGAAGCCTGCTCTGTGCTGCCTGCCTCCCACACTGAACTGCCTGCACTGTACTCCTGCCATCTGAGCCAGCCCTTATAAAGCAGTTCCTGGAATCCTATTTCAACCAATAGGACTGAGGCTTTCCCCATCCATTTAGAGCTGAGCAGCTATATGCCCATCAACATTTTCACTGACCAATCAGAGCGGCTCCATTCTGACCAATCAGGACTGTACCTTTTGGACCAATCAAGCTGTGAGGGTTTGAAGTTCTCAAGTGCATGAGGACAGATGAATCAGGGACAAGGGGGTGGGGCTTCACTCTATATAAGCCAGCTCCCCTCTGGCTTGGAAAGCATACTTTCCCTTCCCACTAAAGACTGCTGGTTCCCAGGCTAGAGCTAAAACAATGAAACACCAAAGACATCTCCTCAGAGCGGAGCAGGCAGAGCTGCCTAAGCAGAGCTGTCTAGCCAAAGTGGGGTCCCAGGGTCGCCTTACCCCACAGCCACCTTGCCCCACGGCTACTCAACCCAGGGCCATCTCACTCCAAGGCCTTCTCACTGGGGATTCTCGTTGGCTTTGAATTGGCGCCAACAACCATCAGTTGACATGCTATACACCTAAAACTCATAGTGATGTATGTCAATTATATATCAACAGAACTGGGGAAAACAAAAACAGTTGCAGAAAATACACAGTCATATATAAACAGGTCAAAGAGTCTGGCTCAGAAAGGATAGCTAAGTCCCACCCAAGATGCTCTAGGAGCCTGCGTTCGTTATAGCTTCCCATAATAACCTACAATAGGAAAATACGTTTGTCAGTAAACCTAGGAAACTTGGAGAAAGAGAGCCCTTATATGCTCAAAATGTCACAAATAAGCTAGACACAAAGTAAGCATTTCCCCAGTGCCTCAGTAAGAGCTGCCTCAGCAGAATTTAATGTAAGAAACATTTAAAGAGTCCCTTACGAAAAAAACAAACAAAAAACTGTGATGTTCCCAAACACTTGTCATGGTACCTAAATGGTCTTATCAGTTTTTTCAACTAAAGAATAAAGCATGACGTAGCTTTGAAAAGTTAGCGCTTAAATCCATTACCGGTCATTTACTACCTTAGCACAACTGCGCTCATCAGTCACCAGGCAAGGCACTAGGGGGCATTTTGAAGGGAACGCTCCAGGGCCTGATTCCAGAGCAGCTCCAAGTGCAGAGCCAAGGTAGGAAGCCCTGGGCAGCACGAGGGACGTGGTTGCCAGGGGGAAAGATTTTTGTCAAGGACTGGCCATGCTCCCACTCTAAGGACTTGGAGGAAAATTCTATAGTTAAGGCAGGATTTAATGAGCTACTTACAAATCTGATTAGCATGGTGAGTAAAGCAGAAAAAAGGTGGAAGAGCCTTGAAGTTTCCCCTTACCTCTGCCATCAAGCTTCCTAAGATGTATAGAGACTGACCCCACATATGAGGCAACTTGCCCATGGGGACTCGGTCCACTGTGTGAGGATTTTGATATTCTTCATCAACCTAAAAGAAAAGATAAAGGGCCGGCTGAGTGGCGCGTTGGTTAAAAGCTGGCTTGGGACGCCAGAGGGCCCCGGTTCGGATCCCACATGTGAGGGCCAGTGACACTGCTCTCTACAGCTA
>NW_017732211.1:550903-563322 GCF_001890085.2 Hipposideros armiger
TTCCCCCAATTCCCCAGTGCTGCTCCCATCCCCCAATTCCCCAATTTAAAAAAAAAGGAAAAAAAAGAAAGATAAAGATACCACATGGAGGGTAAGAGATTTAAGATACGAGACAACAAAAAGACTGAGTCTGGATTGTGATTCATAGCCTAAGAAACAGTCATACACGCGATGCACTGAAAAGTGAAGCACTGCAACTAGAGTCTAGGGCAGTGCCCACTAACTGCATGTGGACACAGATCACCTGACGATCTTGTACAAAGGCGGATTCTGACTGAGTAGCTGTGCAGGAAGGCCCGGAATCTGCATTTCCAACAAGCTCTCGGGTAATGCTGGTGATGTCGTAGGAGCTTACCCCACCCATCCGCACCAGAATGGAAGACTGGCTCTCCCATGGCTAATGCTCGTTTGCAATGGAGAAGAGGAACACTGGTACTCCCGACCGACATTGTGGGAAAATGGAGACATGTTTCATTTTCCAAGACTGATCTACTCAAACAATCCCAGATTACTGGCCTCAACGCAAAGAATACCAAATCCTGAGAGTTCACACAGAACATCCTGCTGGTTCTGCCTACTGATCACCATACCATTCTCAACCTTAAGGTTTGTTTGGTCTTTTAAAAAAAAATCAATCACCAAACAATTCATTTCATTTTTTTAAATTGAGGAATGGCTGCCATAGCAAAAAACCATACATGTTTAACGTATGCATCTTGCTGAGTCTGGGGATACGTATATACCCATGAAGCTAGCACTGTAAGGTCTGGTCTCACCCTAGTCTTGCTGTGCAACAATGCCATCACTGAGACTGCTATAAATATTTATTTTTAAAGGAACAAAGTTATATTTTTCTTGTCCTAGACCTAAAGATAAACTTTTAGAACATGAAAATCAGGAGATGATAAAAATTATTTGATGGACATGAGGCAGTCCCCTCGAGGTACTGCTCCTCCTCCCCTACGCCATGTTACAGCACTGACTAGCACTGTCTAGCTCACCTTGTCAGGAGGAACGCTGTACAGCTCTGGCAGAAGTGGGACTCCATTTTTGCCCTTGATGAGGACTTCTTCCAGAGCCTCTCTATATTCTTGAACCTGTATATATAAGAAAGGGAGAAAAACATTTATCGAGAGTTCCCTTTCGGAATGTAGGGGAGGGCTGTGGCTAAAGGTCCTATCGCAAAGGAACATATTCATTGAGTAAGAGGGAGAAGAACGGGAAGTAGCATTTATTAAATGCTTATTGTAGGGCCGGCCGAGAGGCGCGTTGGTTAAGAGCTGGCTTGGGACGCCAGAGGGCCCCGGTTCGGATCCCACATATGAGGACCAGTGACACTGCCCTCCACAGCTAAGATGCTGAACAACAGCTCAACCTGGAGCTGGGCTGCCGTGAGTCACCGGCGACAGCGTAGGCTGCAGCCCCTGTGGCAGTGGGTTGCCATGGGCTACCGTATGTAGCCAGCAGCCAGCGTGAGTAGCCAGCAGCCGCAGTGAGCGGCCATCCAGAAGCCGGCGACTGATCTGCCTTGCCTGGGAAGTGCACAATGATGGTGCCAGCTTGGGCCAGTGAAGCAACGTCCTCCACAACTAGACTGAAGACCAAAACAACAGCAACTTGTCTGTTCCCCTTCCCCCAATTCCCCAGCACTGTTCCCATCCCCCAATTCCCCAATAAAAAAAATCTTTTAAAAAATGCTCATTGTAGGCCAGATGCTATGAGTTTTGCATGCTTTCACACATTTCATTTTAATAACCATCCTAGGAGCTACATGTAATTATAGGCTTTTTCAAGGGAAATTTGGGCTGAAAGAGGTGAGGAACTTACAGAAGAGCACACAGCAAATGCAAGGTTGAGCCCAGACTTGAGCCCAAGTCAGCCTGCCTCTACAGGCCTGTTTTGACCCTCTATGTCCTACCCTAAGCATAGTTTCTTCACTTTATATGTACTGGCTTTCAAAACTGTATTTTACCTGCCAAATTAAGTTTCTAATTTGGTCAAGTTTACAGTTTTTGCTTAAGAATTGGCTGTAGATTAGTAATACATAAAAAGGAAAAAAACACTATGATTTATGGTGGAAAAAATATACAGTCAGTTCTGCTATAACAGCTGTTCTAAAAACAGAAATTTCTTCCAATTCATTTGATATATTAGGGAACAATCTGAGCATAACATGAATTTCACATATGCTCATGCACAATTTCAACTGAGAACACATTTAGCTGAACTGAGGCATGAAAGACACAAAACATACACAGGTACACACCTCAGGTGGATAACGAACCACACCCATCCACGTGTGCTGTTACAGCTTTCCATCCATTTCAGATAACCCTCCTCCCACCGCTTGAAAACTGCCCAGAAGCTCATCGCCTAAATAGCTCTGTGCCGTCCCTTTAATTTCCCCCTTTCTTCTCAGCCTATTTCCATTCTTCTTCTCTGTTCTCTTTATCTTTTCTCTTACTCTTTTGCTAGTGTCTTTTGTTCTATTTCTCTGGCACACAAGGTGGCAGACACGGGAGCCCAGGTGAGCTGATGGGAACATGGGTGCACATGTCCACAAGCAAATTTCAGTTCTTTTTCAAGAAACAAGTGCCATTTCTACTGTGGGATTTATGTATGTGTTTCTTAACCACTTAACATGTATAAAGCTGTGATGCTGTTTTTATTAGGGTCCTGTCATTCTGTATCTATTTCTGACCAATTTTTTACGTGTTATGCCCCAACCCTATTTCCCCATAAGCCCGATAGTTTTTATTTCTCAAATATGCTCAGCACAGTAATTTTATAGGAACTTATATGTCTCATTATAGCTGAACTGACTGTACTTACAGCATGTCTTTATCTACAAAATTCAACAAACTTTAAGGATATCTACTTCACTGAAGAAAGAAAAGCTATTCTCATCTTATGCACAGAGAAACCAAATTCAACGGCAATACTTGGGTTACTCAATGGTCACTAGTGAAGCTAAAAAAAAGAAAAAGAAAAGAAAAGAAAAGAAAAGAAGGAAAGAAAGAAAGAAAGAAAGAAAGAAAGAAAGAAAGAAAGAAAGAAAGAAAGAAAGAAAGAAAGAAAAAATCCAGGTCTTCAACTCTTTCCCCCCACTCCACGAGTTCAAAAAAACCTGAATGTGCTTTCTACATAGTAGGCATATTTGATAAATAAATTTTTCTCTGAGCAAGCAAAGTTTTTGATAAACCATTCTGTGGAATTTGAAGACTGAGAAAAACGGTAGAATCAAAACAGGGTCATTGAAATAGGGCAGGTTATTTTTATTATTGCTTGCTCAAAAAAGTATACTCTATAATTTACAAAAATTTAGAGTAAAATAGCACTTTGTGGCCCCTGAAACTTTGGTGTAACCCTATTATTCAAACTCATGTTGGCAGTTACAGGTTAATCTTGGCCAAAGCATTCAAGTTATAAAAAATTTATTTTATGTAGCCAAGAGTAAGTGACTCCCAAATGCACTGGATTTATGTCCACGTTTAGATCATAGCCAGTTTGTAGAATGCCTGACACCAAGCTTGCTTGACTAAGTTTCCCAATCACACTGTTTTCCAATGATGGTTTCTGAACTGCTTTATTCATGTACCTAAAAAAAAACAATCATGATTGTGTTTTGGGGGGTGAGGATAGGGTATGAGTGGATTGTTGGCTTTTGTTTGTTTGAGTTTTTTCTTTTTTTTTTTTTTTGCTAAAGTGAGAACATCATGTCTAAGATTTATTTGGAAAAAGGCATACAAAGTCAGGAAGTACATGCAAGTACCCTAATGACTGTGGCAAGTAGACAGGGCTGGCTCTTTTGCTTTCTGTTAATAAGTCTGAGTGATGGGAATAGCTGGGTCTTCCAAATCCTAACCTAGTGCCCTCAACTATTAGTCACTAGAAGATATTCTGTCTCCTCCCTATTAGGGAAGACCTCCATTTGGACACAGGATTGGCACAGACATTAACTGAAAGAGGAAGACACAATAAGAACATTTCTGCTGAAAAGCTCTTTCCCCAGAGCATTACCTGTTCTGCATTGCCATTGAAGATCCCATCAAGGATAAAGTATGTCCAGAACAATGGCCATTCGCACTCTATGTTTTCAAATAGCTTCAGCTCAGCTGGTTCGTAGTACAGACGATTGGGATCCTAGTAGAAACATAAACAAAACCTGTTTTATCACTCCAAGGTCGGAGATGTACCTTCAGTTCAGAGCTATAACAATACAGCCTTTTACCACTGATAGTTTGTTTCAGAGAAGACAGTACATGTACATACTCCTCCCTTAGCAAGTACTTTGTGATGTGACTTCTAACTAGTAGAACTGGGACAATAATGGCACCACAGGCAGATGGATGACGAAGTGAGATTAATCTGTAACAAACTCGACTTTGGTTTTACACTTCTTCAGTTTTAGGTAGCAGCAGAACATACAAACAGAAATGTTTAGAAAGACAGCAGGAGGCACGGGTTTGGGAATCATCCTCATAGAGGTGATGCATGAAGCACGAGTTATAGATGTGGTGCCTATATAACGAATGAATGGCCCAAGAACAGAGGCTTGGAAAACCCTCAGTTTGGTGAGCGAAGGACAGAAAGAGGAAAAAAATTACAATAGTATAGTATTGTGAGTATTAAATAGAACAAGAATTTCAAGAGGACGTAGGGATAGATAACAGTAATGTATTACAGAGAAGTCAAGAATAAGGATTGAGGAAAGGCTATTGGATTAGTCACTTAAGATATTTTGATAACGTTTCAGAGCATAATTTTAGTAGATTGGTAGGGGCAGAAGTCAACAGGGCTAAAGAATAAAGTTGAAGAGAAGAAGCAGACCAGAAGAGTTTGAGCTCGATGATTAAAAAAAATTATAATAGCTCTCAACCACTAAATCTAAGCCTTCAATGATGTTTACATTGCCAAAGAAAGTGCTCGTTATTGATTATTCATTCTCTTGGTAATACTTAATTTTCTCCATTGATATTGCCAAGGAGAACTTTTGACAAGTGTAACAAAAGGAAGTTAACTTTTCAAGATCCAGAACTGTTTAGAACTAACCAACTGCAAGAGGTAAAAGGGGGCTAGAATGGTGTACGGATAGAAGATTTTTCCCTTTATAATTATTAAATATTTGGGGGGGAAGATACTTTGAGACTAAACAAATATTCTGTTTCTACCTAAACTTTCATCTACTGATTTAAGCATCCATCAGTACCTCTTTCTGAAACTAACCAACTGCAAGAGGTGCAAGGACTGTATCGTCCTTTATTTTATTTAACTCAGAAAGGCTGACAAACAGAACTTGTCAAGTAAGCCCAACAAAGGTAGCAAACATACATTACTGCTTAGTGATTATTTTAAGTACCATCAGTGAGGTAAGTATTTTCTCTGAATGAGGCTGCAGGTAATGACCATTCTACCTTGAATTCATTTTGGGGAGAAGAAACGCACCTCTTTAGGAGTTTTATATCCATCTCGTAGAAAGCGACAGCAACCATAACGACCCTGGGAATGCAGAGAAATAAAGGTCAAAAGCACGCACATTGGTCCAGCCACATAAGTAATTGGAAATACATCCGTTGCAACAGCTCTATGTGCCAACCTATCACCAATACAGACACAATACTTAAAACATAATAATTTAAAAACCCTGATAACAGCCCAGCCCTAGAAACCGGTTTCAGCAATGTGATTTCCAGTGAGGGCTAAGTTACATGTTCTTTCCTAAAGCAGAATTCCTAATATTACCCTCTTTTCAAGGCTTTCCATCATTGGGTAAGTCCATGACAGCCCAGTTATTAACCTGTGTGTTCCTGCTCACGTGGCTCATAAGGGACCACAGGGTTATTTTTAATAAAAGAAAATATATTTTAAATTTTGAGATAATTTTAGACTTACAGAAGAGTTGCAAAAATAGTACAATCTCCATATAGCCTTCAACCACTGTCCCCTTATATTAACCATGTTATATAACCACAGAACACTCATCAAAACCAAAAACTTAACCTTGGCATGACACTATTAACCAAAGTACAGAACTTACTTGGATCTCATCAATTTTTTCACTAATGGCTTTTTTCTGTTCTAGTATCTGATTCAGGATCCCACTGCATTTACTTGTTACGTCTCCTTAGTCTCTTTCAATCTCAATCCGTGACAGTTCCTCAGTCTTCCCGTGTTTAAAAACTGTCACCTTGATGCTTTGGAAGCGTGTTCATCAGTTATTTTGTAGAACGTCCCTCAATTTGGTTTTGTCTGATGCTTTCTCATGATTAGGTTGAGGTTACGCATTGCTGGGAAGGACAACACACAGGTGCTGTGCACCTCTCAGTGCACTGTATCGGGGGGGGGGGTACATGGTATCAATATGCCTTATCACTGGTAATATTAACCCTGATCACCTGGTTACATCACTGACACAGGTCACTCTCAAGACCCCCAAACATACTAATATCCCCTTAAAGTCAGAGCCCTAAAGAAAAGAAAGGCATCTATAGGCATACCTGAAGCTTGGTGATGATTTCCTGTTTTGTGACCTCTACCAACTCATTATCCTCCACTGCAAAGGCTGGGAAGGAAACAACTGAAAGGAGACTAGCATCGACTTCTTTGGATGTTGAAGCCCGGGGGAGTATAGAATTCAGGATAGACTAAGAGGAAGGAAGTCCAATGGGGCACATTAGTGAATCATTTGGAGTTAGAAAATGAACAGACTTCATTTCCAAAGACTTATGTAGAAAAGGCTCATTCAGAAGAAAATCTACACACTATTCAATAGTGAGCGCTTAGAAAACTAGCTATTTCTGTGAGTTGCCCCTTCTCTCAATGCTTTCCAATCCTGATTCTTAACTAGCTGCTAATGGATAAAGAATAACATCATTATCCCACCTATAATCCTGTTGCACCATTAGCAACTGTTTAAGCATAAAGATCAGAGAAGAAAATATAGCTGCCGAGAAGGAGGAAATATTGTAGAAGGCTCAGTTCCTATACCACTGAAATTTATCTTTTCCATGAAAAATTTTGTGGTTTTAAAATGAGGTGAGTTTATATTCACTGTATCACTACGAGTGTCTAATCAGGGTTTGAAAAAGAGAAGAAAAGTCATCTTTCCAATGAGAAGAACCTTACTCTTTCAATACAGAGAGTAATCCTAAACAAAACTGAAGATATGCATTTCCCACTTAAGCGGTCTAATCTCCAAACATCTAACCGTAGAGCCAATCTGGGACAAAAGAGCATTTCAGAACCACTATCAAGAACACTTAAATCAATCACCCCTTGTCCTCTTCTATATTTTGAAAAGGAGATACTCAGGAGCAGAGCCCATAGACCCTTGATATGACAACACTAGAGAATTCCATATACTATGATGCGATCCCATTATAATCCTGCGTGAGAACAGGACTACGATCTATGTAACAGCTCATGCTATATCAGGCTTATCTCAGTATAGGATGTTTGATAAGACATTTTAAAAAGATTTGTATTAAAATGTAGCTAACATACAACATTATATCAGTTTCAGGTGTACATCACAGTTATTCACAATAAGACATTTTTGGCATATGATAATAAATAAGATTATGTGCTCTCAATCAGGTCTCCTTATTCTAAAGTTCATGCTACATCTGATTCTGGGTAAGAACAAATTTTTGTACAACATGGTCTGTCATTTTCTTACCTGGCAGTGTTGCACTTCATCGGCCAGGACATGGATTACTGACTGGGGCCCACCTTTCACACCAAACAGATCCAGTTCATCTAATGCTTCCAGGGCTGCCTGTGAAGAACAAAGAAAGAAAGTCAACTTCAGCATTTGAAAGATACATATTTTTTCTCCTTGTACCTCAGTATCATATCAACGCACATAATGTCATCTGAATCTATTCAGAAGAACAGAAAATACAATAATATTCCTTACTCCCATGAGCCTCTGAATTGTTCTTTGCTTCCCAAATTGTCCCAGAGACAGTTAAGATGGAGGTTGTAGCCATTCTGTCACAATAAAAAAACCCCAACAAATTCAATATAGAAGGAACACACCTCAACATAAAGACCATACATTACAAGCCCACAGCTAACATCATACTCAACAGTGAAAAACTGAAAGCCTTTCCTCTAAGATCCAGAACTAGACAAGGATGTTCATTCTCATCGCTCTTATTCAACATAGTACTGGAAGTCCTAGCCAGAGCAATCAGGCAAAATAAAGAAATAAAAGGCATCCAAATCAGAAAGAAAGAAGTAAAACTGTCATTATTTGCAGATGATATGATCTTATATATAGAAAACACTTTAGACTCAACCAAAAAACTGTTGGAAATAATCAACAAATTCAGTAAAGTTGCAGGATGTAAAATCAGCACACAGAGCTCAGCGGTGTTTCTGTACGCTAACAACAAAACATCTGAAAAATAAATAAAACTATCCCATTCACAATAGCATCAAAAGCAATAAAATACGTAACAATAAATGTAACCGAGGAGGTGAAAGATCTGTACAATGGAAACTGCAATGTTTTGATGAAAGAAATTGAAGACACGAGCAACTAGAAAGATATCCCATGTTTGTAGACTGGAAGAATTAATATTGTTAAAATGTCCATACTGCCCAAAGCTATCTATAGATTCAATGGAATCCCTATTAAAATTCCAATGGCATTTTTCACAGAAATAGAAAAAACCCTGAAATTAAATGGAATCACCAAAGACCCCAAATAGCCAAAGGGATCATGGGAAAGAAGAACAAAGCCAGAAGCATCACACTTCATCATTTTAAACTATACTACAAAGCTATATACTAATTAAAATGGAATATTATCCAGCCACGAGAAATAATCTTTCCGTTTATGACAACATGGATGGACCTTGAGGGTAATATGCTAAGTGAGATAAGTCAGACAGAGACAGACAAATACTATTGGGTTGTCGGAAAAGTCATGACACATTTTTTAAAAAAGATTTTATTGGAGAATTGGGGGGAGTGGAACAGTGTTGGGGAATCAGGGAAGGGGGACAGACAGGTAGACAAATTGCTGTTTTGTTCTTCAGTCTAGTTGTGGAGGACGTCGCTTCACTGGCCCATGTTGGTATTATCATTGCGCTCCTCCCGGGTGAGGCAGATCCATCGCCAGCCTCTGGACAGCCGCTCACAGCAACTCCCGGCAGCTCACACTGGCTGCCGGCTGCTCACGCTGGCTGCCAGCCACTCACGTAGCTCATGGCAGCCCACTGCAGCCCCACTGCCGCCTATGCCATCCCGGTGACTCACAGCAGCGTAGCTCCAGGTCGAGCTGTTATTCATCATCTTAGCTGTAGAGGGCGAGCATCACTGGCCCTCAATGTGGGATCCAAACTGCAGCCCTGCTGCTCAGAGCTGGTGCTCCCAAGCGAGCTCTTAACCAGCTGAACCACCTGGCCGCCCCCACGACGCATTTTTGCAATGAAAAACAGAAAAAAATACATCATGACTTTTCCGACAACTCAATATATCACTTAATGTGGAACCTAAAAAAGATGAACTCATAAAAACAGAGTAGAATGGTGGTTACCACGGGCTTGAGGTGGGGAGAACTAGGGAGATGTTTAAGGGTACAAACTTACAACCAGTAGATAAATATGTCCTGAAGATCATTAATGCACAACACAGTAACTATAGACAAAAATACTGTACTACAAGCTCCAAAGTTGCTAAGAGACTAAATATTGTTGCCAACATGAAAAAGAAATGATAATCATATGATGTGATAGAGGTGTTAGCTAATACTTCGGTGCTAATCATATTGTAATAAATATATCAAATCAACACATTGTATACCTCAAATTTACAAAGTTACACGTCAATTATATTTCAATAAAAATAAATTTAAGGACTTGGAGTGAGGTCAGCATCATGGCGGAGTGAGAAGACTCCTTTGTTTCTCCCCTTAAATTTACAACAAGACAGACCACTAGAACTCAACAAAGGATCCCCTGCCCAACACACAAACACACCTGAAAGATACACTCATTGGAACACCTGAAGGTGGGCGGATTGGAATGAATGGGGAGGCGGCATGGTGGGGAAGGTCAGGAATGGTGGCCGCAGATGCAATTCAGCACCCACAACTCCAGCAAGCAGAGTAGGGGTGGTGTAGTTGGGCTGCAGGCCTCATACTATGCCCTGGATTTTTAAGAGGGGCAGGAGCAGTGGCCCCCTGGGAAAGTATCTCCCTCCCCAGTACCCATCATGGCAGACCCTAGCAGAGGTGCCTGGGAAGACTTTAAAGGTACAGTGGTTCTGAGCAGGACCAGCAACTATCAGTAAAAATGAAGTAGCGCAGGAGGCACACAAAACCAGTTCTCCACTGTCTGCCATACCTTCAGAGCGGTAGTGCCCCATAACCAAGGCAAACTGGTCACAAAGGGGACACCCACCATCCTAGTGGCTACGTGGCATTTTCCTTAACTGAACAATGCTGCTCCACCCAGAGGTGCTAATAGTGCAACTAAGAGAAAAAAAACCTTGTGCTATAACATCCACTTCCTGGAAAACAAAAGAAATCACCCTGCCTGTTAACCTGCTGCATTATCAAGAGCAAAACAGTATCTAAACAAGAAAAGAGCTCCCTACCTCAAATGTGCAGACAGAGAAACAGTCCATCAAATACCATGAACAACCAAGGTAACACGGGAGCACAGAAAAAAAAAAGAAAAAGTCTCCCAAAACCAAAATCAAAGTCATGGAAGACTGTGACTTAAATGACAGAGAATTTAAGATTGCAGTTATAAAGAACCTGAACAAGATATAACAGAACTCAGAAGGACAGTTTAATGAGCTCAGGAATAAAATTAACGAAAAAAATGAGTACTTTACCAAAGAGACTGAAATTGTAAAAAAGAACCAAACAGAAATTCTGGAGCTGAAGAACTCAATAAATGAGATGAGAAATACATTAGAAAGCACTGGAAATAGAGCAGACCAAATGGAAGAGAGAATTAGTGAGCTCTAGGATAGAAACCTAGAAATGACCCAGGAGGAAGAACAGAGAGAACTAAGTTAAAACACATGAAAGAACTCTATAAGAACTATCTGACTCCATTAGAAAGAGCAGCATAAGAATAATAGGTATTTTTTACAGAAATAGAAAAAAAATCCCAAAATTTGTATGGAACCACAAAAGATCCCAATAATCAAAGTAATTCTGAGAAAAAAGAACAAAGCCAGAGGTATAACACACTCCCTGACTTCAATCTATACTACAAAGCTACAGTAATCAAAACAGCATTATATAGGCAGAAAAAGATACACAGACCAATGCAACAGAATTGAGAGCCCAGAAATAAACCCACACATATATGGCAACTAATTTTTGACAAAAGAGCCCAAAACATACAAAGGAGAAAAGAAAGTTTCTTCAATAAATGGTGTTGAGAATAGTGGAAAGCCACGTGCAAAAGAATGAAACTAGACTGCTATCTCTGATGCCATACACAAAAATTAACTCAAAATGGATTAATGACTTGAATATAAGACCTGAAACAATAAAATACATAGAAGAAAACATAGGCACTAAACTTATAGAACTTGCTCTCAGAAAGGATTTTATGAATTTGGCCCCAAAGGCAAGGAAAGTAAAAGCAAAAATAAATGAATGGGGCAATATCAAACTAAAAAGCATCTGCACAGCAAAAGAAACCGCAAACAAAACAGAGAGGCAACCAACCAAATGGGGAAGATATTTGCAAACAACACCTCCGATAAGGGGCTAATATCCAAAATATATAAAGAATTCATACAACTCAATAACAAACAATCTGTTAAAAAAATTGGCAGATCCAGAGAAACCCAAGACACTAATTCGAAAAAATATATGCACCCCGATGTTTATTGCAGCGCTACTTACAATAGCCAAGACTTGGAAACAACCGAAATGCCCATCGGTAGATGACTGGATGAAGAAACTGTGGTACATTTACACAATGGAGTGTTATTCCGCTATAAAGAAGAATGAAACCATACCATTTGCAATGACATGGATGGACCTAGAGGCTATTATATTAAGTGAAATAAGTCAGTTGGAGAAACACAAATACCATATGATCTCACCTATATGTGGAATCTAAAAAACTGAATGAACGAGGAAAGTAAACAGAAGTGGTCTCAGAGATATAGAGGAACAACTGATGGCTGTTAGTTGGGAAGGGGTGGGGATGAGGGAGAAGGGGAAGGGGTTAGACAGCATAAATACGTAACTACAATATTGCCACAGGGATATGAAAGACAGTTCGAGGAATATAATTAATAATGTTGTAAATATTTTATAGGGTGTCAGGTGGTCACATGTCTTGTTAGGGAGACCGCATCATAGATGGGGTAGAGGCTTGATCACTGCACTGTACACCTGAAGCTGATGTTGTATAATATTGTATGTCAACTATAAG
>NW_017732211.1:563562-611955 GCF_001890085.2 Hipposideros armiger
CTATCTTGGAAAATGTTCCATGTGCACTTGAGAAGAATGTATATTCTGTTGCTTTGGGGTGGAATGCTCTAAAAATATCAATTAAATCCAGCTGGTCTAAAGTGTCTTTTGAGGCCACTGTTTCCATGTTGATTTTCTGTCTGGAGGATCTGTCCATTGGTGACAACGGGGTGTTGAAGTCCCCTACTACGACAGTGATACTGTTGATCTCTGTCTTTATGTCTGTCAAAATCTGTTTTATATATTTAGGAGCTCCTGTGTTGGGTGCATAGATGCTTACTAGGGTTATGTCCTCTTGTTGAATCGATCCCTTTATTATTATGTAGTGCCCTTCTTTGTCTTTTATTGTAGTCTTCATTTTAAAGTCTATTTTGTCTGAAATAAGTACTGCTACTCCAGCTTTTTTCTCATTTCCATTTGTGTGAAATATCTTATTCCATCCCTTTACTTTCAGTCTGTGTGTGTTGTGTGAGTCTCTTGTAAACAGCATATGCATGGGTCCTGTTTTCTACAATTTTTAAGACATAATGCTAAGTTGCTTTTCATGCAAGTTATACCAATATTACTATTGCCAGCAGTGTATGACAGTACCTTGTAATGCAAAGTATTATCTTATGAAGTTTTCTTAATTGGATAGAAAAAAATTATGTGTGTGTTGCATTAATTTGCTAGCGTTCCTTCAAGTATTTATTAGTTATTTGTAGTTCCTCAATTATGAGGCAGGACTGACTTCATCTTTAGGATAGTGGGCAGATCTTGAAAGCTTCCCTAGAGAAATGATGTATAAGCTGAGACCTAAAGGGTAGGCAGAAGTCGGCCTGGTACGAAACATCTATTAATTACAAGGGGAGAATAGCAAATTACAGTGGAGAAATACAGCAGACACCACGTTAATGAAGGTCATCCAAGTTAACATGAACCGTAATGGGACAATCTGTATCATGTACCTCCTGATGATATACTGAGGGCACAGCATCATCTCTATGGTATTCTTGCCAAAAATGCATACATTGAATCAAATCATGAGGAAATATCACACAAAATTAAATTGAGGGACTGTACTCTTTAAAAAGGCCAAGATCATAAAAGACAAGTAAAGTCTGAAGATTAAAGGAGCCTAAGAGACATTAAAACTAAATATAGCATGTTGTCCTGGGTTGAATCCTGGATCACAAGGGTTTTTTTGCCACCATAAATGACATTATTGGGACAAGTAAAGACATTTGAACGGGGTTTATGGATTGCGTGGTAGTGTGATGCCAGTGTTCATTGCCTGATTTTGATGATTGTACCATGGTTACAGGGGAGTCTTTGAGGAAACTCACACTGAAGTATTTAGGAGAAATGGGGCATCACATCTGCAGTTTACCCTCCACTAGTTCAGAAGAAATAACGCGTGTGTATGTATGCATGTAAATAGGAAGATAAAGCAAAGGTAATAAACGGGGAGCTTGGATGAAGGGTATATGGAAATTCTTTGCACAAAGCCTGCAACTTTTCTCTAAGTCTAAAATGATTTGAAAATAAAAAGTAAAGTTTTAGTGGTTGTAATTTTTTAAGCCAAATTATTCAAGAGTACTGAGCATATCCAGAATTAGTGAGGGTTTGAGTAAAATAGAACATCTGGCATATAATGGCATATATCCATCATATATGGATGGGGATAATGTACACAGGTGGAAATTATTTTGGAGGGCAATTTTAAAGTGTATATCCCTTAACCCAATGGTTGTACTTTTAGGAATCTATCCTACAAAAATATTTGTGCAAGTTCATCGAGATACATGTACAAGGATTCTCACTAAAGCATTATTTGGAATAGTAAAAAATTGAGGCAATTCTATCAATCAACGAATTATTAAATGCTGTCAGCAACTGAAAAGAATGGACTAGACATGGGACGTGGAGCATAGTGTGGGGTGGAGTCAAGGGAATTGTAATAAATATGTATGATATCGGAGGGGGCGAGTGGGGCGGCGGATTGGGGGAGGGGGATTGTCACTTCAAGGGGTAAAAAGTATAACTATTGCACTGTGTTGTACAGCTGAAACTAATTTTTAAAAATGTGTATTTCACAATAAAAAAAACAGAAAAAAAAGAAAGGAAAACTGTATTACAATTGTAATAGTCATTATGTACCAATGGCAAAGGATGAGTACGGGTCACGTTTGACTTCTGCAATTATAGGAGGTGTTCAAGGTGGTTACTATCAGTGTCCAGAAACTTCTGATTACAGTGAACTACTGCTCGAGCAATGTTGACCAAAGTGTTCCCTTGTACACATTTTTTGGGTATCCCAGGTATATACAGAGGGTACCAAAAATGTATAGCATTTTAAGAAAGGAAAAACCTGTATTAAAATTATGCTGATAGTAACCACTTTGAGCACCTCTTATAGTTGCAGGCGTCAGGAGTGACTTGTGTTCATCTTTTGTTATTGGTATATATACATCACTGGTGGAAATGTAAAATGGTGCAGCAGCCCTAGAAAATAGCTTGTGTTCCTCGAAAAGTTAAACATAGAATTATCATATGATCCACTTCCAAGTATATGCTCAAAAGAATTAAAAGCAGGGACTCAAACAGATACTTGTACACTGATGTTCATAGAGGCATTATTCACAATAGGCAAAAGGTGGATGCAATCCAAATGACCCAGCAACCCAAGCTGATGAGTAAACAAAATGTATAATACCCATACAGTGAAATATTATTCAGCCATACAATGGAATGAAGTACTGATACATGCTACAACATGAATGAACCTTGAAAACATTCTGAGCAAAAGAAGCTAGTTACAAAGGACTACATGTTATATGATTCCATTTATATGAAATATCCAGAATAGGCAAACCTATAAAGACAGAAAGTAGACTAGTGGTTGCCGAGGTCTGAGGATCTGAAGGGTTGAGAGAATAATTGCTAAGAGGTAGAGGATTTCTTTTTAGGGGTGATGAAAATGTTCTAAAATAGATGTGATAGTTGTACTACTCTGTGAATGTAATAAAAGCCATTAAATTGTAAAAAAAAAAGAGAAAAGAATGGACTAGATTATCAATATAAAATGACATGGAAGGACGTCTGATTATGCTGTTCAGTGAAATATGTGATTGCTGAGTTTAGAAAATCAGGTCACACAGAAGTATAGTAGGATTTATTTTTTAAAATTGAACTCAATATCTGTACCACTTTGATAATTAAAAATACATTAAAAGAAAAAAATTTACCCAGAGGATAAATATTTGGCAGGTGTCAAGTTCCATATATATTTACTAATTCAACCACATTAATTATATAGATTAAATTTTCTGTTCTTATTTTTGGTTTACTTCATCTGTCATAGCCTGGCAATGGTTTTTGTTAAATTAACCCCTTACAACTGCTTCTATTTTGACTTGCATTTCTAACATATTTTACTGTGTTAACAGAAACTGCATTCCAGCCAGACTTTCTCATTTTAGGCTGTGCCTTTTAAAACTCTATCTTGACCTTCTTTGTCCTCTTTGTTCCATGTAATACTTTTTGCTTTGGATTCTACTCCATTTCATATTCACATAGTTGGCCAGATTTTGCCCATCCTTCTATTTTTAATCTTTCTGTACCAATTCATTATATTAGAGCTCTTACAGGCAGTATAGATTGGATTTCATTTTTTTCTTTTTTTCAAATCAATCTGTGTCTTTGCCTTTTGATAGGGGAAACAAATTAAGTCCTGTATATTTATTGTTATAATGGATATGTTGGATCCTAGTCTTGCTATCCTACTTTATGCCTTCTTGCTGTTTCCAAAGATAAGAGCTGGAGTTAAGGCAGGGGCAGTGGGAAAGAAAAGATGGTGCCAAGTGGAAAGGTATTAATGATAATGATAATGACATGCAGGTGCAGGAGAGTGTGGGTTGTGGAGGATTGAGAAATGGTTTCCGGATATCAACTGGTTTCTAAAAGGAGCAAAAGCCTCCTTTTGTTTGCTTTTTTAATGGTAGAGATGATAAGTTTAGTTTAAGAAATATTCTCTGAGGTCCTTGTGAGCTGTGTAAGTAGAGGTGTGCTACAAATCTGAAGTGAACTAGAATGAAGTCTTCACCTACATGTTCACAGTTCTATGGGAGAATCAGAATTTCCCCTGTGGTTTAAAAGAACGAGTCATTTGATGATGGTTCACAGTCACGTTACACCTTTATCTACAGGAAAGGTGTATCAGGCTTCCTTACCCCATCCCTCAGACAAACAAAGCACGGAAAATTACCTTTGCCATTCCAACTGAACTGGCATTCAATTCTGATATCCCTTGGTTGGTCTTGTCTCCACGTTCCCAGATACCAAAGTCCTGGCAGAAAATAACCCACACACCATTAGCAAGTCATCACCACCAAATACTAACCCCATGCACAACCCTTGAGAAAAAGGCACACATAGTAGCTAGTTTGCCCTTCTTTTGTTTACTCACAATGCTTACTAAGGAGATGCCAATGAGCTAGATTGCCACCAGATATTTTCCCAGTAGCTTTAAATTCTAGTGGGGCCTCCAAGAAGTTGGAGGTCTCCCAGACACTTGGTCAGTCCATCTAGAGAGGTACTTCTCAAAAATTTTCATTAAAGCAGATACGCAGGTGGACTAAGAAATGGAGTCTAAACCACACCCCAGTGTTTTACCTTAAACATCCATTCTAATTGTACTGTATAGCGGCATTGGCAATGTACCATGCAGTAACCTATGCAATTTACACTATTATCTTCCTTGATCATTACATTTTATAAAGGACAAAACTGAGATGCAATGAGAGGTTACGTGACTTACCCAAGGACGCACAGCTCTTAAGTGACAGAACTAGCATTAGAGTCTAAGTACTGTCATTCCAAAGCCTACATTCTTAACTATACCTCTATATGGCTTCTTGATAATATAAAGGTAACATTTAAAATTACTTTTAATAAACCTTTTCTTTTGAAATAACTTAGACTTCCAGAGAAGGTGCAAAAATAGTACAGTGAGTTCCCATATACCTTTCACTCAGCTTCCCGTAATTTTAACACTTGCCAAAGCTAAGAAATTAATATCAGTATGATAGTAGTAACCAAATTATGGACTTGATTAGGATTTCACCAGTTTTTCCACTAATAACCTTTTTATTAATGTATTCCAGGACCCAACCCAAAATACCATGCTGCATTTTTCATTCCTCCTTAGTCTCTTCCAATCAGTTACAGTTCCTCCACTCTTGCCTTCATGGTTGTTCCATTCTCCTATTACTATTTTAATAAATATCTTGTCTCTCCTCCAATATCCACCCACTAATTTGGCATCCAGTAGTGATTCTTGCCTGCAACATTAGTGGTCTCAGTGGTGATTTTCTAGTTCCTTCATTACCTCTACAGTCATTAATTTTACTTCTCTAAGGAAGAGCTGTCCTTTCTCACCCATTTATTAATGGTTTATTTATATCAGTATGAACTTACAGATATTTACATTACTCTCTGCATTGTAATAAAATGTTCTTCTTTATTTTGTTGCTCAAATTGCTCCAGCTTTGGCCTTAGGGAGTTCTTCCAGGTGCTTTGAAGACTTCTTCACTTTTTGTCTAACGTTAGACATCCTTCTGGTGATTATGAACTGACAGGTTCCAGATTTACCCTCCCACCTAAAACAACTAGCCAAATTAAACAAGTAAAATAACTGGCCTATTTATGACACATCCATTTTCAAAACAATGGATGTCACGCAATGAATAACAGGGATCCCTGAGAGAGAAGATGTTAAATGTCTTATGATTTAATATAAACCTACCTCTACAGTCGTTATAAGAAAAAGTATTGGGCCGGCCGAGTGGCGCGATGGTTAAGAACTGGCTTGGGACGCCAGAGGGCCCCGGTTATGAGGGCCAGTGACACTGCCCTCTACAGCTAAGATGCTGAACAACAGCTCAACCTGGAGCTGGGCTGCTGTGAGTCACCAGCGACGGCGTAGGCTGCAGCCCCTGTGGCAGTGGATTGCCATGGGCTACCGTGTGTAGCCAGCAGCTAGTGTGAGCGGCCCGGCAACTGTGAGCAGCCGTCCAGAGGCCGGCGACTGATCTGCCTCGCCCAGGAAGAGCACAATGATGGTGCCAACTTGGGCCAGTGAAGCAGCGTCCTCCACAACTAGACTGAAGAACAAAAGGACAGCAACTTGTCTGTTCCCCTTCACCCAATTCCCCAGCGCTGTTCCCATCCCCCAATTCAACAAAAAATCTTTTAAAAAAAAGTATTTTTGTATCGTAAACACTGAATCAATGTCTACAAACAATATTAAGCACATGGCTATATTTTATTTCTAAGTATCTAACTGAGCCGTAATACTCCCTAGCCATCTTGCTCCCATTTAAGACCATAAGCCATGAAAATAAGACCACAATTGCCAAATACATACCAACAGATATTCTACAGTTTGAAAGGAATGAAAGCATAGCGCCTTGATCCTCTTACCTCTGTAACTCCCCTAGGGAGAAGGAAACAGAGGATGACAGAGCTCAGCAAAGAAAGAGGCTGAGGGCAATTTCTGCCAGAAGCCTTCACTATGGTTGCTTCACTCTGAGGGGCAGCATTAAAGAGAAGGACGGGTTGCCCAGTATTTTAAAGTCACCATATATTTAAAATACATTACCAAATGAGTACTCACAGCAGTTTTATATGCAGCTTCAATGTAAAACACAAGGTTCTGTATGAAATTGACTTCGTCTAGGCTGTGGATGATATGAAGGCCTGAGGAAAAAAGAGAATAAAGATACAGTCCCACTCAACGATCACCACAGGCTTTACCAGCAGCCATAGTGACTGACCCGCTACCCCCAAGCATTCCTACTCCTGCACAGGACTAATGGGAAGCACTCTGATTCTTCAACCATAAAAACAAGGCCACAGAGCCGGCCTTGTGGCGCGTTGGTTAAGAGTTGGCTTGGGAGCACGAGCTCTGAGCAGCAGAGCCCCGGTTCGGATCCAACATGAGGGCCAGTGACGCTGCACCCTCTACAGCTAAGATGGTGAACAACAGCTCGACCTGGGGCTGGGCTGCTGTGAGTCGCCGGCCACGGCATAGGCTGCAGTGGGGCTGCAGTGGGCTGCCATGGGCTACCATGAGTGGCTGGCAGCCAGCGTGAGTGGCCAGTAGCTGACATGAGTTGCCGTGAGCGGCCGTCCAATGGATGGCGACTGATTGCCTCACCCGGGAAAAGCACAATGATAATACCAAACATGGGCCAGTGAAACGACATCCTCCACAACTAGACTGAAGAACTAAAGGACAGCAACTTGTCTGTTCCCCTTCCCCGATTCCCCAGCGCTGTTCCCCTCCCCCAATTCCCCAATAAAATCTAAAAAAAAATAAATAAAGACCACAAACCAGTCTTACGCTAGTCTTCAGCTAAGGGACATACCAGCATATTTTAACATGGAAGAATCTCAATCTTTATTTGAAAGAAAGTCTCAGACTCCTAATTCTATAGGTAACAATTTATAATGTGCTTAAATCTACAAACACAGGCACCTGAAAACAGAAAAATATTTCAAAAAAGAGTTGGAGGGAATTGAAATACTAAGCAAGAAGTAGACAAAGATTATGATTTTAAGGAGAACTTAAAACCATATTTTTGGAGTACAAATGATAATCATTCTAAATGTAAGCTATACAAAGATAGTTACGGCATACAAAAGAGTGTTTTGCATGAATTATGCATTTAATTTTTACAACATTCCTAAGAGGTGGGTACCTCTGTTTTCTCCATGAGGCTTAGAGAGGTTATTTGCCTAAGGTCATGGAACTAATAAATAGTGGAACCTGGGCTCAACTGACTACCAACTTCTGTTTCACTTCAGAGACTGAGTTCCTGAGCAAGATGCCATACTGTTTCCCAGTGTGCACAGTATGATCCATTTTTGTTTAAAAACTAACTCCTCACTCCTCCACCCTTCCCCCACCCCTCGATTGAGAGAAATACCAACAGGTATACAATGAAAGTCTCCCACCTAGAATCACACCATTCCCATGCTGCCAAAGCTCTTTTCTGGAGGAAACAAGCCTCACTAGTTTCCTCTATTTTTTCAGAGATATATTATGCATATATAAAAATTGCACAAAGATTAGTACCATACTATGCTGCACATTGCTTTCTTCATACATAACTTGGAGACAATTTTAAATATATGTGCCTCATTTTTTTAATGGCTACACAGCTTTCCATAGAATGGGTGCTCAGATAACCAGCTCACTAATGAAAGAAGACATTTAGGTAATATCTGATCTTTTATCACCAATATCAATGCTGCAATGAATATCTGTGTGTGTGTGTGTGTGTGTATCTTTGTGTATATGCACCAGTATATCAAGGTAAATTCTTAGAAGTACACCTGCTGAGTCATAGGTTTATGCATATTATGTTTTTTCCTATGACCTGTGCGGTCGTGTCCACCAATTTCTATTGAATTGCTGATCTTTCTATTATTGATACATTCATGAATCTTAAGAAGTTAGCCTTTTGGCCATTGTATGTGTTGCAAGTATTTTTCCTAACTTGTTTGAACCTTGACTTTGATTACAGTCTATTTTTCTTCTCAGAAAGTTTTATTAAAAAGTTTTATCCCATGGATGTTTCTGGTACTTTTATTTTCTTTTTTTGCACTTAAAACTTTGATCTATTAGCAGATACTTTAAACCATAGAACTGTACCTTTAGAACTAGAAAGGACTATATGATCTGTAGCATCAGATTGTAAGCTTGTCCTGATTCATGGCTGTCAGAATAGCAATAATTAACCTCTTGTGTAGAGAGGAACAAAGAGAAGATAGATAGAAATATTGGACATTAGCTTCATCTTGTCAGTTTTGTATGCCAAAGTGCTTGAACAGAGACTGAGAAAAGGCAGAAGGTGTGAAAGTGGTTCTGTCTATCTCCTAAATTTGTACTACAGCTAACTAAATCACTATACCATATATTGGGTTGTCGGAAAAGTCACGATGCATGTTTGCGACAGATGGCACTAGTTCATTTTTGGAAGTACGAGAGTCGTTTGCATCTATGTTATTGCTATGTCATTTGACAGCTAACAGTTCTAGCTTCATTCTAAAAAAAATTGAGGGCTTGCTGAGTGGCACGTTGGTTAAGAGTTGGCTTGGTTCGGATCCCACATATGAGGGCCAGTGACACTGTCCTCTACAGCTAAGATGCTGAACAACAGCTCAACCTGGAGCTGGGCTGTCACAAGTCACCAGCGACGGCGGCGTAGGCTGCAGTGGGGCTGGCTGGCAGCTGGCATGCACTTTCATGAGCTGCTGTGAGCTGCTGTGAGCGGCCGTCCAATGGCCAGTGAGCAACTGCCTCAACCAGGAAGAGCGCAATGATAATACCAACATGGGCCAGTGAAGCGATGTCCTCCACAACTAGACTGAAGAACAGGACAGCAACTTGTCTGTTCCCCTCCCCCAATTCCCCAATAAAATCTTTTTAAAAATCGAGTGATTTGGTTGAGTTTTGGAGATTTTACAAGTTGAAGGTGGAAGACCAAACTGCATTTTCGCCATATTTTACTGTTTTAAAAATCATGCTATTGAGATATAATTCGCATGCCATACATTTCATCCATTTCAAGTATATAATTCAATCGTTTTTAGGATATGCAGTATTCTCCAACCATTGCCACAATCAATTTTAGAACATTTCATCACTCCCCAAAAGATACCCTGTACCCATTAGTAGTCCTTCTCCATTTCCCTTCAACACTTGCTCCCCGTCCCATCCCCCCCGCCCGCCACCCCAATGAGCAATCACTAATCTACTTTATGTCTCTATAGATTTGCCATAGTGGACATTCATGTAAATGCAATCACACAATATGTGGCCTTTTTTGTATGGGTTCTTTTACTTAGCATGTTTTCAAGATTCATCCATGCTGTAGCAGGTATCAGTACTTCATTCCTTTTTACTGCTAAAAATATTCCATGTGTGGATGAATCACATTTTATTTATGCAATGATCAGTTGATGGACATTTAGGTTGTTTCCATTTTTTTACTATTATTAGTAATGTTATAAGCACTCATCTATGTACACAAGCTTTTCAGTGAAGATGTTTTAATTTCTCTTGGGTATATGCCTAGGCGTGAAATTGCTCTACCATACGGCAACTCTGTTTAACCTTTTAAGAACTACCAGACTGTTTCCAAAAGGGCTGCACCATTTGACAGTCCCACCAGCAGTGGATGAGGGTTCCAATTTCTCCATACCCTTGTCAGTATCTGTCAAGTATCTGTTATTATCTGTCTTTCTGATTATAGCCATGCTAGTGAGTATGACATGGTATCTCATTATGGTTTGAATCTGCATCTCCCTAGTGACTAATGATGTTCAGCATCTTTTCATGTATTATACTTACTGGCCATTTGAATATCTTCTTTGGAGAAATATCAATTCAGATTCTTTGTCCATTTTAAATTATCTTTTTATTATTGAGCTGTGAGAGTTCTTTATATATTATAAAAACAAGTCCCTTATCAGATAAATGATTTGCAAATATTTTCTATATTATGGGATGCATTTTTACTTTTCTGAAGGAGTCCTTTGAAGCACAAAAGTTCTTAATTTGATCAATTCCAATTTGTTAATTTTTCTTTAGTTGAAGCCTAAACCCCCAATGTGACTGTAATTGGATAGGAGGCCTTTAGAGAGGCAAATAAGTTTAAATGAGGTCATAAGGGTAGGGTCCTAACACAGTAGGGACTGGTATCCTTACAAAAAGAGACATCAGGGGCACACACACAGAGAAAAGGCCATGTAAAATTATAGCAGAGAATGTGGCTGTCTGCAAGGCAAGAGGGCTCACCAGAAACCAGCTCTGCTGACATCTGGATCTTGGACTTCAGCTTCCAGGACTGTGAGAAAATAAATTTCTGTTGTTTAAGTCACCTATTCTGTAGTATCCTGTTATGGCAGCCCTAGCAGGTTCATAGTGTTTTAGAGTTTTCTCCTTACATTTAGGTCCATGATTCATTTTTGAGTTAATTTTTGTCTGTGGTGTGTGGAAGAAGTCCAATTTCATTCTTTTGCCAGTCTTCCCAGCACCATTTGTTGAGAAGGCCATTATTTCTCCATTGAATGTGGGGTATTGAAGTCTCCAACTATTGTTTTTGTTTTTTGGTTTGTTTTTAGCTGAGCCATCCTGCCACCTGTTGGCAGCTCAGCGGTAGCTCAGCTCGGGCTGGGAATCAAACCGGCGACCCTGTTGCTCAGAGCTTGCACTCTTTGAGCGAGCTCTTAACCAACTGAGTCACTCAGCCAGCCCTTTCCAACTATTGTTAAATTATCTATTTCTGCCTTCAATTCTGCCAGATTTTCCTTCATATATTTTGGGGGCTCTGTTGTTAAATGCTTATGATTATAATTGTTATACCTTCCCAATGGATTGATCCTTTTACCATTCTAAAATATCCTTCTTCAACTCTTATAAGCCTCTTCAGTATATTTCAGCTCAAAATGAAAAACCACAGGGATATTTAGTCACTTTTTGCTCTGTAGAAAAACACTCCGGAATTTGTATTAAAAGAATATTAGAAAGGGAGTTATAGCTGCTGTTCTATTTAAGTAAATAAAACCTAAAAACATGTTTATTCAGGGAGAAACTACCCCTCCAAAAGAAGGGAGTGTGTGGGCAGCCATATTACAACTGTAAGAAAAGGTTATTCAGGCCCTGAGCCATGTTCTACAGCAGGGGTCGACAAACTTTTAAGACGGAAGAGCCGCCAGGGGTCAGCAAACTGCAGCTCGCGAGCATGTGGCTCTGAAGTAAAATTGAAAATGAAAATAAAACTATCATAGTTTCATTTATAAATTTTTTAAAGAATATTATTCACATAATGGTGATTATGTAAAAATATATTTATGGCTCTCGAATAATTTTTAGATTGTTATGAGGGACAGGATTGACTCTTCCAGGGGTCGGCAAACTTTTGAGATGGAATGTACCCAGAGCCGCATGTGGCTCGCGAGCCGCAGTTTGCCGACCCCTGATCTAGAGGGAAAAAAAGGGAGACTTTATATACCAAAAACATATTTAAGCAAGAAATGGTAAAGAAGAGTATTCTGGGCTTATTCTCACCCTGAATGCCTTTAGTACCAAGGAGCTCTGTAACCAGACAGGAAGATAAAGAAACTGAAATGTCAAAAATGTACAATTGTGAGAAGTGCTTTTACTTACCTCAGGAAGATCTGGCAATGGTCCTGTTTAATTTACAAACTGAATGTAATCAGATTCATTGTCTTCCCCAATTTAGGAGAAATAAAAGGGTATTATGTTGGTTCTTACACTTTCCTTTTTCAGGTAAAGCATCTAAAGGTAATAACAAAACCATCCGAAAAGGGTGTATTATTCAATAATATAAAACAAACATTTGAATTCTGATTCCTAAGTTAATTCCTTTAATATAATTTAGATGCCTATAGACAGATGGCTTGTTTATAATATATCGATAAAGAGTAGTATAAAGTAGGTGATTCAATTTATGTTCATCGTAACTATAGGCTTGCCAGTACATAGTATGAGAACAAGCAATAAACCCGAGTCCTTCTTTCCCATCTCACAGTATCTGAGAATTAATAAAAGACAAAAACACCCATCTAGAGAAAAGCTATCCCAGATTTCCTGGCTCTCAACTTAAAAAAATTAATTAGTACGCCTGACTTGTTTCTCAATATAAAAGAATGCCAACTAGATCTCAAAAACTTGTTTCTCTGTATAAAATTTACAAACTATTCTGTTTCCTTTGGGCAATGTAAAAAGCTATGTTGTTTTCCGGCCTTTGGCTCCTCCAAAGGCCAGATGCTATAGCAGGTGCCCCAGGCCGCCATGACTCCCAGTACCTCTCTGCTGGTGCTCACCTGAGGCAGTCATTTGTGCTAAGAAGAGCAGGTACACAGAGGTAGCATCCAGCTGCAGGTGTCCCCACTGGTCATCGCCCACTACAGTGGCACAGGTTTTGGTGTTGTACTTGGCATGCAGACTGTCCTTGGTGCTCTGACTATACTTGAAGGATTCTACTTTATCCACCTGAAGAAAACAAAAACAGTAAAAGACGGCCATGCAGAAAAATCCACCTGCATGCCATACTTCTGTAGTATTCTAACTCATATCACGGCATTTGGTCTTCAGGAAATCGTGGATATTTAAAATGCATTGTTAAGTCTTTTCCCTATACTAATGCAACTAGAAAAGCTGCCGTTGCTGTTTTATAATTTAAGCAATTTACTGAGAGAATAATACCAGTCAAAACCAGCTATTTCCTATTCATTTCCTCTCTTTTACTCTTCAGATAGTTGTGTTTTTGTTTTTGTTTGTTTGTTTGTTTGTTTTGCCACATACTGTAGATACAAACTGAGATGCAGAGTAGCTAAGTGAGAATAGCTTAGTAACAGATAATTGAGTTGTGAAAAAGACACATCTGTTCCTGAAACAGAGGTAGGAAATTTAAGGGAAATGCGAACAAGAGAATGTATGTTGAGGGCGTAATGAAAAGAGCTGGGGAGAGATACACAGAGTGACAGAGAAAAGATATGAAGTCAGAAAGGAAACATGGTGCAAGGGACAAGTGAAAGACTCAGTTCCCGACACTTGGACTCGATATATGACAGTAGCCATGATACCTTTAAACATGGCTCATGAAAGTAGTGACTTTAAATCCATTTGGTAAGGTACAAAATGCAAATATCTAGAATACATACCAAAAAAAAAGTAGCAAAGGGGAAAAAATGATGGCCATGAGATAGCCCCATAGAGACAGCAGTGGTAAAGGAGTTCAGAAGTCTAAAATTGATTTTTTACTTTAGATTTGTTGTATGTTTGTGAATGGTCACTTTATTAATCTGGGCCTCAGTTTCTCCTTCTAATAAAATGTAATATTGGTTTCAAGAAACTCTGTTCAGATTCAAGGTGTGTAACTTTTGTAAAGATCGTCTAGGATAAAGGGAAAACACTCTTTGTACTAAAACTGTTTTGAATGGAAAATATTATAAACAAACCTAAAAGATAAATCATAGGCTGTTAAAAATTATTTGCAGTATATATGACAAAGGATTAATATCCATAATGTACAGGAACTATTCAAATAGGCAAGAAAGACACAGCTCCAAAGAAAAGTAGTCAAAGGACCTAAAAGACAATTAACAGAAGAGGAAATGCAAAATTTTAATTTACACATAAAAGAATGCTCAACTTCACTCAAGATCAGGAATATGCAAATTAATGCAATGAGATGTAAGGCCATGGCCGCTTATCTCCAATCACAAAATCTGAAACACTTCCAAACGTTTTTTTTTTTCCCCTAAGTTTTGCACCAAAATTCGTTTGATGGTAACACTTGATTCAGATTGACATGGGGCTATTTGTAGTTTTATTTATTTTATTAGTGTGGAAATGCATTTGGAAGTGTTTTTGGTAATAGAGTGCTGTTGTGGACCTGCTGAGGGCATAACATAGTACATGGTATATGCATTGTACTACCTCCGAAAGTCTGAAAAACTCTGAATTGTGAAATAGAGCTGGTCCCAAGGGGTTCAGATGAGAGTTTATAGACCTGTATCATCTTTTACTCAATATGCATAATTGCATGTACAGTAATGAGGAAGTATATTTAAAAATCATTTGTAGAGGGATTAAAAAAAGACTGGAAGGAAGCATTCCAGTGGTAACTGGGTGGCAAAATTATGTTTGACATTTCCCCCCTTGGTTCTACAAATTTTCTAAAATGAGTGAGTTTTATTTGTGAAGCTATGAACATTCCCTAAGGGGTAGAGATACAATTCCAATGCGCTTTTATTAGAGAGGGCGCTGTTAGCAACACCATACCTGTCTGATCATGCAGTGCAGCAGTCCTCTCATCAGCTTGACTACACTCTGCAGAAATAAATGGAAACAAGACCGTTATAAACATCCCCAGATGCAGAACACTTACTCAGCAACTGCACTTGGTACATGACCTTTTCAGAACAAGTAACCCTATCCTGGGTTCCTATTTACATGGCATTTACACAGAAGAGCAGATTGCAGCTAAAAGTGGAATCAAAAGCTGCACTTGGTGACTCCTTCAAGTAAAAAAAAATCCATCTTCTAATAGGTTTATATAAAACTAAGTGAGCCATCCTATTAGAGGATATTCTACCTCAAGAAAATGGGCAGGTCAGTTAAAAAATCATAAAGCTATGAGGATATTCTAAAATACATCTTATGGCCTACAAAAGCCAACATCATCACTTTTATTTTTTCTAAACTAGCCAAGACTTATCTTCAAGAGTCCATAGCAATATTAATCGGGAAATTTTCCCTAAAAAATTCATGATCTTCAATTCAGAAGAACTATAAAGTGGAATTGTTAGTACAACTCAACCTCTTTTTCATGAAAAAAAAAACCCAGAAACTTCTAAGTCTTAAGTCATCACTATTTCTCTTAGAAGGGCTTGGCAATTTCTAAAGTAGTTTTCTAATTACAGCACTCCAAAATTCTGATTGCCAAGCATATACTATCCTAGTTGGTATAATAAAGTAATAATAATTAAATTTCATTATAATACAGTATAGTAATACTATATTATACTAGTTATACATGACAGTAGAAGGGCCCTTCAACGGCTTCTCCATTTCTCTGAGCTTTCTGTTTCACAGCTGAGAAGAAATACAACCAGGTTACTCCAGGGAATGCTGGCTCAGAGGTGGCTTCAGGACACATCTGAAAATCAATCTACAATACTTGGGAGCCGCATCGTTCTGTTGTTCCTTCAACACACTCAAGTGGGGACCACAAGCAATATGTACGATCAGGATAAGTGCCTATTAAATTGTGCTCCAATTATTTATGAAGGATTTTATTGAGGGAAAAATAAAGTGTTCCATTGGGAGAGTAACCTTTTTAAAGTAATTTCTGTCTGTAAATGGTCTCCTCCCCTGACAGATGTGGGGGGGGTGAGAGAGAGCACACAAGAGAATGATCTTGTCACCTTTTAAAGCATGAAGCATTTATTATAACGTAATGAAGCTGACTACAGCCCCTACATCCATTATTCAGCCCTAATGAAAGACACCGTCCTTTTAATATACTGTTACATAAAACATATGACACAGCCTCCTCACTCTGTAGGGAGATTTTATTCAATTCTGAATTGGCTTCTACATGTCACCACATACTCACAGGTTTCTATCACATCCTTTCAACTCTCTTTACCATCCAGCCCTGTTACTCCCACTTACATTTCCTTTCATTTAAACAGAAAACCTGGGGAATCATGGACCCAGTGGAGGATTGCTGATTGCCATCCATTTTTGTCCTCCTGGATTAGCCGTAGTCCCAACTTCCAAGTCAGGATAAAATTAATAGGAAGCATGGGGAGGTAGCAATAAAGGGAGGTATCTGTACTTTGTTATTGCCCAAACTGGCCATATTCTGATTCACATGCACTAGGTGCCATTAATTATACATTTATTCACATACCAGGGCTTCTAACCATACCAAATGCCATGCTCCTCTCACCTACTCCTTTTGAGAATATAGATGTATGCATTTAAGAATGATTATATAAGTACCTATAACTATACACAACCAAATCTACGTAACTACTACTATCTTCCTCTTTTTCCAGGTATATTCACAATCAAATATTTATTGAGCATCTAAAATATGCAAAGCACTCTACCAGGCTTTGTGGAACATAAAGACAAGGGAGACAGGACAAATATGTTCTAAAAAACTAAACTACAAACATAATGTACCTAATAATTCTTAGCTACCCTTTAAAACCCAACTCCTCTGTGAACCTTTACTTGCCTTGTTCAAGGGAAATGAACACTCCCACCACATCTGTGTGTTCCCACAGAACTTTGTACTTATCTCCTATATCTATAGTACCTACAGTATCTGTCCTAATGTTTTATAACTATTTGTTTATATAGCTCTCTCCCTCATCAGACAACGAACTCCTTAAAGGGACACACAGACACAGACACTCACACACACACACACACATTCCATGTCTGCAAGTAATTCTCAATTTTTTCTTGTTTCTTAACAAGAAAAATAATGTACATACACACGTGCTTAAAGAGAAGATACAAATATGACAAAATGTTAACTAGTGAATGTAGATAAAGAATATATGTACATATGTTCATTTTACTATTCCTACAACTTTTCTGTAAATGTAAAATTTTCAAACAAAAATTCAGAGTGAAATATAAACATTTTGTCCCACTTCATTTCTTATATCTATTACAGGGCCTGGCACATGACAATTACACAAAGTCTGCTAAGTAAAAAAGTGAACATGCTGAATGGCTCAGACCACAAGTGATCTAGAAGTCCCAAGAAAGTAGTCCTGAGAAATGTGTGATCGCTAAGTGGCCTATGAGGACAGGAGCCAAGAAAAACTGGGATAGGTTCAGATCGGGAGGGACATGCATCACAAGTGGATGCAGCAGCTCATATAAAGATTTGGAGGTGGGATGTCCATAGTTCCCACGGACGGAAAATTTAAAAAGACTGAATGTGAAGTCGTAAGACCCAGGTTGTATTCACGGCACTGCCAAATTCCAGCTTCAATCCTTTCCCTTGTAAATTGGGGAAAATAATACCTAATTTAGAGGGTGTTGTGAGGATATAAAATACTCGTAATAATGGGCACTTATGTAGTGCAATGAAAAGTATTTACAGGAATGCCAGGTACAGTATTTTTATTAAGGAATTGTTAGAGGAGTAATCTGGCTGGAAATGGGGGTATAATCTTTGGTACCAGCATGACATAATATAGAAAAAGCAGGCTAGGACCAAACCCTAGAGCGCCTTGCCTGTCAATCCAAAACATTTAGATTTTACTCGTTGGTAAGTAAGAGCCACAGAAAGACTATTGAGAGTGGAAATGATATAATTTAAGTGTGGTTTTCACAACACTGTTAAGTGATCAGGGTTTTGACTAGGGCTGAGGCAGAAGGAACAGAAAGGAGAGGATGGATTCAAGAAAAACTGTAATAATCAACAGACTTTCATCTGCATGTATCAAAAGGATAAAAGGGCGAGTCAAAAATCACCCTAAAGGCCGCACTTTTCAAATACTGTTCTATAGAACACTAGTCTAAGAAAACCTGAAAAGGCTGTAAAATTCACCCCCATCTTAGATTCAAAATGCACATGAGCACATCAAAGGCTCTGAGAAATGGAGTAAAGAAACCTGCAGGCCTGGCCTAGTGGCGCGTTGGTTAGGCGTTGGCTTGGGACGCCAGCTCTGAGCAGCAGGGCCCCGGGTTGGATCCCACATGAGGGCCAGTGACGCTGCCCTCTACAGCTAAGATGGTGAACAACAGCTTGACCTGGAGCTGGGCTGCCGTGAGTTTCTGGCAATGGCGTAGGCTGCAGTGGGGCTGCAGTGAGCTACTGTGAGCAGCCAGCAGCCAGCGTGAGCAGCCGTCCAATGGCCAGCGACTCATCTGCCTCGGCCGGGAAGAGCATAATGATAATACCAACATGGGCCAGTGAAGCGACGTCCTCCACAACTAGGCTGAAGAACAAAAGGACAGCAACTTGTCTGTTCCCCTTCCCTGATTCCCCAATGCTGCTCTCCTCCCCCAATTCCCCAATCAAATCTTAAAAAAAAAAAAAGAAACTTGCAGTGTAACATAGGCCCAAACTTAACTGACTTGGTGTTTCATGGAACACACTATGGGAAATGCTCTAAGTCAGCGGTTCTCAACCTTTCACAGGAGTCACCTAAGACCATCAGAAAACACATATTTTCGACCGTCTTAGGACCCGAGACACAGCTCCTCTATCCGTCTCCAGGCCCACATGCAGATACGCCCACATACGAGTACCCGGCGACCCCTGTGAAAGGGTCGTTCGGGTCATGACCCACAGGTTGAGAACCACTGCTCTAAGTGGTGTTGCCCAGGCGACTGGTGGGCTGTGGACCCTCGCAAGAGAAAAAGGGATGTTTGGTGAGTTGCTGTTGTTTGTTTTTATTATAGTGGGGCAGTTGTTTCAGACATATTGAGTTTGAGAAGCCACAGGATATGCAGGTGCAACTGATTAGAAGACAAATGAAAATCAGGGTTTGACATTGAAGTGAGGTCACAGTTAAAGATGAAGCTTTGGCAATGGAATTGTAATAGATAAGCATGATATCGGGGGTGGGAGGGCAATAGATGGGGGGAGGGGGTTTGTTACTTTGTGAGGGTGAAAAGGGTAACTATTGCATTGTTCTGTACACCTGAAACTAACAATAAAAAAATAAAAATAAAAAAAGATGAAGCTTTGGAATGATTGGCTTGGGAAAGTTCACACAGTCATGGGAAAATCTGTTTTAATTTAGACAGTAGGTGAGAATTTAATCCATGGAGTCATTGGACTTAATCTATGGTCATTTATCCATAGATCAGTGGATGCACTTTAGAATAGCCTGGGTAATTTATTTAAAATATTGATGCCTCCGGGTCTCCACTCCTAAATTGTTCTAGGGTGGGGATCAGTCAAGGTGCTTCTTTAAAAGCTTCCCAAGTGATTGCACTGCACAGCCCTCTGGTTAGATTTACTCAAGTAGATTAGGGACAAATACAGCTCACACCCTGTTTTTGCAAATGGAGCCTGAAGGAGCGGAACCTTGCTCATTCATTTATGTACTGTCTCTGGCTGTTTTGCATAATAATGGAAGAGTTGAGTAGTTGGGGAGAGACTACATGTGACCCACAATGCTGAAAATATTTACTATCTAGCCCTTTATAGACATGGTTTTCTCATCCCTGGTCTGAATGAACTCTGAGTCAGGTTTGAGAGCAAAATTAATGAGACCTAATTAAAAAATCTGTTTTAATTCATAATGAAAATTCACAGACATTTTAGAATTCCCAGAGAAATATTTCTTTTTTGATGTTTTCCATTGCCACAATGTGTTTCAGACAGTCCAAAGTGATTGTTGAGGTGGTATGAAAAATATTTTGGAGCTATGGGAAAAATTATTTAATGGAACATTAAAATTTTAGAATGAACAATTCAATGTTTCCCTAATTTTTTCCCCTTCCTCTGTTAAATTCTTTCTACCTGGGCACATTAGGAAAAGTGTCAACTTTGCAGAATGATTGGTCAACAAGGAGACATCAGATTTTCTCTAATATTGAAAAAAATTGGTCAAATTGTACCAAGAATGGAATCTTGGGTATTATTCCACTGATATTAATTTCTAGCAAAACAAAACAAACAAATAAAATGCTGAGATCAAAATAGCAAAACATTAGAGTAGGATATAGGATTTGAGTAGTGGGGTGGAGAACAGTATTACAGGTGAGTTTTTTTTAACACTCCTCTAAATTTTCCAAATTCATACAATGGTTATGTGTTATTTCTGTACGTCACAGAAATACTGCACTGTTCTTCCTGGGCTAGAGCAAAAACTCCAACATTTTTTTCTGGTGGACCTGAGCACCTCCCAATCATGGCTTGAAGGAATAACGAATGCCTGCTAAATGCCTGCTATGACAGAGGACAACACGGTGCAACTTCCCTATTGCCAAGGACTGCATCCCACAACATGATGGGGCCCTTAAAAAACAACCAGATCTCAAAATTCTGATTTATACATGAAGACTGGAGCTCAGCTTGCCCAAGTCTGAGGGACAGCACTTGAGGAAATGGTCAGTATAGAATCTTATCTACTAATGGAAAAGAATTTGCATACGCCTTATAATTGATAGCAGAGTATCTCAACATGAAGGCCACAGTATTGTTTTCTTGGTCATTCAAAAGGATGCAGCAACCTGTGTTTAAATAGGTCTGAAAAGGTTGCTTCTTTACAGAGAGGAAGAGCCCTAAAAGTTAGCTTAAAGGCTAGCTCACTCTGGCCTTATATTGCCCTGGAGGTGCGGGGGGATGGGGAGGGACAAGTTCTAAAACAGTGGCCATAGGTATAAAAATCAAGAAATAAGCAGTCTTCACTTGTGTCTAATTGGGAAGGTCTGCTAATGTGTGTCAGTTACCCTCATTCGAATATCACCTATCATTTTCAAAACTGAAGAAAAATGGTAGATACCTGTCCTCAAACATTCTTCTCAATGAGAATAAATATGCTGGAGACTGCGAAATACACTTACTTAGAAAGAGGACTATACATTTCAGGAAAGATCCTAGGACAGGATTTTCCACTGTAACAGAACAGACTGTTCGCTCTTCCCATGAATCAGCAAGTTTCAAGTTTTTGCTCCAAAAACAAAAATAAGTACAATCCAGGAAAGATTTTTGGAATGTAATTTCAGGAAGGTGAAGAAAGAAGGAGAAAGGCTAAATAAGGCTCTTACCTCCTGGGGGTTGGGCTACATGTTTCCTTCAACCCCACCCCCACCCCCCACCCCCACCTACGCCACACCTCCAAATCTGTCTGCCTTTTTATTTTCAGTACCTGCTCGAGTTCATAGGCCTTTGCCTTATCTTCATCCCGGTCTGCATTCTTCCGATAGGCCAGTCCCAAACCCCACACAGCCAATATGCTGTACACATTGTCCCGGACCCAGGCATCTTTCTGATCGTAGCTGGCTGGAAGCAAGCCAGTCACTGGATTCTGCAAGGCCAAGAAAAAGTGGAGAGGCCAGGTGTTAGGAAAGAAGGCGTCAGGTGGGTTACTTGGGGATTTTGGTCTTTCTTCTACTTCCACGCTCCTGAGTGTTATTATAACCGCCTCTTCTGACAAAGTGCAAGCAAATGGTATCTTAAACAGGGGGAAAGAGCTGGCTGAAGGCTTACAAGTCTGAAATGTGGGCATTATTAAAAGAAAGGCAGTGTTTTAACTTTCCAGTTAGAATGAGCTATCAACGAAAAACCAGCTAAAAAAGTAGGAAAGATATAATTAACAGTACATATGAAGGTACATCAAATCTTCAAAACAGTCTAGTCTTAAAATGGCTAAATGTACTCTGTCTTTTCTTTGGCGGGAGGGGAAGGAGATGACGCCGAAACCTGGGGCTCGTCGTCTATGTACGTCTTTCAACACATCTTTCAACTATGCGTCCTGAACCCAGTTGTGGCTTGTGGGGCAGAGGGGTAAGAGGGCCCGACTCCGGTTCCGCTCCTGCCCCAGCACCTGTTTTCTTCAGGGTCCTTCCCGACTTCGCCGGCTAGGGGGCAGGAGAACCTGTTACACTCACACACGCACACGCTCACCCACGGTCTCCGTCCAGGTCGTCACACTGCACACGCTCAGCGATTTAGGGCAACACTTCACGTACCTGGTGGCACAGGATGGTCTGATGTACCAGCCTAGCGTAGCCGTCCAGCCGGACCCCAGAGTTACTCCGGCTTCTCATGGCGCCGCGTGTCCAATCCCGTCAGAGAAACGGCTCGGGTGCCGCAGACGCGTTCGGCCCTCCCAGGAAGGAGGCTCCCCGCGGCCGCGCCTTCGCAATGGGGAGCCCGAGCGCCAGGCCCCGGCAGAACCGTTCCGCGGCTGAGGCGTGGGGCAAGCTGTCCCGGCCACGGCGGCCTCCAGAGCACCAGCCTACCGTGGTCGGGGGCCCTTGTCAGCGCTTCTCCCACCCTCACGCCCGTGCGGCCTCCGCGTGTGGCTCCCGCAGCCTCCGCTGAAGGCCCGGAGACCGCCGCGGCCCAGAGCGTCCCAGCGGCCCGGTTCTCGACCGCGGCCGCCGCGCCGCCTCCACCTTGCAGGAGCGGCGAGCTGGAGGCGGGGCAGGCGCCGCGGGGTCCCGGCAGCTGCGCGCTGCGCCGCCGGGCCCGCCCCGCCCGCGCCCGAGAAATGTGTCACCGTCGGCAATGTGCTTTCAGAGGTTTATTTTCGAAACATCTCAAGTGAGGATTTCAGTTTTCCACACTTGCTGTGTACACAGGGTGTTGAGGAAACTGTTTCTTTTCGCGTCTTCTGCGAGAGTCGTTTCCGGAACCCTTGGTGACTTCTAAGCTAAAAGGAAAGACGCACATTTGCGTTCAAGGCCTAACTAACGAACTGGACTTTCCGGGTCTTTATTATATTTTATACTTTTGAGTAAAAGCTCCGATTAAACTCCTCACTCCTATCCAAACCAAACACGAAAGAGCTCCCTAAGGTACTTCAGTGCCTTCGAAAGTGGCGAATCAGAGGGGCTTGGAGGAAGTGGAGCCCCGGCAGGGACCTGGGCAGTGGCAGCAGTGCCTCGGGGCGGCTCTGGCGGGCGAAGCGCTGAAGGAGGTTGTGTAACTATTTTGCAAGGCTCCGTCGTGCTCCTTGTAGGTCACAAGGCTGAGGCAACAACGACTCACTTGCAAATAAAAAGAAAGGGAGACTAGAAAAGAAGCAGGCTACTCGGTCCGCACCCGCCGGCTGTTCTGTGCCCCCAACCCCCACCGCTTGATCTGCTTATCTAAACCCTTCAGATCTTTCAAAGCTGCATTCAAGTACCACCTGCTCTGGCAACCTCCGGATTAAGACAATTAGACCAGGTGGCCTTCCAAGTGCTAGCTCTGAGAATCTGTGATTCTAAACCTTCCCTAGCCACCTCACCCAGGCCACAGTAATTTTGCATGTTCCTTTATCTTTTTATTTCTCTAAATGTACTCTCTCCTTTTAAGCTCACTCCGTTCCAACCGCACCCTCACCTCCTCCCAAAGTAACACAAATGCCACCACCTCCGAGGTAACTAGCAATATTTGGTAACACTGCTGATTAAGGAGCGAATCTCAGTGATAACACTTAGAATTCTGAAGCAGTTTCCATCACTAGCTATGCAAACACTGTGACTGGCAAATAACAAGCCCCTTCAATGCCCAGGTACACAGGAGCAGAGACAAATTCTTTTCAGGAAAAGCTACTTCATTTTCGAGGAAGCAAGGAGTTACCCATCCTGCTTTGCCCCCAACTCCCTGATATCTTCCCCTCATCTTGTAGCCTCAAAAGCCCTTTCTCTATCCTTATCTCCTTCAAGCTACTGCCCTCTCTTTTTCTTCACCTCACCATCATTTAAAGATGTTTTAAAAATATTAAAGTAATATATGGTCACTAAAGAAACCTTGGGGGCCGGTCGAGTGTCACATTGGTTAGGAGTTGGCTTGGGACGCCTGCTCTGAGCAGCAGGGCCCCAGTACAGATCCCACATGAGGGCCAGTGATACGGCCCTCCACAGCTAAGATGCTTAACAACAGCTCGACTTGGAGCTGGGCTGCCGGGAGTCACCGGCGACAGCGTAGGCTGCAGTGGGGATCCCGGCAGCCGCCATGAGCTGCCAAGAGCAGCCGTAAGCAGCCGTCCAATGGCGGGCGACCAATCTGCCTCACCCAGAGAGCACAATGATAATACCAACATGGGCCAGTGAAGCGACATCCTCCACAACTAGACTGAAGAACAAAAGGACAGCAACTTGTCTGTTCCCCTCCCCCAATGCTGTTTCCCTCCCCTGATCTCCCAATAAAAATCAATCAATCAATCAATCAATAAGTGAAAACTTGGAAAGTATAGAAAAGTAAAGCAAATCACTCATAATTCCTTCACACGTACAGCCACCTGTTAATATTTTACTTTTTTCTAGTCTTTTTATTCCTTCTGCACAGACCACTCCCCAAAGTTATTTAGAAATATGAATAGATTAGTAGTGCCAGACATAGGGTGTCACCAAAAAAGGTCAGTGGCTGGCTATCAAGAGGCCTTGCTGGATGGCATTACCTTAGTGCTTTCAACCTCAGTCCAGGCTGGGCCTTCTCATGCAGTCTCAGAACTTGATCTCATCAGGGTTCCAGAACTGGTCACACTCAGGAGGCTGACTCATGCTGATTACCACACAAGAGACTGATATATGAAAACCAGGATGCTAGCTGATAATGAGAAACGGAATTGTCACAGTTTATATTAGCCTGACCACCACATTTCCCCCCCCCCACCCATTAATAATATATAAGCCAGACTCCTTACCAAGTGCTAATGTATTCTATACAAGAACCCTATTAAGCAAATACTATCATTAACCCCATTCTAGAGATGGAGAAATTAAGGCACGTGAGGATTAAGTAACTAACAAGTCTGTTTTGTCAATGTTGGCTTCACTGACTCTCCCTTTCCTACTCTTCCTTGGCTCACTGACACATTCTTCTTTAGATATATCAAAATTGTCAAGCAAGTTATATTCAAGTCTTGCCATTCTAGAGGCCACTCTGTTTCTTAAAGGTGATTTTCCCATTTGATTCATTGTACACTAATTTGTAGTTTAACTCAAATAAACTTTTATTTCCAAGTTCCTGGGAATATTTTATTATTGCTCCCTCATATGACCTTAAAGTTTTAATCACTAATTTTCAAAAATCCAAAAATTCTGAAACTTCACATTTTATAGAATTTTCCATGGTTTTACATTTCATGTTAGTGTCTGCATCAATCCTTTCTCTAGTAGATGTCCCACAGTTTGCTTAGCTATTCTCTTACTAATTAATCCAGTAGCCCCCTCTTACCCCAGGGGTATCATTCCAAGACGCCCAGTGGATTGTGAAACCGAAGATAGTACTGAACTCTAGTATTCTGTGTTTTTCAATACAGACGTAACTATGATAAAATTTAATTTATGAATCAGGCACCGTAAGAGATTAACAAGAATTACTAATAAAATAGAACAAATACAACAATATACTGTAATTAATAAGACCTGGGTAGGACAGAGCAGTACTGTCAAAGATTTCATCACAGTACACAGGATGGCACACAATTTAAAATTTGTGAATTGTTTATTTCTGGAATTTTCCATTTGATATTTTCAGACAGTGGTTGATTGCAGGAAATGGAAATCTCACAAAGAGAAACCGTGGATAAGGGGGACTACTGTAATAAATCTTTCATTATTACAGTTCTTGAAAATAAAATAGCCCATGTACTATCTCCATTATTTCCCATTCACTCTCTTTAAATTTTTAAAAATTACATAAATATATATGAACACATTCTTCAGGGAAAAAAGTTAAAATGTTACCGATAAGGTCAAAGTTACCTGTGTCTATCTCCCAAAATCACAGTCTCTTTTATTTCCCTTCCCAAATGTAACCACTGTTATAGGATTGGTTTATATCCTTTCAGATGTTTTTCCTATGGTTTTACATATACATGTAGAAATGCATACAAAGTATTGTTTTCTATGTATTCTTTTAATACCTATTGTTGTGCAGATTGCCTTATTCATCCAAGATTATGTCATGGACATCTAGTCATGTCACTACATAGAGATCTACCTCATATGCCATGGTTTATGTAGGCATTCCTCTATGCATGAGCATTTAGTTTCTTTCCAGGCTAGAACTCTTGACAACCTTGAACATACATACATTTCTTGTGAATGCATGCAGGTGTTTTGGAAATAGGCATTTAAATTTTTAACATAATCATTTAAATGATAAAGCTATTTAAATTATCTGCACCAACCAGTAGTACATGTAAGGCTCCCCAAGCCTGCCCTGCTCTATCCACAGTTTTCCCATTGCAGTTGATGGCAACTTTATTCTTTGTTATTCAAGACAAAATCCTTGGAGTATTTCTTAACACCTCTCTCTCTCCCACCTATGTCCAAACTTTAAGAAACCCTGTTGGTTCTACCTTCAAAATATATCCAGAAGCCTACCATTTTTCACTGCCTCAACTGATATCACTTTGGTTTGAACCAACATCATCTCTCCCTTGGATTACTGCAAAAACTTCTTAACTAGTTTTCTTGCATTTACACTTGCCCTTTTCCCCAGGCCCATTTTCTGTACAGCTCTCTAGACTCCCTCCTTCTGTTGTATCCCTCATTCACTTGGCTCCAGCAGTAGTGGTCTTGCTGTTTTTCCAATATGCCCACCATACTTCCACTTTAGGGCCTTTCTCTAATTCTTCCTCTTGCCTGGAACACTGTTTTCCCAGATATTCACTTGGCTAACTTCCTCAGCTACTTCAGGTCTTCTTCACTCAACTCACACCTTGTCAATGAGGTCAAGCATGATCACGCTATCTAGTACTACCACTTGATACTACCACCTGACTACCTGTTTTACTATTGAAGTTTAATTTTTACAATATGTCTCTCCTTGATAAAATACAAGCCCCATCTGGGCACGGGGATCTTGGTGTGTTATGTTCAGTGATTTACTCCAAGTGCCTAGAACAGCACCTGGCACATGGTAATTGGTTTGTTTTGTTTTGTTTTGTTTTATTGGAGAAGTGGGGGAAGGGGAACAGACAAGTTGCTGTCTTTTTGTTCTTCGGTCTAGTTGTGGAGGACGTTGCTTCACTGGCCCAAGTTGGCACCATCATTGCACTCTTCCCGGGCGAGGCAGATCAGTCGTGGGCTTCTGGAAGGCCGCTCACGGCGGCGGCTGGCTACACACGGTAGCCCATGGCAACCTGCTGCTACAGGGGCTGCAGCCTACGCCGTCGCAGGCGACTCACGGCAACCCAGCTCCAGGTTGAGCTGTTGTTCAGCATCTTATCTGTAGAGGGCAGTGTCACTGGCCCTCATATGTGGGATACGGACCAAGGCCCTCTGGCGTCCCAAGCCAGCTCTTAACCAACACGCCACTCGGCCGGCCCTGGCACATGGTTATTGTTGAATAAAATTTCCAGACATTTTCCTATGAATTTACGTACATATATACAGGCCAAGAGAAATAACAATAATAGTAATAGGGTACATTTTTATGTCTTATACATGACCTTCAAGACAACTCAGGTGTCCCCTCCTACCAGCTTGGGTTAAGCACCTGTTGTTACATTCCCCTCAGTCATAGCACTTGGTGCACTAGATCGTGATTATCTGTTTCCCTCATTAGACTATGAGCTCCTTGAGGCTAGGAATTATGGTTTATTCATCTCTGTATCCCCAGGGGATTACTCATAGCAGGCACATAATATGTGTTGAATGGATTCATGTGTGAGTGAATGACTGGCAAAAGGTTATTTCTACTTTGTCAGTACTGTAGCCTGTTATAGAGCTGTGTCTTACTCTCAGCAAGGTCAATATAAAAATACAAGAAAATGCAGCTTTACTCAAAAGATGTAACAGTTTGCTTTAAAATTAGTTAATTTATAAAATTACTCACAAGATAATTTTTCTTAACAGCAAGTACCTTTAGTGCAGAAGGAAAGAGGTAAACCTACCTTTTCTTTAGCTCAGGGTTGGTACTTAGCAGAGGTATGAATATTAGTATTATTAGTATTAATATGTGTGTAGGTAAATTTATACCCCTGATTTCATTTTCAAAATATTAGAAGTACAGGCCACCCCCAGCCCAGCGTTCAACTTTCTTTTAATAGCATGTTACGGAGAAGGGGAAAGTAACTGAAGTTTACTTAGATTCTACTAGGTACTAGGTACATTCCACATGTTAATATTTCATCCTAAAAAAAGCTCTTGGAGGAAGATGCTGCTATTTCTGTCTTAAAGATAAGAATGTTGAACTCAGAGGGGTATCTTGCCAATGATCATGCACAGAGCCAGGATAAAGGCAAAGTATAAGCTGAATATTAAGTGTCTTTGCGTGAGTCAATTACCATATTCTGGACTGACTATTCAAACAGCCTTATCAAGCTGGAGGTGTGACGTAAAGTAGGACTGTGTTAAGAATCCTGTTCTAGATTGGTTGGTAAGATAGGGGCATAAATACAGGCAGAGGATTTTTACAGGGACAGGATATTTTTACAGGAAGTTATTGCTGAGAAGCATCCAGTTTGCTGGCGGAGTGGGAAAGAGAAGTTGTTAGGGGAAAGTTGTAACCAAGAAAGTAGAGCAGCCACCTCACGGTACTGAAAGAAGTTTGCTGCCAAGTGCTGCTTAGGAATTGTGGCTTAGGGTTCCCAGTACTGCCCTGGGTTCAGTTTGTAATGTTTTTAAAGGACGTTAGGGAGTAAGTGAGCTGTGGGGCACAGGCTGTGCCTCCTGTAATCCTAGATTTCTTTCTTTTTATTTTTGAATAATTTTGTATTGTGGCAAAATGTATAACATAAGATTTGCTATTTTAACCATTTTTAGTGTATAATTCAGTGGCATTAATTATAGTCACAATGTTGTACAGCAATTGCCACTATTTCCAAAACTTTTTCATCACCCTAACTAAAAACTCTGTACTCATAAGGCAATGACTCCCTATTTCCCCTCTCTGCCAGCCCCCAGTAACCACTAAGCTACTTTCTGTCTCTGTTGCTTTGTCTATTTCTTGTAAGTGAAATCAGACAATATTTGTCCTTTTCTGTCTGGCTTATTTCACTTAGCATAATGTTTTCAAGATTCATTCACATTGTAGCATATATCAGAAGTTCAGTCTTTTCCAGTGTGTGTGTGTGTGTGTGTGTGTGTGTGTGTGTGTGTGTGAGTGTGTATGCCAAAAAAATGTATACACATTTAAGAGATGTTAATACTTTGGTCATCGTTGCTCAAGCAGTAGTTCACCATAATCAGAAGTGTCTGGACGCTGATGGGAACTACTTTGAGCACCTGTTGTCATTGCAGAAGTCAAACGTGACTTGTATTCACTTTTGTTATCAGTATATATTGAGTATTACAATTTTAATACAGTTTTCCTTTCTTAAAATGTGTATACATTTTGTGGCACCATGTGTGTGTGTGTGTGTGTGTGTGTGTGTGTGTGTGTGTGTCTCATATTTCATTGTCCATTCATTTGTTGATGGACATTTGGTTTATTTCCACCTTTTGGCTCTTGTGAATACTGCTGCAATGAACATTGGCATAAAAGTATCTGTTTCAGATTCTATTTTCAATTTTTTTGGCTATATACCTAGGGGAGGAATTGCTAGTCATATGGTAGTTCTATGTTTAACTTTCTGAGGGACTGCAAACTGTTTTACATAATTGCTGCATCATTTTATACCCTACCAGCAAGGTACAAGGGTTCCAGTTTCTCCACATTCTTGCCAATGCTTGTTATTTTCATATTTTTTAAAAAATTGTCAGAGTGAAGTTATATGAGTGATACCTCATTGTGGTTTTCATTTGAATTTCCCTAATGACTAATAATTTTGAGCTTATTGGCCATTTTTATATCTTCCCTAGAGAAATATCTCTTCAAGTCCTTTGCCCATTTAAAAAATTAATTAGGTTGTTCTTTTTGTTGTTCAGTTGTATGAGTTATTCATATATTCTGGATATTAAACTTTATCAGATAAGTGATTTGCACATAGTTTCTACCATTCTGTAGGTTGTCCTTTCACTTTTTTTTATGTCATTCTTTATGCACAAAAGTGTTTTAAAATTTTGATGAGGTCCCATTTATCTATCTTTTTTCTTTTGTTGCTCATGCTTTTGGTTTCATATTTAAGAATCCATTGCCAAATCCAAGCTTATGAAGATTTACTTCTAGGGGCGGCTGGTTAGCTCAGTTGGTTAGAGCCCAGTGCTCATAACATCAAGGTTGCTGGTTCAATCCATACGCCCTCCACAACTAGATTGAAACAACTACTTGACTTGGAGCTGATGGGTCCTGGAAAAACACACTGTTCCCCAATTAAAAAAAAAAGGTGTACTTGTATATTTTCTTTAGAGAGTTTGCTGATGTTGGCTCTTAACTTAGGTCATTGATCTACTTTGAGTTAATTTTTGTGTATGGTGTGAGGTGGGGCCCAAATTAACCGTTTTGCATGTGGAAATCAGTTGTCCCAGTACCATTTGTTGAAGAGACTGTTCTGTACCCATTGAATAAACTTGGCACACTTGTCAATGAACTTGTCATAGATGTATGGGTTTACTTCTGGACACACAATTTTATTCCATTGATCTACAATTTTATGCTTTAACAGTACCACCCTGTTTTGATTACTGTAGCTTAGTAGTAAGTCTTAAAATCAGGAAGTGTGGGTCCTCTGACTTTGTTTCATCTCAAGATTGTTTTGGGTGTTTGAGGACCATTGCCATTTCATATGAATTTGTGGATTGACTTTTACATTTCTGCAAAACAAACAAAAAAGGCATTGGAATTTCTATAGAAATTGTGTTGAATATGAAGATGGCTTTCAGAAAGAATAACATCTTAACAATATTAAGATTTTCAATCCATGAACATGGGATATTTCTTCACTTATTTAGGACTTCTTTAATTTCTGTCAACAATATTTTGTAGTTTTCAGTGTGCAAGTTTTTCATCTCCTTGATTAAATGTCTTCTTGGGTAGATATTTTAGATGCTATTGTAAGTGGAATTGAACTATCTTTTTCTAGTTATTTTTTTCAATTCTTTTTTAAAATTATAGTTAACATATTATATGAATTTCATGTATATAACATAGTTATTTAACATTTACGTATCAAAGTGGTCGTTGTTATAAATCTAGTAGTTATCTGTCACTGTACAAAGCTATTACACTACTATTGACATATTCCTTATGCTGTGCATTACTTCCCCATGACTTATTTTACAAATGGAAGTTTGTACTTCTTATTCCCTTTCACTTTTTTCGGCCATCCATCCCCCAATCTGTTTGTTCTCTGTATCTATGAGTCTGCTTCTGTTTTGTTTTATTTGTATATTTTGTTTTTAGATCCCACATGAGTGAACTCATATGGTATTTGGGTTTTTTTGCCTGACTTATATCAATTAGCATAATGCCCTCAAGGTCCATTCATGTCGTTGCAAGTGGCAAAAATTTCTTCCTTTTTAATAGCTGAATAATATTCCTCTGTGTGTGTGTGTGTGTGTGTGTGTGTGTGTGTTACATTTTCTTTATCCATTCATACATCGATGGATACTTAAGTTGCTTCCATATCTTGGCTAATGTAAACAATGCTGCAATGAACACGACGGTGCAGGTATCTTTTTGAGTGGGATTACTGGATCCTTCTTTGTCTCTTGTTATAGCCTTTGTTTTAAAGTCTCTTTTGTCTAGTATAAGTATTGCTGCCTCAGCTTTTTTTTTTCTATTTTCATGAAATATCTTTTTCCATTCCTTTACTTTCAGTCTTTGTGTGTCTTTCAATCTGAAGTGAGTCTCTTGTAGGAGGCATATGTGAGTGTCTTGTTTTCTTATCCATTCAGGCACCTATGTCTTTTGATTGGAGCATTTAATTCATTTACATTTAAAGTAATTGTTGATAAATATGTGGTTATTGCTGTTTCATTATTTATATATTTTATGTTATCCCAAAAGCCCCTTAAACTATCCTCATTTCTTTTTTTAGATTCTTTTTTCTTTTTTCTGTTCTCATTGGGTGTTTTCTGCTACCTTGTCTTGCAAATCACTGATTGGATCCTATGTTAATCTAATCTACTGTTGATTTCCTCTGATGTATTCTTCATTTCAATTATTGTAGTCTTCATTTGTGACTGGTTCTTTTTTATGTTTCCTATCTCTTTGTTAAAGTTCTCCCTGAGATAATCGAGCATCCTTATAATCAGTGTTTTGAACTCTGCATCTGGTAAATTGCTTGTCTCCATTTTGTTAGGTTCTTTTTCTGGAGCTTTGTTCTGTTCTTTCATTTAGGACATGTTTCTCTGTCTCCCCACTTTGGCTGCTTCCCTGTGTTTGTTTCTATGTATTAGGTAGGGCTGCTATGCCTCCTGGTCTTAGTACAGTGGCTTTATGTAGTAGGTGCCCTGTGGGACCCAGTGTCGCAGCCACCCTGGTCACCAATGCTGGGTACTGTTGTAGTTCAGCCCTGGTTGCTGTTTTCATGTCAATGGGAGGGACTGACCTTCAGGGTGACTTGTTGTAAGTACTGGCTGTGACTACAGTGGTGGAGCTGTGGTACAGGGGATGATGCTATGGAGCAGGATTAACTTTAGCAGGGCTCTGGGCCTGCCAGGTCTACCCTTTCAGTGTGTCATCCTTGGAGGTGATTGGGTGGTGCTCTGGTGTGGTCAGAGGCTGGCCACCAGGTGTGTTGGTTCTGGGGCCTCTTGGGAGGGGCTCTGTTGCAGGCCAAGTTCAGCCACTGTCCATACCTGGCCCAGAGCCATCTGGTAGGAGGTACAAAGTGATCTCAGATGGCTTCCACTTGTGCTGGGCTTGGAGGCACCTGAGAGAGGCTAAGCTGTGAACTGAAGCCAGCTGCCGCTAGTGCCGGGCTTGCAGCTGCTTAGCCACAGGTATGGGGAAGGCCGAGGTCAGCTGCTGCTTGTTTGGGGGTTGTGAACCTTTGAGGGACTTTAGGAAGTTCAGCAGAACAAGCCAGGCTATTTGCATGGAAAAGCCACTGGAAACGGAGTGGATGTGTCTAAAAGTTGGGTGGGGCAGGATCTCAGGGAATCACTAGGGCAGGGCAGGCGAAAGTTGATAGCCAGTTTGATGGAGACTCAGACATGATGTCTGCATGGGTGCAGCTGCATGCAGGGAAGGGGGAGGGCTGAACAAAAAAACAATGGCTTCTTTCAGCTCTTCTGTCCAGAAGAAAGCTGCCCCTCCAACTCTCACTTTGAAGCCAGACAACTCGGTTCCTCTTTGTATGTCTCTGTCGACTTTTGAGCTGCTGCCCCAGCACTGGAACTCAGAGAGAGTGAGTTCATCAGCAAGTAAGTCCATGCTCGGGCTTTTAAGAGGAACCCCTGGGTCTCCAGCCACCTTCCATCTCACTCAGTCACAGTACCTGCTAGTTTTTACAGCCAGAAGTTATGGGGATTCTTTCCCCAGTACTGGTGCTCTAGGTTGAGAAGGCCAAAGTGGTGCTGGAACCCCTCACTCCTCATGGGAGAGACCTCTGCAGCCCAGAAATCCCTCCTGATTCTTAATGGTCACATGGGTGTGGGACCAGCCCCTTTCACATTTCCACCCCTCCTACCACTCTCGAGGTGGCGTCTTCTGTATCTCCTTAGTTATAGGACTTCTGTTCAGCTAGACTTCAGGTGATTCTCAGTGATGGTTATTCTGTAGTTCAGTTGTAATTTTGTTGTGGTTGTGGGAGGAGGTGAGCACAGCATTTACCTATTCTGCCATCTTGACTGGAAGCTCTAGCTCCTCTTCAAATTTTTGATTGAATTATTTTTTTTATATTGAGTTGTATGAGTTCTTTATATAGTTTGGCTATTAACCCCTTATCTCATTTTTATGGTTTGCAAATATTTTCTCACAAAGTTGCTTTTCCATTTTTTTGTTTTGTTTTTGTTGTAGTGCAGAAGCTTTTTAGTTTGATGCAGTCTCTATAACTTATTTTTGCCTTTGTTGCTTGTGCTTTTGGCATCATGTCTGCCTTTTATTTCTTTTTCTTGCATAATTGCACTTATTAGAACCTTTAGTATAATATTAAATAGAAGTGATGAGACATAAAGTATGATGGTAGCTGTAGGTTTTTATAGAGGCCTTTTATCAAATTGAAAAAAATTTTGTCTATTCCAAGTTTGTTGAGCGTTTTTGTCAGGAATGGATTTGGGGTTATTTTCAAATTCTTTTTCAATGCATATTGAGATAATAAAATGGATGTGTTGGAGGGATATTTATTAATATGGTGAAATAGATTAATTAATTTTTAAATGTTAAGCAATCTTCCATTCCAGGTATAAACCTACTTGGTTAATATATAGTCCTAGTTATATAATAAGATATTTGATTTGCTAATATTTTGGCCTCTTAGAATGAGTTGAGAAGTATGTTATTCTTTATAACTTTTGAGAGAATTTTGTGCAAAATTAGCATTATTTTTTCCCTGAAATCCTTGGTAGAATTCACCAGTAAAACCATCTAGGACTGCAGTTTTCTTTGTTAGGAAGGTTTTTAACTACAAGTTCAATTTTTTAATAGACAGAGCCCCATTTATGGTATCTCTTCTTGCATGAGCCTTGGTAGTTTGTGACTTTAAAGCAATAGGTTCATTTCATTTAATTTGTGGAATTTATTGATATAAAGTTGTTAAAATTTTTCCCTTTTACTATCTACATCTCTTTTTCCTTGCATTGATAATTTGCGTCTTTTTTCTTGATCAGTCTGGATAAAGGTTTATCAATTTTATTGCTCTTCTGAAAGAGCTAGATTTTGGCTTCATCGATTTTCTTTATTGTTTTTTTTCTACTTTGTGTTATGCTGATTTCTTTTCTGATTTTTACCATTCCCTTTCTTCTCTTTGTGTATAATTTTCTTTTCATTTTCTCATTTCATTGCTGAGGTCATTGATTTGAGAACTTTTTTTTTATCCCAGAGGCACTTAATGCTTTAAAAATTTCCCCAAGTACTTATTTATTGGCATCTCACAAATTTTGATATGTTGTATTTTTATTTTTAGTCAGTTCAAAATGCTTTCTAAGTTCTTTTACGATTTCTTCTTTGAGTCATGAGTTAATTGAAAACATATTATTTAGTTCTCAAGTATTTGGGGATTTTTCTGAATATCTTTCTGTTATTAACTTAATTTTATTGTGGTCAGAAAACATACTTTGTATTACCAGGGTCCTTTAAAATTTGTTGAGATTTGTTTCATGTCACAGAATATGGTCTATCTTGGTAAATGTCCCATGTGTACTTGAAAAGAAGGCATATTCTTCTGTTTTAGTGTGGAATTTTCTATATGTATATTACATCAAATTGGTTAATAGTGTTATGTGAGTCTTCTATATTGTCATTGATTTTATGTCTACTTATTCCATCAATTATATAGAGAAGGATATTGAAATTGTTGATATGTCTATTTCTCCTTAAGGTTCTATTAGTTTTTGCTTCATGTATTTTTTTTTCATGTGGGAGTTGAACCGGCAACCTTGCTGTTAAGAGAGCATGCTCTATCCACTGAGCCATCCGGATGGCAGCTCAGCTCAAGATGCCCAGTTCAGTCCCAGCCGCAGGTGGGCGTAGCTACCATTGAACAGGCAATCTTGTCATTAGGAACAAGTGCTCTCACCAGCTGAGCCATCCTGCTACCTATTGGCAGCTCAGCAGCAGCTCAGCTCGGGTGTAGCTTGGGTGCAGCTCACTGGCCCATGTGGGAATCTAACTAGCAACCCCGTTGCTCAGAGCTCATACTCTTCAGCAAACTCTTAGCCAACTGAGGCACTCGGCCGGCCCTGCTTCATGTATTTTGAACCTCTGTTCTTAGGTACACAAGCATTTAGAATTGTTATAACTTCTTAATAAATTGACTTCACTGTCATTATGAAATCAATGATATTACCATATCAGTGGTAATTTTCTTTGCTCTGAAATCTACTTTATCTGATATTAATATAACAACTTTATCTTTATGTTGATCAGTGTTAGCATGGCATACTATTCCCCATTTCTACACATTTAACTTTTTTATGTCTTTATATTTAAAGTGACTTTCTTATAGGCAACATATAGTTCACTCTTGCTTTTTTATCTAGCCTGATACTTTTTGTTTCTTAATTGGCATACTTATACCATTTATATTTAATGTGATTATTGATTTGTTTAGGCTTTAGTTTACCATCCTGGTTTTTGTTTTCTGTTTGCCTCCTCTGTTCTTTGTTCTCTTTTCCCTCTTTTTGGCCTTCATTTAAAAAGATATTTTCACTGAGTATAGCATTCTAGGTTGGAGTTATATTTTTTTAGTACTTTAAAAATGTTGTTTCACTGTCTTATTATTTTCCTGATGAAAAATCTGCTGTCATCTTGTATGTCAATTTCCTTTGCCAGGTTAGGGAAGTTTTCAGTCAGTATTACTTCAAATATGTTCTTGATCCGTTGCTCCCTCTCTTTTCCTTCTGGTGTTCCTATGATGTGAATGTTGTTGTGCTTGATGTTATTGCCCAGCTCTCTTAAACTATTTTCAATGTTTTTTATTCTTTTTTATAAATTTTTTCTTAGAGGGGAGAGCGCAAATGCAGTCCCCCACTACCACAAATTATGCAGTTGAGTGTCCCACATTTGGGGAAATCGCAGGGGTCAGCTCATCCGGAGTTCAATGGATAAGCCTTGCCCTGGGAAAACCACATTTGTGATCATGGTATCTCCCCTGCCAGGTAAGTATCAATGATTTTTATTCTTTTTTCTTTTGGTTGTTCCACTTGGATGATCTCTGCTATCTTGTCTTCTAAGTCGCTGATTCAATCCTCTGCTTCATCCAATCTGCTGGCAATTCCTTCAAGTTTGTTATTTATTTCAGTAATTGCATTCTTTAGTTCTAGCTGGTTGTTTTTCATGATTTCTCTATCCTTCTTTATATTCTCACTAATATCCTTGAACATTCTAATCATCAGTGTTCTGAACTCTGTTTCCAATAGGTTGGTTGCCTCTATTTTCTCTGGTTACACTGATTCAGGAGGTTTCTTCTTTTATTTGGGATGTGTTTCTTTGTTTCCCCATTCTGGCTTACTCTTTGTGCTTGCTTCAATGTAATAGGTAGATCCCCTAGGTCTCTCAGTCTTTTCTGGGTGGACTTATGTGGTATGTGTCCTTTATATTTGAATTACTTAGACTCCCTTTTCTCCTGTGTGTGTGTGTGTGTGTGTGTGTGTACCAGAGGTGTTCCTTGTGTTGTGTGTCTTCTCCTGTTGAAGTTGAGTTTTGATTGCTTTTGGCTTGTCAGTAAGTGGAACTGATGCCCAGGCTGACTAGCTGCTAGGATTAGCTGTGTCCACAGTTTATGAGCTGCTGTGTGAGGGTTGACCCCTCCGATGACGCTTGGCCCCTATGGGCTCTTGTGCCTATAGCGATTTCTCTTTGGGTGTGACTCTTGTAGGTCAAACTCGGTAATGCTCTGGTTTTATCTAAAGTTGGCCTCTGGATGTGATGATTCTTGAGCCTCTTTGGCTGGGCCTTACTGCAGAGCAATTTTAGAGCAAAACAGATCAACAAGCACGACCACAACAGCTACTAAAAGAAACCAGATACTCTGACATGTAAAAAAACAACCAACAACCAGCATTAAACATGCACAGAAATATCAAGCATACAAAAAAATTGCAGGAAAATGGAAAGGAGGAAAAGTATAGCCTTGAAAAGAAAGAAGAGAAGAAGGGAGAGAGAGGGGGGAGACAAGAAAGAAAGAAAGAAAGAAAGAAAGAAAGAAAGAAAGAAAGAAAGAAAGAAATATATGTATGTATGTCTACACACCCATATATATGGACATATATATACCTATATAAAAAACTAGAAATGATAATAATGAAATAGAAAAAACAAAAACACCCAAAATAAGCAAACAAAAAAACCCCAAAACATTCAAAAAAGCCAAACAAATAAAAAGAAAAAAAAACACGCCAAAAAAACCCCCACCAGTGCCAGTCTTGGCTGTAGTTCACCAAGCTCTCTCCAGGTTGTCCTGTGCTGTACAAAAGCTCCTCTGCAGCTTGAGGGGGCAGAGCTGGCCACCTGGCACCTAGAGTGCCCCTGGTGGTGCAGGTCTAGATGAATGGGGTTATGAGGTGTGACTGGTACGTTTTACAAAGCCAATGCCATTTCTGCTCTCGCCTGCCCAGGGGCACACCGAGAACTGCGCAGCCAGAAGGCTCGATGTGCGTCTTTGGGCACACTTTCCGCTGGAGGCTCTAGGGGGTGTGAGATTTTTGAGCCTCTAAAAGCCACCTGCGGGGGGTCCTGTGAGTGACTCAGCAGCTGAAGTTGCCCTCCCTCCCAGGCCATGCAGGAGAGGTGGGGGAGAAGTAGGCGCCCCCCCCGCCCCCCCCCTGCAGCCTCTTCCCAGCCGAGTTCCTCAACCCCCTGGGAGTAGGAGCACCTCTATAATCTGACACTACTTTTCCATTCAGAGGTCAGCTAAAGACTCTGGGATGGAGGGGGCCAGGGTTTCCGAGGAAGGGTGGGGGTGGGTTCTTATCTATGCAGTTGTTTTTTGCTTTCTGTCTGAGAAAAAGAAAAAAAAGAGAAAAAAAGAGTCCCATCACCGTTTTGAGCTGAGGCTTCTGCCTCAGACGCTCCAGCTGTGCTCCTGGCGCGGGACCACGGGGGTGCAGGGACTGAGCCTGCCCAGGCGCTGCAACGCTCTCGGTTCTGCCTCCTGGGGTCTCGCCTCCGCAGGCACGTCTCCCCTCTCTCTTCCCTCACTCGCCCAAGGCTTCTGCCTTAGATTCTGCCAACTATCGCTCTCCCACTGCACTCTCTGCGGGACCATTAGGCGCAGGGAGCCAGTCGCGGGAACATTCTCGATCTGTCTCCTGGGGCCCCGCGTCTCAGCAGCCAGGGTTGCAGGCTGCCCCTCCATGTGTCTTGCCTCCCTCCTCCCCCACTCGCCCGGTCTGCCCACCTTCAAGCGGTTGTCGTCGTGCAAGTCTCTTAGCTGTTCTGTGTGATGAGTAGAGGTTCCTTTGATGAGTTACAGCTGTTGAAATTGCTGCGATTTCCAAGGGAGAACTGAGGAAGCCCTCCTCAAAGCTGCCATTTTCCTTCCTTCCTGTTTTGGATTAGTTGTAATTTTAATGTGGTTGTGAGAGAAGGTAAGCACAGTGTTTACCTACCGCGCCATCTAGGTTGTTCCAATGTCATTTCCCTGCCAGTACTAATGCCACCAAAGCCTTTTCTCTCCAGAAGTCTCTTGTGCAAGAAGTAAAGATCTCCAAGGGACACAAAAAGCTTTGTCTGGGGGAACCAGGCCTGGCCTTGGGCCTTTAAGGAAGGAGAGTGGGGACTCATTTTTCTTGTTTCCAAGTGCCTCATTGAATGAGAAAGTACTTTCTTCTCCATCTCTGTTTCTAAGTGTTACAGTGGACTATAACTCCTAAGAAGCTCTTCTCCTCAGCAATTATATGCTCCATAAAATGTGCTGATATTCTGTTCCCCCTTCCCACATTCAGCCCACCACCTCACCTAAGAAATCAGTCAACTGATTTGATTAGTTTTCTCATAAGTATTCTATACCCTCTCTCCAACCAAGTAAAAAATATTTATAATCCCTGTGAGATTACATCCTCCCTACTCCCTTGTTGGAATGACAGATTGGCTCTTGCAAACATTTTAAATGGAGTGTTCTGGTAAATTGTTTGGTTTTTATTCTCAGAGACACCCCACACAGAAAAGCTCTATGTATATGTTACCTCCCTAAGTCATACCAAAAACAATGGAAACACAAGCTAGAGTTTGTGTTCTTCTGTGAAACATTGCCTATCACCTGGGTGCCCTTTTGACAGAGGGCACTATCACAATTTTTTCACTGAATTGTATGTACTCTTGAACCCTGAGTAATGGTCTCTGCTGCTTCCATCCACTTTCATCAATCAGGCTGCCTACATCTTCCAGAACATTGATGCACTGCCATAGACCAATTTTAACCAGTCCTCTGCTTGGTAACTTGAAGCCAGCAGATGCCACCAAGCCTTATGTCTGTCATTCTCAGACATTGCCCCAAATGCAGGAATTTCTGGTCATTTTTTCTCTCTTTTCCTCTCCATATCTGACTCTGCTTAACTTTTTCTTGAATACACTCTGGCTTTTTTTGTTTCATGGTTTAAAATTATCTCCTTATCCTCTACTTTTTTTCAGTATTCACTCTGTTTGTCTTAATTGTAGCAGTAGAACGCTATGACAAAGATAACTATGTATCATTTCCTATTTTTGCCGAGTGCACCTAAAGACACCATTGTCCTGCAGCGTTTTCCAGTAGAAAATTCTCTTGTCACATCCCACATACTCTATTGATCTGGGCACAGTGGACTCATTCCCTTAGTTTCTCCCAAATAATATAACACAGCAGTTAAGAACTCAGCTCCATAGTAACAGATTTGTGTTCAAATCCTGTTGTTTCCATGTATTAGCTGTGTGATCTTGGGCAAGTGAATTCACCTTTCTAAATAAAGATAATAAACCTGTTATCCTAAGATTGTTTATCCTACCATTGTGGATCAAGCTTAAGGGAGATGACATGTAGTGCCTAACATTGATCCTTCCAGATGGGAACCTTCCACAAGTATTATTATTGTTAGTCACTTTCAAATTATGACTCCTCTACCCTCTTACAAAAGTCTCTCCTCCTCTGAGGTCCACGACTCATAGCAGCTACCAAGAGCTTGAATGGAACATAACCAAGGAACTGCATAGTAAGATGCAGGAGACAGAAGTGGAAACATGGCTAGAGCATGCAAAACTTTAAAAGAAAAAAGATGCCAAAGTTCCCTGTTCTTGAGCGCCATCATGTGGTACAAGTAGAAATGTAGAATTGCGGCTTGGGGATGGGGCTGAGGTTGGAGAAAGTGAATTGGAAGGTTTCTGCTGAAAAGTACTAAGAGAAGCCATAAGCATGGCTAAGACAAACAAGGGAGGAGGAGTAGAAAGAAAGAAGAGTGAGGGCAGCAAATTGGAGCAATAAAAGTCAAGATTGCCTTCAAAATAAAATGTTACCTTAGCAAACATCGAATGACTATGGATCCCATAGGAGATAAGACAGTATGTACAGATAAGTGAGTATGTGCTTGAGCCAAGGAATAGAGCAGGAAAATCTAATTTGCTGCTGCTTCTTTCCGTCCCTTGCTCCCCCCTTATTTGCTTTCTTTCTGCTTCCCTGCTCCGCTTTCTGCCCCATGTGGAACTCTCAGTAAGAGGGTATTAGAAACAATTTGTAGGACTCTGCTTTGGATTGGAGAACAGAGGCAATCCTCTGATTGGGTATATTAACAAATCTTATCTGGAAGAAAGGAGCAATTACCAAAGCCTAGATCTGTAAGTTGTAATGAAGCAGCAGTCACTAGTATGGCCCAGCAGAGACGGATGTTTTGTATTTTGGTGCTTTTGCACAGTGATCTTAGGAAGCAATTTTGTTTCTTATGTTACAATTCACTGGTTGCAGATGTTAGCATTGCCTCATGTTTTTGTTCTCTGGGATTGTTTAGTTTCAATAGGAAAATATCATGGCCTAGCTGCAAATGTCTTGCCAGCTCCTAGCTACATCAACGCTTAGCAATGTCAGGTCAGCTCCTGGATGTTAGAGGCTGCTTTTCTCTTTCGCAGTGCCCCCATTTGGCAAGGAAAGATAAAATTAGGACTCAGGACATTAATCTGTAATATTGATTTTCACTCTTTCTGGGATTTTGCTAATAAGTATCAGGACAGTGTTTAGAGAATATAGTCTATAGTTAGACTAGGGTTAATCCTTCCTCTTCCTTCTGTTAAGATGAGCTGTTGAATGATTTGATGTGTCAATGCCTGCATTTGAGACTCTAGACAACACACATTGGCAAACTGCAACACAGGTAATTAACAGAAACAAAACAGTTATTAGTTCTTGTAACAGGTCTCAAAGCAGGAGGCCTAAACCAGGCAATAAAAACATATCCCAGAATCCAGCTGGGTGTGTTTTAGAGATCCAGGGTTTTTTGTTTTCTTTAAGCCTAGTCACAAACTGTTATATTTGTCCTGTAATATCTATAGAGGTGCAGCAAGAAATATTTATTATAACATGAACTCTCCTTTGGTTGGCTAAGAGGAAATCAGAGCAATGCACTTGTTCAGGGCCAATTCCAGTTAATGTTTTTAAAGTAGTTTGGGGGCTTCTGGAGCAGAATTTGTGTCATGTGTGACTTCTGCTAGGCTCAGAGAACAGTTTTAGGCTACATTTTCTAGTTCTATTATTTATGCTGTGAGAATTATAACTTACACACTATGCAAAAAGGGGCAGTCAGCTACTGGGAGTTCCCCCAAGTAGCTTGTGTTCACCTCATTTTGGACGTTTCTGGGTTTCCCCCCCAAGAAAACATAAAGAGGTAGTAGTTTCAAATACTTCAAAGTCTGTATCAATTATCCTGAATACACAGGCTAAGTTAGTGACATGATATTCACATAACTAGTATCCTAGTTGGATACAGGCTGTTTTGAGTGTATAAATGCCAATTGACACAACAGGAGTGAGCCAATTTTCTGCCCTTTGAGGTGGGCAAATTCATCAAGTGGAGTTAAATAGTTCCTGCAAAGCAGCTGCAATGTCTGAATAGAACATATTACTAGGGGTGCCAAAAAAATGTACACAAGTGGACACGTTGGTCAGCGTTGCTCAAGCAGTAGTTCACCGTAATCAGAAGTGTCTGGACGCTGATGGGAACCACTCTGAGCACCTCTTGTCATTGCCGAAGTCAAACGTGACTTGTATTCATCTTTTGTTATTGGTATATATTGAGTATTACAATTAATACAGTTTTCCTTGCTTAAAATGTGTATACATTTTTTTGGCACCCTCTGTTTTTATTCCCATTCTTGTGGGTGACAATAAGAATCCCCAAAACCCAAATCATCAAGACGCTGAACAGGCTCTCTGGTACTGGAAACTTTGGATTTAGGTTTCCCCAACCACCAGTATCAGGGAAAACTGTGTCAGAAGTATAGGACACCTAAAAATGGGCCATTCAAATAGCCCATTTCTGGCACGCCCTGGCCCTTTAATTCCCAGTGGCTCTCCCACTAAATGACCTCTCTAGCTTCCCAGCTTTTGTCAATGGTAACCTCAAGCTCCATATAATAAATAGAGACTTGGCAGTACTTTAGGGCCTCAGCCCCCTCTGGGGTCACATGATCATATACAATCCTGGTGGTCCATAGAGTCCCTCAGAACACTCAATATATTCTGACCTAACATGATACTAGCTCTTAGGTCAATTTGATTCTTGAGGATCCTTCCAAATTCAAACAGGGGATTTCTCACTCAGAGGAATTACAGGCCATAAGATCAAGAGAATACAAACCCATTAACCTTCACCGCTGGGACCATTATTCTGATTTTACCATGGCCACAGCCCCCATTAAATCGGCCATACCCCCCCACCCTGAGATGTTATAGGAACTTCAGTGATTAGAAGCCCTTGATGTAAACTGTTTCACATGTGTCATTCTTCTAGCTGACTCCTGCCTGATGTTTTACTCACAACATCACTCACCCATAGCAACTCACTCTTAGACTCACTCTTAGCAGCCTCCCCTGCACCCTGCCCTTCCTTCTGCACCCCCACCTCCTCCATGGGCTGCATGTAGTGAGCACACAATGCAATATACAGATGACGTCTTATAGAAACATACACTTGAAACCTATGTAATCTTATTAATGAATGTCATCCCAATAAATTGAATAGAGTTTTTAAAAAGTCCCACAGGGGTCTCATGTCCTATATTTCTTCCCTGGCACTCCCTTCCCTCCTTCCCTCCCTTCCTCAGGGACTCCCATCACTTATACGTCTCCATGCATAGTAAACCTGTGAATTGCTTGAGATCATCACTGGCCCTGGTGTGCTGTGTTTTGACATTGATACCTTTAAAGGAAAGGGATCAGCAAGTCTGGTAGCTGGTGATGTCAGACTGGAACACCTTTGGTGAGACAGTAGGCAAACAACTGTTATATACTTACGAGTATCCAATAGAATACCACTCAGCAAGAAAGAACTACTAACACACAAAATAAAATGGATGACTCTCAAAAACATTATGTTGAGCAAAAGAAGCCAGAAAAAAAGAGCACATACTACGATTCAATTTATATAAAGTTCCAGAAGAGACAAAACTAATCTATGGTGATAGAAATCAGAAAAGTGGTTGCTTGGTGGAGGAGACGGTGAATATTGACTGGATAGTGACACAAGAGAACTTTCTGGAGTGATCAAAATAGTCTTTATTTTGACCTGTGTGATAGCTAGAGGTGTATGAATTTGACAAAAATCAGTGATCTCTATACATATGATTTGGATTTGTGCATTTAGTGTATGTAATTTATATTTCAATCAAGTATTGTCAGTATAAAAAAACCAAAAGAAAAAAAAATAGTTGCTTATCCCAGCTTTCTTTCTGTTTTTATATTTTTCACTTTCATTCTCTTTCTGTCTTTTTAGAATAAATGCATATCTTGATTTTAATTTTTAAAATCCAACTTGAGGGTCTCTTTTACTTGGTGAGTTTAGCTTATTTATTATTTACTATTTAATTATTATAATTATTTTACATTACAACTTATTTATGTCATATTATTTAATCACCTGTGGGCAAACCATACCTCAACAGTTCTAGCTATTTGGAAGCTTCACGGAATAGAGAGTAGAGGATTTGGACTCCTGGAGATGGAGGCATATAGGAGATCCTTGTCCCCTGATCCAGGTGAAACTGAACTTGCCAATTGAGAATTTCCTTATAGATGGAAGAGCAGACGACATACAGTTAGTCTTATGCAATTTTGAAAAATAAGAACTCGGAGAAGAACTTGCCATAATACAAATAATGCCTATGTTAAACATATACTAATTAGAACCATGTTATGTTGCTCAAGAGAAGATAAACAGATCAACAAAAAAGAATACAAACCCCAGAGATAGACCTAAGCATTTGGTAAGGTTAGAATTTAGTGGCATGTGAAGTCAAAGTTGAAATGATGGAAAGTCAATAAAAAGTACCCACTCCAAGCCCCCTCCCAAATTAAAGGACACACTCCAAATGTGACCATTCCTTTGGTTTTTTTTTCAAATATTTTTGGGGGGAATTGGGGGCGGGGAACAGCTTTGGGGAATCGGGGAAAGGGAACAGACAAGTTGCTGTCCTTTTGTTCTTCAGTCTAGTTGTGGAGGACATCACTTTACTGGCCCATGTTGGTATTATCATTGCGCTCTTCCTGGGTGAGGTAGTTGCTCGCCAGCCATTGGACGGCCACTCATGGTGGCTCACGAAAGCTCACGCCCAGTGCCAGCCAGCCTCACTGCAGCCTACACCATTGCCGGTGACTCACAGCAGCGCAGCTCCAGGTCAAGCTGTTGTTCACCCTCTTAGCTGTAGAGGGTACAGCGTGACTGACCCGCATGTGGGATACGAACTGGGGCTCTGCTGCTCAGAGCTGGCATCCTAAGCCAACTCTTAACCAACGCGCCACTTGGCCAGCCCCTGATGTGTACTTCTTAATACCTTCCCCTTTCACCCATCCTTAACCCCCCTCCCATCTTAAAGAAGTCCCTCTAAGGGTTCTTGTAATACTGGTTTGGTGGTGATGAACTCCTTCAGCTTTTTCTTGTCTGGGAAGCTCCTCATCTGTCCTTCGATTCTAAATGACAGCCTTGCTGGGTAGAGCAATCTTGGTTGAATGTCGTTGCTTGTCATCACTTGGAATATTTCCTGCCTGCACAGTTTCTGTTGAGAGATCAGCTGACAGTCTTATGGGGGCTCCCTTGTAGGTAACTAACTGCTTTTCTCTTGCTGCTTTTATGATTCTCTCTTTGTCTTTAACCTTTGGCATTTTAATTATGATGTGTCTCAGTGTTGGCCTCTTTGGGTTCATCTTGTTTGGGACTCTCTGTGCTTCCTGGACTTGTATGTCTATTTCCTTCACCAGGTTAGGGAAGTTATTTGTTATTATTTCTTCAAATAGGTTTTCAATTCCTGGCACATTGTTGGTGGGAATGAAAATTGTTACAACCATTATGGAAAGCAGTGTGGAGGTTCCTAATTTATAAGTACAGCTGAAAGATTATCTAGCAATTCCATTTCTGGATATATATTTAAGGGAATTTAAATATGGATCTCGAAGAGATACCTGTACTCCTACATTAATTGCAGTATTAATCACAATAGCCAAGATATGGAAACAACTTAACTGTGTGTTGATGGATGAATGGATAAAAAAGATGTGGTACATGTATACAATGGAATATTATTCAGCTTTAAAAAGAAGGAACCCCTACTATCTGTGACAACAAGGATAGACCCAGAGGACATTTTGCTAAATGAGATAAGCCAGACACAGAAAGACAAATACTGTATGATCTTACTTGGGAATCTAAAATAGTCAAATTCAATAGAGGCAGAGAGTAGAGTGGTGGTTGCCTGGACTTGGGGGAGGGATAGGGAGGTAATGGTTAAAGGGTACCAAGTTTCAGTTATATAAGAAAAATAAATTCTGGAGATCTTCTGCACAGTATATTGCTTATTGCTAACAATACTTGAATGTACACTTAACATTTTCTAAGAGAGTGGATCTTGTGTTAAGTGTTCTTAACACAAAAAAATAATGATAATATTATTAAAGGGGAGGAAGAAACTTTGAGAGGTAATGGATATGCTTATGGCCTATCCATTAATGGTAGTGATGGTTTTATGGGTGAATACTTATGTGTAAACTCATCAAGTTGTGTACATTAAGCGCATACAACTTTTTACATGTCAATCATACCTCAATAAAGTTGCTTAAGAAAAAATGGGAAAGAAGTTTAGGGGGCCACGGGAAGGCTCAGACATGGTACTTATCCAGCTCTGGAGCTTGTCACGGAGTTAATGAAGTTTTCATTAAGGTAATCACCAAGGTGATTTTGTGAAACTGCAAATAACTGAGCACAGGATTTCATTCTGTGCATTTATAGAAGTCAAGATGAGCTACCAGGAGACAGCAGAGGATTAGAACCTTGTGTCTCAAAGAAACCCTGAATTCCTTTGCTGTGGTACTCTAGAGTGAAGATGCGCAGTCAGGGACTAAACTGAGTTTCAAGTTTCACCCTCTAGGATCTGCGATGTTGTGTCCAGGCCTTGGTCTAAAGTTTCTGAACTCTGCAAAGGGACTTACGGTAGTGACATCTGTCACTAAAGACCTGCCTGGTAGACTCTATTGACCCTACATGTTTTGTGGCTCTGGACTGTGCAAGGAGACCACTTTGGGCAGTGTGTTAGGGAACAAAACCAGTGCAGATCCATGGGAGAAATAGTCCCAGGGCAGCAGTGTACCCAGGTGGTCTGGATGGCATAGCAGGTAGCTAAACCATAAGATAATGAATGTGTGAGAGGAACAGGAATTTGCAGATCACATAAGAAGAACTTTCAAGGTATAGGTAGAGAAATGGAAACCTAAAGAGGCATGGGAATTGGGTCCAGCCACCACAGAAAGAAAATGCACTGCTATGGTGACACCGTCAATTGGGGACACTGATGCTAGGACTCAGAGATGACTCATGTCTTCCCCTGGAGCTCAGAAGGTCCAGAAACAAAGGGCCTGGGCAAAGAGCGAGGTGGACGGGTCCAAATGGGCCGTCATGGCAACAAGGGCCTGAGGTGGGTCAGGTTAGCCAGGATCCAAATGAACAGCAGTGGTGTCCCTGTACGGACATCATGTGTGATGCTGTGGAGCCAGAGACCAGTGCATAATGAGAACAGTGATATGAGTGTGCCTCGAGTAAAACAAGGACCATACGAGGGACTAGGTATTGAGCAGGTGTGCAGTCAGTGACAAGAGGCAGAAGTGTTGGGCTGGGATCTTGGAAACAGGCAAGCGAGAGAGGGGAAGGGAAGGGGAGAGGGAGAGAGGGAGAAATGGGAGTATTTGTTCTTTGTGTGAGAGATAGGGCTTCCGAACCACATCCAGCGGGGACTGCCTCCCTCACCCCAGAATGTTTTACAAAAGTATCTGCTCTGATATGACTCCCTTCATGCAGAACAAATGCTTTTGTGCTACGTGATGGGAAGATCCTCTGGCCTGGTTTTCTTTTCTGTTTTTCTGGAACCCTCCTGGATCACTGGGGAGCTCCTGCAAGGCGGATGCAGGGTCCCAGATAAACTATGTTAAAACTCATGGCTGGGCCGGCAGAGTGGC
>NW_017732212.1:0-954 GCF_001890085.2 Hipposideros armiger
GAAGATTTTACAATAGGAAATACAAATTGCGGCCACCAGATAGCTCAGTTGGTAAGAGCACGAGCTCTGAACAACAAGGATGCTGGTTCGAGTCTCACATGGGCCAGTAAGCTGCAACCTCTACAGCTAAGATTGTGAACAACGGCTCGACCTGGAGCTGGGCTGCCATGAGTGGCTGGCAAATGCCATGGGCTGACGTGACCTATGACCGGTAGCAAGAGTGAGTGGCCGGCAGCCAACAAGAGCTATGGTGAGTCGCCGTGAGTGGCTGTCCGACAGCTGACAACTGACTGCCTCACCCAGGTAGAGTGAAATGATCATAATAGCAACATGGATCAGTGAGTAGCGTCCCCCACAACTACACGGAGAACAATAGCTCGGAGATGGAGGCGGGGGAGGAAGTAATTTTAAAAAAAAGCCAAATACAAATTGCCAGTTAGAAAAGTAGTCACAGGGATGGAAAGTGCAGCATAGGGAAGGAATAGAGTCAGTAAAATTATCGTAACTGCATATAATATCAGAAGGTTACTAGAGTTACTGGGTTGATTGTTTCATAATTCATATATTTGTCTAATCGCTATGTTGTACACCTAAAACTAACATGTCAAATTAATTGAAAAAATTAAAGTTTTTCAGAAATTTTTAAAATTATTTTTTATTATGAAATACACATTTTTTAGAATTAGTTTCAGCTGTACAACACAGTGCAATAGTTATACTTTTTACCCCTTGGAGTGACAGCCTCCCTCCCCCAATCCGTCACCCCATTTCCCTCAATATCATACATATCTATTACAAATCCCTTCACTCCACTCCCACACTATATACTCCACGTCCCATGACTATATGTATTTATATATATATGTTCACTTTATAGTTGACATACAATATTATACAACATCAGCTTCAGGTGTACAGTGCAGTGATCAAGCCTCTTCCCCATCCATAATGCAA
>NW_017732212.1:6259-10830 GCF_001890085.2 Hipposideros armiger
CAACATGTGTGACCTCCGAAACCCCGAAATAGCCTCTCCCTCAGAGACTTCTTCCCATGCCCTCAGTTTGGGGCGCACCTGATTGCTGCATTAAGCCACCTCTCATTCTCAGCGCGATTCAGGGCTGGACATGGAGTCTCAGAGATTCCACTCCATTGCACTCTCCTAATTTTCAAGTAACTGAGACACACATAGCCTCTACATCCTCTCGCATTAGTGATCCTCATTTCTTTTCTACAGAATGGAACCCCAGGTCCCTCGCCTGAAACTCCAGAGCATTGTATGGGCTGTGGGACTTTTCTCCCCCTGCCTTCTTGACACAAAACACGCCCCTTCATAAAATGACATTCCCACATGACTACATCTCCTACCAGGGTTTTTCATCTATCCTCCAGGGTAAGCGAAAGCCCAGGCGAACATCAAAGAACAATGACCTACACATTTGAAAGACTAGAGGCTGCCATGATCATGGCCACAGTTAACCTGTCATCTTAATCCATACTTTTCCCTGAGACTTTTGGCCCCTCAGTCCTCACCTGACATCCCCCAAGTCCTTCCTAGCGGAAAGAAAAGGCAAGGATGGGGAAAAGCAGAACCTTAACTTCAGCTGACAGTCTGAGTGAGACCATCGCTCAGTGCTTTCTCCCCCTTCCTTCCGACACACAGGATCCTTGGCCTTGGGACTGGAGAGACTCGGCCCATGTCCCTAGGACTTCACACCATTCCCAGCACCATGAACACACGCAGCTCCACTGCAAAAAGACTCAGGGAGACGTCCCAGAAATCACAGGAGAAATATAAGGTAAGTTGATGTGCAAGAGGAAAAGGAGTGGCCCAAGGGACAGTGTAGGATGATGAGATTTCTGCAGAGGTGAGGTCAGAGGCAGGGAGGACAAGGAGCGGGCTTTCAGGGGGAGCTCCACGGCCTCGGGAGCTTCCCACCATTCTGAGGACTTACATACCATCCCTGGAGACAACAGGTCTGTGATCTTGCACTACATTTGGTGACTCTCAGTCCCTTCTGGAAGGTGATAGAAGAGCTCGCCTCCAGTACTAAGCACCACTGCATGCCAGGGGGAGGCTAAGGAATCTTAGTTACCCTTGCTCCCTCAGTTAGCCATGACAACGACCAGGAGGAATGACTGTCTCCAGTTTACTGACCCAACACACAGGTCCTGCGGAGGAGGAAAAGGTCAGGCTGAATGTCAAACATTTTTACCTGAGCTGCTGCCAGAATTCTTTATTGGTTCGTTTTGTTTGTTACTTTTCTTCTGCTAGGCCTTCAATGAACTTTCCACTTACTTTTCTAAGGAAGAGTGGGCAAAGCTGGGAGACTCACAGAAAAAAACCTACATGTACATGAAAAAGATGTATGACACCAGGATTTGTCTAGGTAACAGGAGGTTCTGGGTCCAGACAGGCCTGGAAACAGGACCAATGCTCTCTCTCTGTGGACGTTCCGTGGCTTCTTCTAAGGCTGCAGCAAGGGTCCCCTTCTCTCCTTTTTTTGCGGGGAGACATGCCAGGGCAGCTGCTGGACCTTCTGCACTTTTCTATCCTGTACTGGGTTGAGGGCGGGCAGTGTCCATGGCGATACTCAGTCCCGAATCCTGTGCGCTTCTGTCTGTACAATGTTGGGATCCTGCTGTTTAATGAATTTTACTGCCCCTGCTGCTCTCAGTATCCTATCTTTCTGTCGCGTTTTCTCCTAATGAACATGTATTTTGCTTCTCCTAGGTCTCCATACCATCTTGCCATCTTTCATGCGTCCTCGTAATCGGACCACAGAATCTCCTGAGAGTGAGTCCGATGAAGGTCAGAACCCTCGGAATCAGGGTGAGTGACAGCAAGGGTGTGGAAAGGGTCTCCTGAAACCTGACTGATTCAGGGTCCAGGTGCTCAGGAAGGATTCTCAGAACTTTTGTCCTGCTGAAGGACCAAGACTGAGAGCAGAAAGTTGAATGCAGAAGATAAGTACAGCTAGAGGCCATTTGTATGAAATCTTAAACATACAAAATGAGAATATATATTTTTATGGATAATAAGTCAATGGTAAATGTATAACAATCTGAATGGGAAGAAATGTATTGAAATTCAGGAGTGAGGAAGGGGTGGGCAGGGATCGGTGAGGGCTGCACACAGATGTTCACCTGTGACTTGTTCACAGTGTTCTGTCAGATTTCAAATAAAGATCTCAGAGCCATCTGAGGCAATTGTGGGATAATACTAAACTTTGCTTGGATGTTGTGGTATTCCACACGTATTTCCAATGTTACTCTGTGCTATTTTTGGTACCTTTTAAAGATTTCTTCGTATGAAAGCGTTATTATTTTTTCTGAACACTGTTCATGAAACATAGGACAGCTAAGAAAAATGTAATTCAAGTTTAAATCCACTAAATGTTTACAGAGTCGATTTCACAATAGTACGTAAGAATCGAGTAAATATCTTAAGAGACAAGGGGATTAAGGCGTACTGTAATGACTTTTCAGATTTCCTTGTATTACCCAAATTGAATAGTCTTCTCACTTTTAATTGATCCTGAATCCAAGTGTTTAGTTTAGGAGAGGGTTGGACAGCGCAATCCCACACTAACATTGAGCTTTTGCGTTTGTCAATAAGCTAAAGCAACGTGGAGTGAGAAATGGGATGAGTTCTAAAAATTGTTGCCCATGTGAACACTGTGTTTACTCACTATAAAGGGGACGGGATGTGTTCAGTGGTCTTCTGCTCTGACAGCACAGTTGTTTGAAGACAGGATCAGAATGTTCATACTGTCTCCAGTAAACCTGTCACTCCCGAATTCAACAGGCCAGATTCCATAAGCTCCCCAAATTACAGTCGGGGGGCTGAGACTCCAGTGCTTGACTATCTGCAAAGCTTTTGACACTCCACGAGTGTTTTTATGCTGGAACCCTTCTGGTATCCCTGGACTAAACAGTCTTGTTGTTCGTCACACACTTAGCAGCTTCATTGAGGCAAAATTGACAATGTACTATAAAATTCATCCACTTAAGTCTCAAGAAATTTTTAGTTGCCATACATCTTAAAGTGGATACAGTTCAAATTTGCAACCAATCCACTTAATTTGGGGGGAAGAAACACAACAAATATGTAATGGACTAAGAGGAAGCCCTGGTGGGGTTTAGTTCACATTTCATAAACTATCAGAAGGGATTAACGGATTAATGAGACAAATACATGAATATACCATTATTCAAAATAATTCAGAAGCTCAACTCCAAATAACAACTTGACCCGTAGTGGACTGATCCGGTCGGCTACAGAATTCCCTGATTCTTCAGGAGACTCTGCATGCTGGGATAGTTACCAACAAGGGACAATTCTGCTTTATCACCTTCTTTCAGATGAAGGTCCTCACGAGGCTTCCAACGTGCAACAGAGAGAACACGCGAAGGTGAGTTTTTCAATGTTCTCTATGCAGTCTCTCATTTCTCTTGCAACAGCTGTTCAAACTGGACACATGTATGCAAAAAAAAAGGAGAAAAGGAAACTGGACCACACTCTTACGCCATGTACAATACAAACAAAAAATGAATTAAAGACTTCAACGTATGGCCTGAAACCATGAAATTTCTAGAAGAAAACGTTGCCTCTAAAATCTTTCACATTGCTCTTAGTAATATTTGGTGATATCTCCTTTGGCGAGGAAAACAAAAGAAAAAATAAACAAATGGTACTACATTAGACTAAATTGTTTCTCACAGTGAGAGAGACCTTTACACAAACAAGAAGACAGCCTACTGAATGGGAGACATATTCTCCCATGATACATCTCATAAGGGGTTAATATCCAAAATATATCAGGAATTCACACAACTTAACACCAACAACAACAATAAAAGAATCCACTTAAAATTGGGCAGAGGACATGCATAGATGTTTCTCCAAAGAGGACATACATGTGGCCATTAGACATATGAAAAAGTGCTCAAAATCACGAATTATTAGGGGAATGTCAATTAAAGCCAACATGAGATATGACTTCACCCATGTCAGAATGGCTATCATCAATAAAGCAACAAACAACAACAGTTGGTGATCATATGGAAACAGGGAAACTTCGTGCACTGTTAGTGCAATTTTAAATTGGTGGATCCACTTTGGAAAACAGTATGGAGATTCGTCAAAATATTAAAAATAAAACTACCATATCACCCAGCAACTCACTGGTGGGTACTTACCCAAAGAAATACAAAACACTGCTCCTTTTCGGCCGGGACCGCCATCTTCCAGTAATTCGTCAAGATGACCAACACACAGGGAAAGAGGAGGGGCCCCGCTGTATGTTCTCCAGGCCTTTAGAAAACATGGAGTTGTTCCTTTGGCCACATACATGTGAATCTACAAGAAAGGTGATATTGCAGACAGCAAGGGAATGGGCACTGTTCAAAAAGGAATGCCCCACAAATGTTTCCATGGCAAAATTGGAAGGGTCTACAATGTTACGCAGCACGCAGTTGGCATTGTCGTAAACAAACAAGTTAAGGGCAAGATTCTTGCCAACAGAATTAATGTTCGTATTGAACATATTAAGCACTCTAAGAGCC
>NW_017732212.1:10990-23101 GCF_001890085.2 Hipposideros armiger
ATTCCCTATGAATTCATGGCATAAATGTAAAAATAAAAGATATCTATTGTTAATAAAAAATTTTAAAAAAAAAGAAATACAAAACACTAATTCAAAAACATATATGCACCCCTGTGTTCATGGCACCACTACTTACAAGAAGCGAGATATGGAACCAACTTAAGTGTCCATCTATAGACCTATAGGTGAAGAAGTGGTACATATACACAATGGACTATTAGCCATAAAAAGAAATGAAATTGTGCAATTTGCGACATCTATGCACCTAGACGGTGTTATGCTAAGTGAATAAGTCACACAGAGGAAACAAGTACCATATGATTTCATTCATATGTGGAATTTAAAATATAACAGAAAAGTGACCAAACAAAACAGAAACAAACACATGCATACAGAAAACACATTGATGGTTCACAGATGGGAGTGGAGTTGGTGGGATGGGTGAAAAAGATGAAGGGATTAAAAAATACAAATTGCGAGTTAGAAAAGTAGTCACAGGGATGGAAAGTGCAGCATAGGGAATAGAGTCAGTAATATTGTCATAAGTATATATAATGTCGGATGGCTACTATAGTTACTGGGTTGATGGCTTCTTAATTCATATATTTGTATAATCATTATGTTGTACACCTGAAACTAACATAATGTCAACTGTAATTGAAAAAAATTAAACATTTTTAGAAAATTTTTAAATACAATGTTTCCTCAGTGCCGGTCGAGTGGCTCACTTGGTTAAGAGCTTGCTCAAGAGTGGGAGCTCTGAGCAACAGCATTGCCGGTTTATTCCCACATGGGCCAGTGACACTGCTCCAGAGCTGAGCTGCCGCTGAGCTGCCAACAGGTGGCAGGATGGCTCAGCTGGTGAGAGCACTTGCTCCTAACAACAAGGTTGCCGGTTCGACTCCCACATGGGATGGTGGGCTATGCCCACCCACAACTAAGATTGAACACGACACCTTGATCTGAGAGGCTGTGAGCTGCTGACAGGCAGCTGGATGGCGACTGGACTTGGAGCTGAGCTAGCTGCACCCTCCACAACTAAGATTGAAGGACAACAACTTGACTGTTCCCCTTCCCCAATTCCCCAACACTGTTCCCCTTCCTCAATTGCCCAATAAAATCATTTTAAAAATGTGTATACATTTTTTGGCAGTCTCTGTATATCAGCATGTGCATTTATTTGTATAATACATATATTTTATATATACACTATACAAAATACATAAGTATATATTATTATATATCCTTATATTTACATGTAATAGCATATTTATATTTATATTTGATTAATAATATATAATTTACTAGTATTATATTTCTATATAATTTGTGTATATATATATATAATAGGATATATTTATATACCTATAATAATATAATAATACACAGCCGGTCCTTGAATAACATTCTTTTGTTCAACATTGTTTTGTTATACCATTGATGAAAAAAAAAAGAATTGATTCCTGGCCACTGTGGGGAGTTCACTTGTTCCCCCATGTCTTTATGGGTTTTCTCTGGGTACTCCAGTGTTCTCCCACATCCCAAAAATGTACACGTTAGGTGAATTGGCATGTCTAAATTGTCCCAGTCTGAGTGAGTGTGGGTGTGTGTGTCTGAGTATGTCCTGTGATGGAAGAGCATCCTGTCCAAGGTTGGGTCCTTACACCCTTAGCTGTTGGGATAGGCTCTGGCCACCCACCACCCTGAACTGGAATAAGCAGGTTAGAAAATATTTATCTTCCTTGTTTGTATTAATCTTTCTTAAATGTATGTATAGCTCACATTTATTTCACTGTTTAATATTAGAAGTGTTTTGGGTCTTTATTTAGAACTTGGGTGATGTTTTTGTGACCAGAAATATGCCTTAGGAACTTAACTTTTGTTTGTATCAATTAGCCTATGGTAAAATTGGTTTCATTCATTATACTAGTTTCACTTAAAGTCGCAGTTTCCAAGAACATATCTATGATGTTAAGTGAAGACTTATTGTATATCCTCCCTTGTCTGTTCCCTCACCTGTAAACTGGGAATAATTACAGTAACTCCTTCATATGGTGTTTGTAAGGATTAAAATGAGTTCAAGGAAGGGCCGGCCAAGTGGCACAGTTGGTTAAGAGCTCACTCAAGAGTTTGAGCTCTGAGCAACAGCCGTTCGAGTCCCGACCTGAGCTGAGCTGCCAACAGGTGGCAGGATGGCTCAGCTTAAAAAAAAAAATGAGTTCAAGGAAAGGATTCAGCAGTACACTGGAGCCTACTTGTATAGGTTTGCAGACTGCTTATTCAATTTTCAGGAATTTTGCGAACTGGTTGTTAAACACAGCTATTATTAAAAATCAAATGATCTAAACTTAAAATTAAATAAATTAGATTTTTAAAAGATGATAAATACACAAAATTCATTACTTCTTTATTATTTTGCTACATGTCACTATTCTCTATGCTTTTGAGATCATTTACCCCTATTTTAACTATGTTAGAAATACTACATAATGGTGCACTACGGTAATGGTGACCCTATATCTTCTATTTTGAGATTTAAACCTCTGAGTTAAATTGATTTGACAGTGGTTTGATTTGGGACTTTTGAAAGTTTTTTTTCCCTTTCTTGTCCTCCCTTCCCTCCCACCAAGCCTTACTGTACAGTTACTATTCATACCAGTTCCAATGGTTCTGTTTACTTCCGGCCCATGCCTAGACCTGTGACTTGGGAGAGATTTTTGCATCTGGAAGGGATCCACTTTCTGACCCTGAGGCAGACCAGTTCCTGGGAAGTGTTTTTTCCTGAAGTTGGCTGAGCAACTTCTCCTTTTCCTTTGTTCTGCCTCCTTACCTGCCCATAAAACCTTTTTTCGGTATTAAGAGCAGGAAGGCAATCTCTGTGACTCAGAGTCCACTCTCGGTCCTTAATGCTGGCATTTTGGAATACACCTGCTTTTCTTTCCACCAAACTCGCCTCTCGAGTTTTGGCTTTCGTGCAGCGAACAGCCGAACCTTTCGCCCGCTAACACTACTGCATCTCTTCTGAACTGTGTTCCATAACTATATATTGGTAACTTGAAGTCTAGCAAGAGGATAGTGTGTAAACCATGGAAATTGGTAAATGTTTGAAATCAGGGTTTCCTCCCTCTCTCTCCTCAAGGAGCAGGTTGTTAACCATTTACCAGCACGCCACTAAGAGCAATGAGAATAGTGCCTGGCACATGGCAAACCATATAATAAATGTTTCCATTATTATATTTGCTTGTGCACCGGGTGGGAATGTATAGATTCTTGGGGTGGGGGGGTCAGAGTTAAAAATGAAGAATTACAAAATTACAAAAGGCCAGTGTGCTGAACTACACATATTTATTCCTCCCAATAACTGTTAAGTTTGTAGTACATATTATCCCCATTTTACAGATGGAGAAACTTAAGTTCTGAAATGGTACAGTTCAGACAGCAATATCACTTAGCAGAAGTGAAATGCGAAATTGCAGCCCAGCCGCTTCAGCGCGCTACCCCATTTAACGCACGTTCCTTCCTTTCAAGTTCAAGTCAGCGGTAATTTCACTTCGCGGCACGCGTAAAATGAATGGGTGCTGTGGTGCTCGTTGCATTTTGGGAAATGTAGTCTGCAGGCTCAATGAACACCGCTGCCCAAGAAGGGGTGGGGGCCGGCCGAGTGGCGCGATGGTTAAGAACTTGCTTGGGATGCCAGAGGGCCCCGGCTCGGATCCCACATATGAGGGCCAGTGACACTGCCCTCCACAGCTAAGATGCTGAACAACAGCTCAACCTGGAGCTGGGCTGCCCTGAGTCGCCGGCGACGGCGTGGGCTGCAGTCCCTGTGGCAGTGGATTGCCATGGGCTACCGTGTGTGGCCAGCAGCCAGCGTGAGCGGCCAGCAGCCGCAGTGAGCGGCCGTCCAGAAGCCGGCGACTGATCTGCCTCGCCAGAGAAGAGCGCAATGATGGTGCCAACTTGGGCCAGTGAAGCAACATCCTCCACAACTAGATTGAAGAACAAAATGACAGCACCTTGTCTGTTCCCCTTTCCCCAAGTCCCCAGCACTGTTCCCATCCCCCAATTCCCCAATAAAAATCTTTAAAAAAAAAAAAAGAAGGGAGGGGTGGGGATTAAATTAACTTTAGCCTTGGAACAAAAGAGTGGTTTTTTTGTTCCTCGCGACATTTCAGTTACGCATGCGCGATTTCAGCAGCTTTTTGTCGTGCCGTTGCATGCTGGGAACCGCAGTTCTCTGGACCAGCAACGTCGACACAAGGTGACGGGACTCACGTAGTAAGTTCAAGTGGGGTCCGGACCTTGCCAGAGGCTCTGCATTCCACGATGACAGGCTTGCCACGCTGCGGTAGCCCTTAGGCGTGTGCGGCAGGCATTTGGATCAAGTGAGAACATAAACCGAAGCCCTAAGATTGCTCACCGGTTTGCGCTCTCGCCTAGGCTCGGGCTGCTCGCGGACCGGCCTCCTTAGTACTGTTTCTTCCCACTCTAAAAGCTAAGGTAGGCCTTGGGGCGCGGAGGACGTGGGTCTAGACCGAGACGGTTGAGGCACGACTGCCCTGTCCCACCGGCGAGGGAAGGAGGGAAGTTCGCCCTCAGCGCTGCAGCTGCTCAGTCTGGGCGGCTGACACCTGGTAAGCTGCAGATCCAAGGTTTGTGTGTAGAAGGGAACCACTGTTGTCGGGTGAGCTGGGGGTACAGGGGTACATATATCAGCGGAGTCGCCTTGAGGGGGCTCTGGAGGCCCCATTGAGGACACGGTCTTTGAGTTACTGTCGAGGAGGGAACGGGAGTGTGGCCAGAGGATTGTTAATAGGAGAGGGGAGCACGTGAGTGCACTGGAAGTCTGGTGGGGGTGTTACTCAGGAATCATTAGGGGCTAATAGTGTTTTAGTCGACATGTTCATGGGGGCCAGTGGGGGGGTGTTCATTTATTAATGAGAGGGTGGTAGAATGGGCAACTAGAAGGTAATGGAAGGCAGATGGGGGTGTGATTCCTGAGGGATTGGTGAAGGTAAGATTTCAACAGGTTAATGACAAGCGATGGGGCATAGTAATCGAAAAGGTAAGGTCAGGTTATAGAGGGAATAATAGAGGCTGGTGGGGGTCATGATCAAGAAACTAGTGGAGGCAGTGATCAAAGAAGAGCGAATGAGAGGCTGGAAGGGTGTTGTGGTCAAAGGCTTTTTACTGGATGATCATGGCATGATCCAGGAATTAATGATAACTGAGCCAAGAGGGTAATAGTAAGGTGTCGGGGTGTGATCATCAGGCATCAAGTGATTATTGGGAGGCAAGGTGAGCAATGAGGAGAGAATGGGGAACTGATTATTGGGGATTAGTGTGTGGTGATGAAGGGGTTACAGGGGGCTAATGGCGTGATCTGTGAGGGATCAATTGGAGGGCTGAGTTAATGGGAGCTGATAAGTCATAGTAATTGAGAGTTTAATGGGGAGCTAATAGACCATGAACCTCCAGGAGTTAATAGGGGTTGATGAGAATGTAGTAGTATAGGAATTACTGGGGCCTAATTATTTCAGGGATTAATGGGAAACAGGGTAGATTCCCCATTTCAGGGAGAGAGAGATTAAGGGGGTGGGAGGGTACAATGAGGTAGTATTAGGATAATGGGGATGAAAACAAGGGATTAATGGGGGGCTAATAAGGTTATATGAATCTAGGGGCAGTGAGGATGGCTGGGGAGACAGCAAGATATTAATGGGGATAAGGTGGGCAGAGAAGGGTTTATAGTGAAAGTCTCAGCATTTAATATGTGGAGTGTGAGTGACAGCAGTAAGTTGACAAGGGTCAGTCATGGGTCATTTATGAGATAAGTGTTGGGTTTGGGGGATCTATGGGTGAGTGATAAAGCCTGAGAGCTCAATGCTGGGGTCCTTCTGGCTCTGTGAGGTCAGTCAGGTCAGTGACTGGGTTGCAGTCTTCCAGTCTGCTGAGTGAGCTTCATGTGTATCAGATGAGCCCAACTTGGTTTGTGTTGTTTTTCGCTGCCCTTCAGAGGTAGGTGGTGGCCCACTTACTCAGTTACTGATATGGGACGGTATCGGCTTACCGTTGGCAGGTCCCTGGGCAAACAGTGTGTGAGATGGGACGAACGTCAAAGGACAAGCGGGATGTCTACTACCGCTTGGCCAAGGAGAATGGCTGGCGTGCCCGCAGTGCCTTCAAGCTGCTACAACTGGATGAGGAATTCCAGCTCTTCCAAGGTCCCCACCTGGTGGGCGAGTCACAGGGGGATGGGGTGGGCATAGGGAACAGACTAGCAAGCTAAGTCTACAGAGCTCTCTGCGGTAGGTGGGCTGACTTGGAGGGTCTGTGGGGCAGGGGCCAGGCAGGAAGGTGTGCAGATAATAAAGAGGGTTTGGTCCTCTGGGCAGCAGATAGATGTGGGTGCTCCAGGAAAAGGGATGAATTTTGCAGGGCCCCAGGGTTGGAGAGTTAGGTACAATTGACCACGACACCTTCCTGTTGTGTGCTCAGATGTGACACGGGCAGTTGACCTTTGTGCAGCCCCGGGCAGCTGGAGCCAGGTGCTAAGCCAGAAGATCGGGTGAGTGTGGAGTCCCAGATGGGGAGCCTGGGAGGGCAGGCTAGGTGGGGAATGGGCCAGGAGTGAACACCGGGCTGACATGGGCTGTGTTGTCCACAGGAGCCAGGGTTCTGGCCACGTAGTGGCCGTGGACCTTCAGGCTATGGCTCCGCTACCAGGTGTATTACAGATCCAGGGGGACATCACCCAGGTGAGCATGGATGAGGGTATTGAAGTGTTTCCTGGGCGAAGATCCCCCAAACTGGGGGACTGCTGAAAGTGGAAGAGAGAAACAGACTGAGAAAGACAGACAGAAATAGAGTAACTGAGAGAGCCCAAGAAAGTGTAACAGCAGAGAAGCAGAGCCAGCAGGTTGTCATTGCAGAGAAATAGCAAAAAATGATGGGACTGGGTCCCCAGAGATGGGCCCGGTCTTTGACAGGCAAAACCTGAGCATTTGGCTGACCCAGGGCTTGTAGGCCAGGGCCATGAGCAGGTGGGGTTAGAGGGCAGCAGTGTGGGGGGACCTTGGGGCCACTCATCCACCCTCTCTCCCATAGCTGTCCACTGCCAAGGAGATCATCCAGCACTTTGAGGGCTGCCCTGCGGACCTAGTGGTGTGTGACGGGGCTCCCGATGGTAAACACAGGGGTTGGGAGGCCAGGTGGGGGCGCCCCATGTGTGTCCTTCCACCTTGTTGGCTTCTTTCACCACTTCACCTCCTCCCTGCCTCTCTCCTCCGCTGTCAGCTGTTTCCCACATCTGGCAACTTCTCCCTACTCTGCTGCCTGCTCTCCACCTCCATCTTCTCCCTAATCATACTCCACTTTGGTTTTTTCTGTTGTGCACTCTTCTCTCTTCTCATCTCTCATCTCTCTGCAGCTATCCAGCTCCATCGTATTGCCCATTCATTTGGATGGTTGCCCATCAGTCATCCGTTCAACACATGTTTACTGAACACCTATTGTATGTCAGGCACTGTTCTACACTTTGGGAAAACATTTCTGAATAAAATTCCACTAATCTCTGACCTCATAGATCTGGTGTTCTAGTGGGAGCAGATGGAAAACAAACAAATGATGGAGCTCTGTAGTGTGTCAAAAGGTGATAGGTACGATGAGGAAGGGGAGGGAGGTGGGGAGTACCTGTCGGAATGTTAACTAATGTAGAAGAGAAAGGCTTCACTGACATTAGTGCAAAGATCTAAAGGTGAGAGAGTGGGCCAGGGGTGTGCCTGAAGGAAGAACAATCCAGGCAAAGGGACCAGCCCATGCAAAGGCACTGAGGTGGGAGAGTGCTTGCCATGTGTGAGCACCAGTGCGGAGATCAGTGTGGTTGGATCAGATTGAATGAGGGGGAGAGTGGTAGGAGGTGAGGGCAGTGAGGTGACAGGGGACAAATCCTTGTGGGCCACAGTAAAGACTTTGGCTTTTTTGCTGAGATGAGAGCTCAGAGGAAACCATGAGAGTGTTATGCGCAATGGAGGGCTGTGCCTGACTCTGGCTGCTGTGAGCAGTATGAAGGGCGAGGGTGGAAGCAGGGGGACTGGGGAGGAGGAGGCCACTGTAGTAGTCCAGGTGAGTGATGACAGTGATGGCAGTGGCAGAGATGAGAAGAGGGTCAATTCAGATCTTTTAAAAGTAGGGCTGGGGCCAGCCAAGTGGCGTGTTGGTTAGGAGTTGGCTCGGGATGCCAGCTCTGAGCAGCAGGGCCCCAGTTCAGATCCCAACATGAGGGCCAGTGATGCTGCACCCTCTACAGCTAAGATGGTGAACAACAGCTCAACCTGGAGCTGGGCTGCTGTGAGTCGCTGGGCAACGGCATAGGCTGCAGTGGGACTGGCCAGCAGCAGTCCTGAGCTTTCGTGAGCTGCCACGAGCCGCCGTGAGCGGCCGTTCAATGGCCATACAATGACCGGCGAGCGACTGCCTCTCCCGGGAAGAGCGCAATGATAATACCAACATGGGCCAGTGAAGCAACGTCCTCCACAACTAGACTGAAGAACAAAAGGACAACAACTTGTCTGTTCCCCTTCCCCAATTCCCCAATAAAATCTTAAAAAAAAAAGTAGGGCTGCCAAGATTTGCTGATGGCTTGCGTGTGGGTATGAGGAGAGTATGGGGAGGCATCAAAGATAACTAAGGTTTTTGGCCTGGACAGCTGGAAGGATCAGATGAGATGGAGAAGATGATGGGAGGAGCAGGTTTGGGCAGGAAGGTGAGGAGTTTGGTTTTGGATGGGTTGAGTCTGAGATGTCAAGTCTGCTCCAAGTTTGGAGGTAAGAGTCTGGACAGTTGTTCAGACTTCTGAGCGTCTGGAGTTAAGAAGCAAAAATGATGACAAAGAGACTTTTGCAGATGAGGTTGTTTTCAGAATTAAAATGAGTTCCTAAGGGTTAGGAGCTCAGAATGTGTATCCAGTTGACAAATATGCATGCAGAACCTTAGTAGTAAGAGCCTGGGAAATGTTTTTAGCATTCTAACTTCTCTGGGACAAGACGATAGCTAGAACTGGATGGCCCCCCTAACGCCATTCCTCTTGCCGCAGTAACTGGCCTCCATGATGTTGATGAGTATATGCAGGCCCAGCTCCTCCTAGCCGTGAGTAACCCTGGCTGCCCCTGCCTCAGTTTGGCCCCCTCCTGGCTGTCTCCGCCTCAGCCTTAACCATCTGTCCTGCCCACAGGCTCTAAACATTGCTACACATGTCTTGAAACCAGGAGGCTGCTTTGTAGCCAAGGTAAGCCTTGGGGAACCTGGTACGGGACAGAGGAGTCCCCAAAGCCCACCCTCATACCTCCATCTCTGCCTCCCCACCCTGCAGATTTTCCGAGGCCGGGATGTGACACTGATCTACAGCCAACTGCGTGTCTTCTTCTCCAGCGTGCTCTGTGCCAAACCCAGGAGCAGCCGGAACTCGAGCATCGGTCAGTGGAATAGAGGGGCTGCTCAGGCCAATACGAATCTCGGGGACCCATCCTGCCCAGAGCAGAGGTGGCAGTCATCCTTCACTTCACTTTCCACCCACAGAGGCCTTTGCTGTCTGTCAGGGTTATGACCCCCCTCACGGCTTCCTGCCGGACCTGACCAAACCCCTGCTGGACCACTCTTACGGTGAGAGCCAGAGCCCTGGGCGCTGTCCCTGGGGAGACTCTGCCCCCTTGTGGAATTTATGTCTCAGGAGGGCCCTCAACCCTGCCCTCTGGTGGAAAATTTGCCCTCTGTGGATATTTTGTCCTAGGAAGATTTTCAGCCCAGTTATAGTGGTGACTCTTGGAGCTGGTGAAATTCTGTACCAGGAGGGTTCTGAGTCCTGCCCCAGTGGAGACTTTACCTGCCTAAGGAGTTTGTAGCCTAGGAAGACTCAGTCACACCACCAGGAAACCCCACCCATGTGGTAATTTTGCCCCATGCGTATCTTTCTCCTGGCCCTCAGTGAGAAAAGTCACAGAGCACGCTCTTGTAGCAAGTGAGACAAGGTCCAGACAGTATATGATAGAATGGCAGGTGCACATAAAAGTGTGATCCAAAAAAGCAGGTGGGGGGGCATGTTGTTTTAGAAGAGATGATCATGGAGGGCCTCCCTGAGAAGGTCTTCAGAACCAAATGAAGGATTTCTGGTAGAGGCCCATGAGAGTAGCTGGTAGATACGTGGAGAGGCCTCAGTACCCATGGTGTGGCCTGAGTCATGAGGGGTCCCAGTCATCCCAGCCCTGCCCTGTCTTATTTCTCCCTGCTTGTCAGATCCAGATTTCAACCAATTAGATGGTCCCACCCGCATCATTGTGCCATTTGTGACCTGTGGGGACCTGAGCTCCTATGATTCGGACCGCAGTTACCCACTGGACGTGAGTGCCCAGCAGGCAGTAGGCAGATGGGGGGGGTGGGGCACAGTCCTAGGTTCCGATGTCTTCACCATCTTCCCGCCATGTGTCCCTGCAGCTGGAGGACGGCTCAGAGTACAAGTATACTCCACCCACGCAGCCCCCCATCTCGCCACCATATCAGGAGGCCTGCACATTGAAGAAGAAGGGGTGGCTGGCCAAGGAGATCCGCCCTCAGGACTGCCCCATCAGCACAGTGGACACATTGCCCCAGCCCTTGGCTGCCCCACAGTGTCACACCCTGCTGGCCTCTGAGGTCTGGAAACACATGGCCCAGGGCCCGCAGTGCCCCCCTCCCAGTGTGCCTCTTTCTACCCCGAAATCACATGGTTTCTGGGGCCAAAATTCTCTTCCCTACCTCCCAATAGCTATAAAAATCATGGGTAAAACCAAGTATAATGAGTAGAATAGCTTAGCCAAGTAACTGAGTCCCTATTTTTTTTTCTTGGGTAGGTGGAAGACAGTGAAATGAATTGTTCACCTTAACACATTAAGGTAAATTTGTCTTTTTATCTAAGAGTTTGAGTACAGGGCACCTTTAAGAAAAAGATCAGTAAAATCTCACCTTTGACATTTTTACATCAACTGATAAGATTTCAGTCAGTAGACCTTTACTAAGCATCTGGTGTTGCATGTCAGGAACTGCTTTAAGCATTTTACATGTTACATATTGAGGCATTCCATAGGCATTTATTATGCACGCATCATGTGCTAGGCATTGTTCTAGGTTGGGAGGTAGAGTGGGAAATGAAATAGGCAAATACCTTGGCTGTTGTAGAGCTGCTAGATTGAGGAAGAGGTAATAAACAACAACACACTCTGAATAAATGCAGGGGATTACACACACACACTATATACAGAGGGTGCCAAAAATGTATATACATTTAAGAAAGGAAAAAACACTGTTAAAATTGTAATACTCAATATATACCGATAACAAAAAATTAATGCAAGTCGTATATACATTTTTTGGGACCCCCAGTATATACCAACATACACATTTATAGTTTGCATTTCACTGTATTTATACAGCTTGTATTGTAGTATATATGTATGTGTATATACACACATATATTTTATATATAGTATGTAAAAGTAATACTGGATATGAAATTTTTAAAAAATAAAACAGGGTAAAGAGAACCAGGAATTATGGGGGTGACTGTGTGCTGTTTTTAAAAGGGTTGCCATGGGCGGCCTCACAGAGGTTGGGTTTGAGCAGAGACCTGAAGGAGATGAGGCAGGGAATACATGTATGCATCTAAGAGACAGTATTCCAGGGAGAGGAAATAGCAGATGCAAAGGCCCTGAGGTGGAACTGTGCCCGGTGTGAGGGAGCAGTGAGGAGCCAATTGGCTCATAGCAGAGTGAGCTAAGCCTGTCAGTGCCAAAAGGCTTCTCATCCTCAGGACCTCATGTTAGAGGACGTCCCTTTCTGACAGTGGCTTAGCAGTTGTTCAGACCAAGTCTTCCATTACAAAAAAAGAAGTAAAAAAAGACACCTTTAAACTAATGAAACAGCAAATCACAGTGGGGAAAGATATTTACAACTCCTATATATAGTATCCTTGATGTTAAAAAGCTCTTATAGGGCCGGCCGAGTGGCGCGATGGTTAAGAACTCGCTTGGGATGCCAGAGGGCCCCGGTTCGGATCCCACATATGAGGGCCAGTGACACTGC
>NW_017732212.1:24176-27804 GCF_001890085.2 Hipposideros armiger
AAAAAAAAAAAAAAAAAAAAAAAAAAAAAAAAAAAAAAAAAAAAAGAATGGATCATTAAATCATGGTATATTCACAGAAGAGAATTACGTGCAGTGAGAATGAATCCTACAATTATACAAAATAACACATTAAACAGAACATGTGTTTATGCATTTTTTTCTGTTATGTCACTGTTTACAATAAAAGGGGGGAAACTTCACAAGAGTATTAGTAATGAGTAAACAATGATTACAGTAGAGAAAATGTGGGGAAATATATTTTTGTTTAAAATTTTTTCTTTGACCTTTAAGTGGCTGGCAGTCTGATACAACTCGGAAGCTGTTTGCTGTCAGGAGAACCAGAACTTGCATTGATGAACTTGTTTTTCAAATATCATCTCGTCAACGGGTCCTGAACATACAAGTCACGAGTGGGAACCTGCAACCACCGCCACGAAAACAGCCAGGAAAGTAACATCACGAAATGTCCGTCTACACTACAGAGGGGATTCTTGAGTGACGTCTTGCCTCTTTAAATCTTTCCAAGGGTGTCCTGATTATGTCCAGAATTTACCCCGAAGGCAGGGGTTCTTAACCTGTACAGAAGTCAGGGGTACCCATAAAGTTGATGGAGGAAAATATTACATCTTTATTTTCACTAATACAGTAAAACCTTGGATTGCAAGTAATGTGATTTGTGAGTGTTCCACAAGACGAGCAAACATTTCTAATACATTTTAACATGGTAAACAAGTGATATCTTGCAATATGAGTAGTTTGTTTCCGGAATGAATTATGCTCGCAAGCCAAGGTATTACTGTAACTGAAATTTAGCTTTACTCCCAAATAAGAATTCTGGCAGTAAATCACAATCCTAAAAGCAGTGCCTGTGACTTTCCGCCAATACAAATCAGTTCATTTTTATGGGACGGTTGTTGCGGGCATCTTGAAATATTGTTCACATTTGTCACTACTTGGAACCATAGAAGATCTTATAATTTGATGTACTAATAAAGAAGTTCACATATTGCCGCATTCCAGTGTTTCATTTTAACATAGGTGGTCATATTTTTTCCAGTTTTATTGAGATATAATTGATATTTAAGTTTAAAGTGTACAACATGATTTGATTTGTGTATATATTGTGAAATGATCACAATATTTTAACATCCATCACCTCACATAGTTACAAATGTTTCTTCTGATGGGAATTTTTAAACTGTACCCCTTTAGCAACTTTCAAATATACAATACGGTATTATTAACTAGAGTCACCATGCTATATATCACATCCCCTTGACTTATTTATAGCTGGAAGTTTGTACCTTTTGACCATTCATCCATTTTCCCCACCCCACCTCACACCTATGGCAACTACCAATCTGGTCTCTGTTTCTCTGAGTTCATTTTTTTTTCAGATTTCACATGTAAGTGAGATCATATGGTATTTGTCTTTCTCTGTCTGACTTATCTGACTTAGGAAATGCCCTCAAGGTCCATCCATGTTGTCACAAATGGCAGAATTTCTTTTTATGACTGTATATTCTAGCACTCATTTCTTAGGAGCAGAATTGGCATACATGCAGCTTTAATATTCTGTTGTATGTATACACCATGTTTCCTTCATCCGTTGACAGACACTTAGATTGTTTCCATATCTTGTCTATTGTGAATAATGCTATGAACATGGGGGTGCAGATACCTCTTTGAGATAGTGATTTCATCTTCAGATAAATACCCAGAAGTGGAATTGCTGAATAATATGGTAGTTCTATTTAACTTTTTGAAGAACCTCTGTCCTGTTTAATTGGTTGCCTTAGTAATCCTCTGTATTTGAGTGTGTATGTGTGCATGAGCATGCTTTTTAAAATATCCTGGAGCTGGCCGAGTGGCTCAGTTGGTTAAGAGCATGAGCTCTGAGCGGCGGGGTTGCTGGTTCAATTCCCACATGGGCCAGTGAGCTGTGCCCGAGCTGTGCTGCCGCTGGGCTGCCAACTGGTGGTGGGGTGGCTCAACTGGTGAGAGTACATGAAAAAATATATCCTGTGAAAGGACCCACAGAACAATTTTTTTTATGTTAAAAATCCTTCCCTTCAAGAAATGTCAAAAAGTCTGCCTTGACTGCAGTCCTGAATTTCTACTGTTTAGCAAACAGGAGGAAACTCACCAGCTACATAGGCAGAACCGGTTTCTGCAGCTGATTCCCATATCTTTAGAAACTCATGTCCTCTGTCCACACCCCAGTCCAGTGATCTCAAAACTCCTCACATTCCAGCCTGTGATCCTTGGTGTTCCTACACCTGATGGTGTGACCCTAAGCGTGTCCATACCAAGTGTCCAACCCCCAGGGGCAGAGTAGCACACCACAGCGTGTTAACCCAGGATTCTTCTCACCCAAGTCAGTGCAACCACAAGAACGTATGACAGAAGTGTCCACACAAAAGTCTGTTACCACGGGAGTATCAATGCCCATCACCATGAGAATTTGGCAGTGTCCACACTACAGTCTGTGAAGCCCCAAGAGCGTGCACACTCCAATCTGTCACCCCAGGAGTGTCCACATCTAAATCTCCAGGAGTATAAACACAGCCTTTGAGAGTCCGGGAATGTACTCACCTCAGGTTGTGTATCCCTAGCTGTGTCCACCCCCATCTGTGTGACATCAGAAGCATATACATGCAAGTTGCTGTGACAGGAGTAATGTCTAACCTCCAGTCTGCGTAACCCAGTGGTGTCTACACCCCTAAGTGTGTGCCCAGAAGGGACCAACCTGACCCAGGCTGTTACTGACTTGGGAGTGCCCCTGTCCACCTATCTGGACCTGAGTGTGAATTTCCTAGTCTTGTGACTCCAGCAGTGTCCACACCCCTCTGTGTGACTCCAGAACTTTCCACACCAAAGTCAATTTGTCAACAGAGGTACATATACCCAGACCATGTGTCCCCAGTGGGGTATTTACTTTAGTCTGAGTGACTCCTGGAGCGTTTCCATCCCAGTCTCTGATGACAAGAATGTTTGTTCTCCAGTGTGTGTGACCCCAGGAACCCAGTGTCTGTCATCCCAAAAGTGTACATGCCCCAGTCAGTTTGATCACAGCTTTGTCAATTCCTTAAACTATGTGATAACAATGGGTGTCCATTCCCCAGTCTGTGTGACCCCAGGGGTTACCACACATGTCCTGGCACAAAAGCAGTGAGGGTGTGATCAGTGAACACCCAGCTGTCTCTGTCCACCTGTTGTCTAGTTGCCTGCCAGGGTCTCTCATTGGCCAACCTGGCTGGAAGCCACTTGGGGAAGAGCCCAGCTGATGAAACACACGGCCAGCCTCCTGGGACACAACAGGACAAGGAAAGAGGGAGAATGAATTGGGTGGCACAAATAGAATATCCAACAGATTAATTTAGTGTTTTCCATTGCCTATCAAATAATACTGAGCATGGGAGGCCTCTGAAGACAGGGCTTTGTGTCTGTTGTGCTTCCTTCTGCGTTTTTAGTACCTGAACTGGTGTCTGGCACACAGTACATTCTTTATAAATATTTATTGAGAGAATAAATGAAGCAAAATAATAGCTATAAAAGTATAATTCAGGGCCAGCCGAGTAGTGTGTTGGTTAAGAGCTGGCTTGGGATGCCAGCTCTGTGCAGCAGG